>NC_081344.1:24480658-24538083 GCF_029784015.1 Lycium ferocissimum
TTTTGAGATTTTGAAGTCTTAAGTTTGAGAGGTTTGACCAATGATTGACTTTTGGTTAAACGTGCCCGAAATGAAATTTCGACAGCTCCATTAGATCCAAAAAGCGTTTTATGACTTAGTGGGATAGTTGGTACATGTCCCGAGGAGTTCGGGAAAGCTTTGGATGTTTGGTTGCAAAGTTTTGGTTTTTGATAAAGTTAGGGCGCTTTTATCGTTAAGCATGTCTTAACGACTTCGTATGGGTGTTTTGTCGATTTGAGCAAATTTGTAGTATCGATTTACTCAAAATACACTTTTGGTTTGTGTTCGGGGTTTCCGAACAAGTTTCGGGTGTGTATTGGGGAAGTTTTGGGACTTAAGCTTTTTTGTTTTAGCTATTTCTGGTGCAGGCGAGGTTTACGTTCACGTGGAAGGCTTAGTGGGTTGGGTCACCGTTTTTCCTTCGCGTTTGTAAGAGCCCAATTGCGTTCACGAAGAAGGATTTCACCTGGGTAGTAATAAATTTCGAAAACGTGAGAAACATTTCATTTTTTGATATTTGGAGTTGTAGAGCTTAGATTGAGGCGATTCAGAGGGAGTTCTTCTCAATTTGCAGTGGGGTTATGTAACGACCCGTTTGGTCGTTAGGGACTTTGACCCTACCATTAGCTCCATTAGAGCGTGTTTGACTCGTCGGGATGGGTAGTGCAGTTCCCTAGGAGATCTAGATTGGTTTTGAGAAAATTAGAGCCTTAAAATGAAAAATCATTGACCAATAGTTGACCTTCGGGTAAACGAACCTTTTTGAAAATTTCATCAACTCCATGAGAGTCATTTATAACTTGGCGGGGTGGTTTGTTCAGTTCTGGAGGAACTCAGGAGCGTTTTGGTCACTTGGTTGGAAATTTGTTTTTGGGGTTTTGGGGGTTGACCGGGTCAAAATGAGCTTCGTTGAGAATTATGAGGGCACAGGTGAATTTGTAACGTGTTTTTTTACATTAGGATGCATATCTGGTTTGAATCCGAGAGGTCTCGAATGAGTGTCGAGTTTTGGGTTGGACTTGGTGAAAAATCAAATTTTCTTTGGTTTCTGGTGTCCCTCTTCTGCAGATGTGGAATCACCTCTGCGAGACTTGGCCCGCAGATGCAAGAAAGTGAGGTGGCAAGTGGCTCCGCTTTAGCGAGCCTTTTGTTCGCAGAAACTTTATATTCCCAATTCGAACTAGTTCTTTTCCATTCACAAAATTGAAACCTAAATGAGATTTTGGGGCGACTTGTGGAAGCTTTTGGGTGATTCTTCTTAGGGTAAGTTCCTTAGAATCTCTTTGTGATTTTATTGTGGTTAAGTTTGGAATCTATGGTAGTCTTCATGAATTAGTTGGGGAGATGGGGTCATAAACCCTATGATGATTATTATAAATCTATTTCAATCTAATTGAGTTTTGTTGGGAAATTTACTGATTTCTATCATCTAATCAATCAGTAACTAGTCCCTAGGCTTGAATCCTCCTTTTACTTCAAGAATCTAAGTCATCGAATTTGGGGGTTGTCTCTACTTTGGGGGTTTTCGATTAATGATGAAATTAATGCTAAATTAGGATTAGATTGTGTTAATTATTAGTGTTTGACTTCTTAGGCTTGGGGTTAACCGTTTCCAACTTGGAATTTCCTTTTTTTACCCTTGTGGGCCCAGGCTTCTCCTTTTAAAGGTCATTTTTTTATTCGAATAATTTTATGGCAATATGGGTATCGTTAGTTTCGATTTCTAATGTAGATTACGTTGTTGATTAGATTTCGACCGTTTGCAACCTCTTCGTAAAGGGAAGGCTCGTGTTGGATAGTTCGTGGCACCTGCTCGGCACTAAGGTAGGTTACGGCTTACCTTATGGTTAGACTTCTGTTAGTGACGCATATGTAGAGTTTAGTTATTTACGGGGAATTCATGAAAGGCCTTCGGGCATAGAGCGGAGGTTGAATCCCATAGGTTGGTTCCGTCAGCTGTTATGTAGGCTTGTTGCCATGTTTGAAGTAGTTGTGATGTGTATTTACTTTGATCTCACTCTTGATATCTCACTTATCATCAGAAAAAGGAAAGATTATGAAATTGACTTGTAAATGTGATGTGTACTTCATGATAAGTAACGCATGAAATTTTCTATGATTTATCGTTGGTGTTGACATCATGCACGGCATGCATTTTTATTACGTGTTGATGATTTGAGTGGTTGATTTGAGACATATTCACTCATTTATATTGTTGGGCTAAACAGCCCAAAGATACTCTTTACATGATGTGATATTGTCTGTTTTGGGCCAAGCTCGCACGGTTTTCTCCAAAAAGCCTCACATCATTAAGAGTATCTACACCTTATAAGTTGTTTCTTTTTCTTTTCAGCTACAATTGTCGTACTTTGTTCGCACACCCAAACAATCTCCCCCTCGGACTAAGTTTCACATGGCTCATTACCATAATTCACAGGTCAGAGAATCAACATGTCTGTGTGTCACCCACATTGTTAGAGTTGTTACGGTCACCGAAGCCCAAAGGCTGTGTATGCATCTTCAAAGCTACGGGTAAAGGTCGTAAATTGGCCCATAGATAGGCAAAGGCACTAAGCCAGGCCCCACGCCACACTCCACCATCTTCATAATCGTCCCGCCAAACCATTAGCTCTGATACCAGTTGTGTTATAGCCCGTATTTTATACGTTTGGAAATCCGAAGTCGACGTGGAAAGTTAAGGGCGAGACCATCTTCAAAAATTATTTTAATGTACGAGTTGTCGTGAATATTATTTATGACTATTATTAGTATGGAAATATTGTGAGAGGCTAAGGGCAAAAAGAGAAATTCGCAAAATAGGCCGTGAAAATAATGCGGAAGGCTAGGGGCAAAATGGTAATATTGAGGAAAGCCTAGGGGCAAAATGGTAATTTCACAAGGCTTTCAAGAAGCTTCATGAAGAGGGGCAAGTTGGCAAAAGAAAAATCAAGAAAAAGATGGAATAATTCAAGAAAAATTCTAGAAAAAGGAAAGAAGATGAAAGATGACAAACAAGTCATCCTTGTGTCATTTTTTTCTAGAAAATTCAAGAAAAAGGGGTCATGTGACATGCATGTGAAGCATGTATATATATGAGATATTGGTCATAATTTTCATACCACTCTAGAGATTTAGAAGGAAAGAAAAAAAAAGAAGAAGGAGAGAAAGAACCTAAGGGCCATTCGGCCATGGTAGAAAGGAAAAAAAAAAAAAAAAAAAAAGAGGAAGAAGAGAGAGAGATTGTTCAACTTGTTCTCTCTAGCTAAATAATTCATTGAAGGGTTCCTAGCTTAGTGAAGGGTCCTTTGGAGCAAGGAAAACACATGTCTTTGCAAGCTTGTAATTTTAAACAAGTGGTGAATCAAAAGAAAAAGGTAAGGTTTGAACTTCTCTTTCATGTTATGGATTCCTAAGTATGTGGTAGTATATAAAGATGAATGAAAAAAAAAAAACGGAAACATGTATGTGGGAATGGTGGCCGTGTGGTTGTAATTGTGGCCTTTGGGTTGTGTTGTGTTGTATGGTGTTGTGTTGTGTTGTGTTGTATTGCATGGGAAAGAATGAATGAATTTTTGATAGCATGTTGTGTGTTGGCCGAATGGTATAGGTAGTGGAAGGGTGTGATAAATTGATTTTACTTCGAATTGTAATTGTGGTATAGTAGGTTCTATGATGTAAATAAGAACTTAATGGCTTGGAGGATTGAAAGTTGGGTTGTGGTGATTGAATTGGAAAAAAAAGGGGAAATATGTTGTTGTCGTTGGAATGTAAAGAGTTGAATGAAAATGCATGACAATGTGTACAAAGTAGTTATGGTCGAATAGTAGGTGCTTTGGTAAGTTAATGTAAATTGATAATATTGGATATTCGAGTTGTCGTCATTATGAATTATGTAATGTAGAATGAAGGTTGCCGTTGAAATTAATATAGATAATTGATAATGAAATATATGGTTGTTGTTAAATTTGAAGGTTTCGGGTGAAGTAGTATGTCGATTGAGTCGTTGGAATATGATGCAAATTGAATTGAATTGAATTGAATTGAATTGAATGGAATTGAATTGGATTGAATATGAATGGAATGTTTTTAGTAAGATTGTTGGCATTGTTGTTGGTTTGGCCGAGTTGAATTCTCGGATTGTTGTTAATGGATGAATTGGGCCGAGCCATATTCTCGGGGCGGTGTATTTACAGAGGAGATGCTGCCGAAATTTCGGCAGAACATAAACGTACTTGAAAGGTTAAGAGAAGTATATGAGAATGAATTTAACAATTGCCTTAATCGTCTTGAATGTAGATTAGCGGCAACGAGATTGGACGAATAAGCGTGGCTAGTAAGGCGCGGCGCAGGTATGTTAAGGCTAAGCCCTTTCTTTCTATGGCATGAATCAGTTGATGTAATCTTATGAATGATCCCATAACGTCCTTATTTTCAAAAGGTAGTAATTATGTTTTCAAAACATGACTTTCCTTCTTAAAAATTTATAAATGTTTTCAAAATATTCACTTTTCTTCAAAATCCAAGTTTCACGTTTTTTATAGTTTTTACGACTAAAGCGACGACCATGGTTCTACGATGATAATGATGATGCCAGGGATGAGAAAAGTATATGACGAATATGTCAAGGCTATGTTTCCCAATGACAATAATGATGTTAGAAATAAGAATGTTATTATGATGACTACGATGAGAATGATCTTATGTTTAAAAGGTTCCAAAGTATATGAAATGTTGCCCTATGATCCTATTCTATGCTTGTCCATGAAGTTGCTCTCCATTGATAGTCTCGCCTTATTATTAGTTCTTTCAAGGTGAGATAAAGCGCCCGTGGTTATTCCATAATAAAATCGGAGGTTTTCGACCTTACGTCACTCTTTTATGATATATATATATATATATATATATATATATATATTTCTATATATATATATATATATATATATATATGGTATATATATATATATATATGTATATGGGGAAGATGGGGAGCGGAGAAGCGAGCGCTATAGACGCTGGGTTGCACACGGTACATGTAGTCGTATCTGTCATGATATCATCCCGGACGCGAGATGCCCGGACGCGGGACATATACATCTGTACTTATGGCTAAATGGATCGGCTGCCGACGCCTCGGCAATACAGCATGTTATATTTTATATATATCCACACGAAAAAGGAATGTTTATCAAAGACAGCTTAGCATGCATGGCATCCGCCCCCAGGGGCACTCACATGTACAGGTTACAGCTTTATATGGTATGTTCCACAAGTATAAGTTACAGCTTGACACATGACATGTTCCCTATGTACAGGATACTCTCTTTTACATGACATGCTCTACCTTTTCATATTATGTTACTGTTTATGCCTTACATACTCAGTACATTGCTCGTACTGACCCCTCTTCTTCGGGGGGCTGCGTTTCATGCCGCGCAGGTACACCCAGACGAAAAGAAGCCAGGATAGAAGGTGTTCCAGCGAAGTTGGCAAACTCCATTCGTTCTGGGGTGTCGCCGAGTCAACGAGCTATGCTATGATGTCCGATTCGAAGTTAGAGACTTTGCAGACAGAGTCGTGGGTATCGGAAGTCAGTCTGTCAGTGTCTCCATAGGCCAAGGTGTCAATTTGTATTATGATATAAGTGTTATACAGTCACATATTGTATTTGAGTTAAAAGCAACAAAAGAATGATTCAGTAATCTTACTATGTATGCTTGACTTAGAGGTTCAAAAAAAAAAAATTCAGTACGTAGTAAGGGTCAGCGGGTTCGCTCGGCTCCGGATTACGGGGTCGGGTGCCCATCACACCCTGATCAAGATTGGGGTGTGACAAAGTGGTATCGAGCGAGGGTCGGTCCAAGGGTTGTACGCAAAGTCGATCAGGTAGAGTCCTGTTTATGGATGTGAAGCCGGCCACATTTATAAACGAGTGAGGTCGCGGGGCATCTAGGAATTGTTGACCTTCTTCGTCTCGCATCGTGCGATAGAGCCAAGTCATAGGAGAAAGAAATTCCTTATATAAGCTTCGCGTGCGACGGAGGAAGCAGAAAGGGAATACCGTGAAATAGCAAAAAAGTGAGATGTTGATGTGTTGTTTCGGAAGGATTACGGATGTGGCGTGGCGACAAAAGTATGATCGCTACCCTCGAGGATCCGGAAGTCCCAGGACGGAGGTAGCCATACACACGGGCGGAAGGTGAGTGTGGAAAGTGAAAAAGGGTAAAATAGTAATTGCAAAAGAAAGGACGTGTTACGAAAAATGCCTGGGAAGCTGTGAGACTTCGATTGGCCCCAGAGCATGTAATAGAGGTCATGCGAGGAAGCAGACGCGGAAATATCAGCGTTAAGGCACCAGATTTCAGCAAAGTTTCGAGGTTAAGCGTGCTCAGGTGGGAGCAATTCCATGATGGGTGACCCCGGGAAGTTTACAAGAAATTCCATGATTGAGACATAAGAGACAAATGAAGAGGCGGGGTAATCTAAGGAAAACTAGGATATACGAGAATGGTTGGGGACTATAAGAGGATGCGTAAGACGAGACAAACTACCTCGGTGAAGGGACAAGAGGCGCATCACAGCCCTAGAATTAGGATAGGCTTGAACAGCGTCTGGACGTATTTTGTGGGCTAGCTGATAGCAAGTATATCTATATATAAAAAGGTGTAAAGTATCCCATATATGCTTATATCGATGGACGTGTGAGTCAATACAAGGATAAGGAAAGTAGAAATAGTGAGGATTTTGTGCTAAGAACAAGAGTAGCAGAACGCTTGAGAAGTATGGACACACAGTTACGGCACAAACGCGCAGCTGAGGAAAGGGTTACAGATAAACGAACTAAGGAAATGAAAGGACGAATGGTGGATAAAGATGTGGATGAAAGGATGACATAAATGGAGGGTAAAAGAAAATTTAGGATAAGAAGTTTCCGAGATGTCCGACACGAGTTAGAAGGAAGATGAGAGGCAAGGTATAAACGGAGACTTTATAAAAGGACTGTTGGTATAAGGAGCCCCTTAAAGGGGGGGAGATCATATTAGGAAGGGATCGCCATATTTTCAAGTACTAGAAAAGGAAACCTATGACACGAAGAAGGAACTCATGAAAAGGCCAAGGAGTTCTATTATAAGGAAAATAAGGTAAAGGATAAGGAACGGGCATCAAGAAAAGAGTAGCTATAAAAGGAACCCTCCCAGAGTATTATGACGCCCATAAGGTCAGTTGAACATTCGAGGATGAATGTTCTAAAGGGGGGGAGGATGTTATAGCCCGTATTTTATACGTTTGGAAATCCGAAGTCGACGTGGAAAGTTAAGGGCGAGACCATCTTCAAAAATTATTTTAATGTACGAGTTGTCGTGAATATTATTTATGACTATTATTAGTATGGAAATATTGTGAGAGGCTAAGGGCAAAAGAGAAATTCGCAAAATAGGCCGTAAAAATAATGCGGAAGGCTAGGGGAAAATGGTAATATTGAGGAAAGCCTAGGGGCAAAATGGTAATTTCACAAGGCTTTCAAGAAGCTTCATGAAGAGGGCAAGTTGGCAAAAGAAAAATCAAGAAAAAGATGGAATAATTCAAGAAAAATTCTAGAAAAAGGAAAGAAGATGAAAGATGACAAACAAGTCATCCTTGTGTCATTTTTTTCTAGAAAATTCAAGAAAAAGGGGTCATGTGACATGCATGTGAAGCATGTATATATATGAGATATTGGTCATAATTTTCATACCACTCTAGAGATTTAGAAGGAAAGAAAAAAAAAAGAAGAAGGAGAGAAAGAACCTAAGGGCCATTCGGCCATGGTAGAAAGGAAAAAAAAAAAGAGGAAGAAGAGAGAGAGATTGTTCAACTTTTTCTCTCTAGCTAAATAATTCATTGAAGGGTTCCTAGCTTAGTGAAGGGTCCTTTGGAGCAAGGAAAACACATGTCTTTGCAAGCTTGTAATTTTAGCCAAGTGGTGAATCAAAAGAAAAAGGTAAGGTTTGAACTTCTCTTTCATGTTATGGATGCCTAAGTATGTGGTAGTATATAAAGATGAATGAAAAAAAAAAACGGAAACATGTATGTGGGAATGGTGGCCGTGTGGTTGTAATTGTGGCCTTTGGGTTGTGTTGTGTTGTATTGTGTTGTGTTGTGTTGTATGGTGTTGTGTTGTGTTGTGTTGTATTGCATGGGAAAGAATGAATGAATTTTTGATAGCATGTTGTGTGTTGGCCGAATGGTATAGGTAGTGGAAGGGTGTGATAAATTGATTTTACTTCGAATTGTAATTGTGGTATAAAGAGGTTCTATGATGTAAATAAGAACTTAATGGCTTGGAGGATTGAAAGTTGGGTTGTGGTGATTGAATTGGAAAAAAAAGGGGAAATATGTTGTTGTCGTTGGAATGTAAAGAGTTGAATGAAAATGCATGACAATGTGTACAAAGTAGTTATGGTCGAATAGTAGGTGCTTTGGTAAGTTAATGTAAATTGATAATATTGGATATTCGAGTTGTCGTCATTATGAATTATGTAATGTAGAATGAAGGTTGCCGTTGAAATTAATATAGATAATTGATAATGAAATATATGGTTGTTGTTAAATTTGAAGGTTTCGGGTGAGTAGTATGTCGATTGAGTCGTTGGAATATGATGCAAATTGAATTGAATTGAATTGAATGGAATTGAATTGGATTGAATATGAATGGAATGTTTTTAGTAAGATTGTTGGCATTGTTGTTAGTTTGGCCGAGTTGAATTCCGGATTGTTGTTAATGGATGAATTGGGGTCGAGCCATATTCTCGGGCGGTGTATTTACGGAGAGATCGAAATTTCGACGAACATAAACGTACTTGAAAGGTTAGAAGTATATGAGAATGAATTTAACAATTGCCTTAATCGTCTTGAATGTAGATTGGGCAACGAGATTGGACGAATAAGCGTGGCTAGTAAGGCGCGGCGCAGTATGTTAAGGCTAAGCCCTTTCTTTCTATGGCATGAATCGATTGATGTAATCTTATGAATGATCCATAACGTCCTTATTTTCAAAGGTAGTAATTATGTTTTCAAAACATGACTTTCCTTCTTAAAAATTTATAAATGTTTTCAAAATATTCACTTTTCTTCAAAATCAAGTTTCACGTTTTTTATAGTTTACGACTAAACGTGACCATGGTTCTACGATGATAATGATGATGCCGGGGATGAGAAAAGTATATGACGAATATGTCAAGGCTATGTTTCCCAATGACAATAATGATGTTAGAAATAAGAATGTTATTATGATGACTACGATGAGAATGATCTTATGTTTAAAAGGTTCCAAAGTATATGAAATGTTGCCCTATGATCCTATTCATGCTTGTCCATGAAGTTGCTCTCCATTAATAGTCTCGCCTTATTATTAGTTCTTTCAAGGTGAGATAAAGCGCCCGTGGTTATTCCATAATAAAATCGGAGGTTTCGACCTTACGTCACTCCGATAGCGTTATAGCTTTTCTTTCGCTTGCATGCTATGGTATATATATATATATATATATATATATATATATATATATATATGTATATGGGGAAGATGGGGAGCGAGGGCGGAGGCGCTATAGACGCCGGGTTGCACACTACATACGTAGTCGTATCTCGTCATGATATCATCCCGACGACGAGATGCCGGACGCGGGACATATACATCCGTACTTACGGCTGAATGGATGGCCCTGCCGACGCCTCGGCAATACGGCATATTTTATATATATCCACACGAAAAGGAATGTTTATCAAAACGGCCTAGCATGCATGGCATCCGCGTGGGCACTCACGTATGCAGTCACGGCTTTATATGGTATGTTCCACAAGTATAAGTTACGACACACGCATGACATGTTCCCTATGCACGCGATACTCTCTTTTACATGACATGCTCTACCTTTTCATATTATGTTACCGTTTATGCCTTACATACTCGGCACATTGCTCGACCGACCCCCTCTTCTTCGGGGCCGCGTTTCGTGCCGCGTGTACACCCGAGACGAAAAGAAGCCGGGAGATAGAAGGTGTTCCCGGCGGAAGTTGGCAAACTCCATTCGTTACGGGGTGTAGCCGAGTCGGCCCGAGCTATGCTATGATGTCCGATTCGAAGTTAGAGACTTTGCGTACGAGCCGTGGGTATCGGAAGTCGATCTCGTCGTGTCTCCACCGTGCCAAGGTGTCAATTTGTATTATGATATAAGTGTTATACGTTCACATATTGTATTTGAGTTAAAAACAAAAAAGAATGATTCAAGAATCTTACTATGTATGCTCGACTTAGAGGTTCAAAAAAAAAAAAAAATTCGGACGTAGTAAGTGGTCACGGTTCGCTCGGCTCCGGATTACGGGGTCGGGTGCCCATCACACCCTGATCAAGATTGGGGTGTGACAAGTTGTTGGGCTAAATGGTCCAAAGATACTCTTTACATGATGTGATATTGTCCGCTTTGGGCCAAGCCCGCACGATTTTCTCCAAAAGGCCTCACATCATTAAGAGTATCCAAACCTTATAAGTAGCTTCTTTTTCTTTTCAGCTACCAATGTGGTACTTTGTTCGCACATCCAAACATATATCATCCATACACATGCATGAATGGTTACTATGGAAACAAAGATACTCTATGTGGGCCCATTTGGCAAAGGTAACAAAGGAAATTCTATAAACCCTAGAGGCAGCGTTCTGTGTGAGCCCTTTGGATATTGGTATTCTGAGTAAAACTAGTGGCGGCGTTCTGTGTGATCCCTAGTTGATATTTCTGTGTGAGAACATGGACTTCGCGGGTCCCCCTAGGTCATGGCTATGAGGCTTTGCGCTTAGCATGTGTGTATAGTTCATGGTTGGCCAATGCATTGCATCGTTGTATGTCATACACATTCATTCACTCATCTTGACTGTATTCATGATATCTTATACATTTGGTTGATTTCATACGTGGGCTGATATGGCATACTTGGATGATTTCATATTTGAGACTGTTCTTGACTGCTCTATTGCTTATCTGCTTACTTGTTGATTTCTTTCCTTTATACATGTGAACTAATCATTGACGGCCTATGACGCTTACCAGTACTAGTGTTGTATTGATACTACCTTGTTGTACTCTTTTCTGAGTGCAGAGCTCTTCACAGGATCCACGTCTCAGCCTCGCGAGTGATCCCGAGGCCAGTTTGCTAGAGTCCACAGGGTGAGCCATGTTCCTGATCCACTGCCCGTAGATTCTTCTTGATTACCTGTCTTTTCCTTTACTCTTGAGAAAGTTATTACTATGTATTATGAGACTAGTTTTAGTATTCAGACTTATTCTATTTGATAGTATCTCTTGTACCGTTTCATACTAGATCATTGGGTTGTATTATTTCCTTACTTCTGCACTTACATTATATATATATATATATATATATATATATATATATATATTGTGACTCTATTATTTAGGCTTCATTTTTGTCATTTATATATTGATAAAGTGTTATCAGGGGAGGGTTCGCCCACCAAGGGGATAGAGTGGGTGCCCTCACGATTTACGAGTTGGGTCGTGACAAGTTGGTATCAGAGCTCTAGGTTACCGGTCTCACAAGTACAACAGCATGTCTAGTAGAGTCTTGCGGATCGGTACGATGAGCTCCGTACTTATTTGCGAGAGGCAATAGGACAGTTAGGAAATTTTCATTTCGTTCATTTCTTTCGTGCTACTTTATTCAAATTGGTATCTGACTTCATTTCTATTCCGTCACAGATGGTGAGGACCCGTACTACTATTGCAAGGGATGAGGTGCCCACGCCTACTGCTAGGGTCGGAGCACGAGGTCGAGGTCGTGGCAGAGGCAGAAGCTGTGGTGCAGCATCGGCCAGGGGCAGAGCCCGTGCAGTTGGTCAGACCTGCGCCAGATCTTTATCTCCAGAGCCAAAGGTTCAGCATGAACCTGAGCCTATGGATGAGGGAGAGCTGGGAGCAGCCTAGGTACAGCCCGATGTGATTTCTACTCCTGTTCTCCAGGACACGATGGTTCGTATAGTGAATTTTCTTGATGGTTTGCACCAGGTGGATGGCCTTCCAGCTACTCCAAGAAGGTCGAGTGGGAGGACGTACCCCGAGACGTCGGACTCGTGGGGCTCGGCCACTGTTGTCGGCGCGTGGCTCCTCGTATTAACGAGATCCCAGGACCTGCTTTGGCTCCTAGGCCTGTTGTCGGTCCGACTATGACCGTTGAGGAGCAGGATTTGTTTGGTAGGTTCATCAAGATGAAGCCACAGGAGTTCTTTGGTACACCTGGAGAGGATGAGTACGAGTTTATTGTGGACAGTCATGAGAGGCTTCACAAGCTGGGTATAGTTGAGTCTCATGGGGTTGATTACGTCTCTTTTTAGTTGTGTGGGGGCGCGAAGTGGTGGTGGAGGTCTTATGTTGAGTGTCGACCAGCTGGGTCACCTCCATTGTCTTGGACCCAATTTTATCAGGTACTCTTGGAGAAGTACGTCCCTGTACTTTGAGAGATAGGAAGAGAGATGAGTTCAATGACTTGGAGCAGAGCGGTATGTCTGTCACTGAGTATGAGTCCAGATTTCATTCCTTGGCCCGTTATGATGTTCAGTTGATTCCCACCGAGACGGAGAGGGTGAAGAGATCTGTCAGAGGATTAGTGCTTCCGCTGAACTTGTCATGTCTTCAGCTTGCGGCTATGGGTTCTTTATTTCAGTCGATAGCGGATCATGCTACAGATGTCGATTCTGCTAGGATTCGAGCTCATTGAGGGGGCAGTGACAAGAGGGGCCGTCAATTTGGCAGTTTCAGTGGTTCTACTAGTTTCGGTGGTTCTACTTCGAGAGGTGGGGGCCAGTCGGGCAGGGTTCATCAGCACTATTCTGGCCGCCCCATCCAGTCAGCACTTCAGATATCATTAGGTGGCCCATCTGGGCAGAGTGGACTGAGTACTAGACAGACTATTCGAGGTTTCTATTCTTGACCTTCAGACCATGGTAGATGTTTGGGTTCTTCAGTTTCAGTGTCTCAGCCCCAAGTGCCCAGAGTTTATTACTAATGTGGTGACCCCGAGCACTTCGCTTGAGAGTGTCCCAGACCCAGAAAGAGTGAGGCCTAGTAGGGTTCCAGGTTTCAGACCCCTAGGACTCTGACATCTTCAGTTAGCCGATGTGGATCTTCAGGCGAGGTGGTCATCACCTCGGTAGGGATGGTTCACGGTTCGTGAAAGGGGGAGCTTAGTCTAGCCAGGGTGGCTGGGGAGGAGCACAGTCTGATGGCGGACGAGTTCATTGCTATGCCTTCCCCGGGCGACTAGAGGCTGAGGCTTCCGATGCTGTCATTATGGGTACTATTTCTATTTTTCATCGAGCAGCCTTGGTATTATTGGATATGGGTTCTACCTTCTCATATGTGTCTATTTATTTCTCTACTGGTTTAGATATGACTTGTGATATTCTTGATGTGCCCATACGTGTTTCTACTCCGGTCGAAGATTCTGTGGTAGTAGATAGAGTTTATCGGTCATGCGTGGTTACTTTTATGGGCTATGATACATGGGTAGACTTGGTGATCCTTAGTATGGTGGACTTTGATATTATTTTGGGCATGAACTGGTTATCTCCTTACCACACGATTCTATACTGTCATGCCAAGACAATCATGTTAGCTGTGCCAGGCCTCTCGAGGTTGGAGTTTAAGGGCACTTCTAGCCCTGCTCCTAAGAAGATTATACCATTCCTTCAGGCGAAGAAGTTGGTGGATAAGGGGTGTTTGACGTATTTGGCGCATATCCAGGATACGAGTGTAGATACTCCTTTCCTATAGTCTGTTCTGGTAATTAGCGAGTCTGCGGAGGTCTTTCCCACAGACTTGCCTGGTATGCCGCCCGACCACGACATTGACTTTTCCATCGACTTTGAGCTAGGCACTCGGCCTATTTCTATACCACCTTACCGTATGGCTCCGATAGAGTTGAGGGAGTTGAAGGAGAAATTGCAAGACTTGTTGAGTAAGGGGTACATCAGACCCAGTGTTTCCCTTTAGGGTGCTTTGTGTTGTTCGTGAAGAAAAATGATGGTTCCATGCAGATGTGTATTGATTATCAGTAATTAAACAAGGTAACCATTCGGAACAAGTATCCGATACCTCGCATCGATGATTTGTTTGACCAGCTTCAGGGTGCGTTGGTCTTTTCTAAGATCAACTTGAGATCGGGCTGCCACCAGTTGAAGATTAGAAGCGAAGATATCCAAAGACAACCTTCAGGACCCGTTATGGCCATTACGAGTTCTTGGTGATGTCTTTTGAGCTTTTTAGTGCCCCCGCAGCATTTATAGAATTGAGGAATGGGTTCTTCAAGACTTGCTTGGATTCATTTGTGATTGTGTTTATTGATGACATGTTGGTGTACTCTCAGAGTGCGAAGATCATGAGAAGCATTTGAGGATAGTTCTGGGTGGTTGAAGGAGAAGAAGCTATATGCCAAGTTTGCCAACTGTGAGTTCTAGCTCTGTTTCGTAGCATTTCTAGGACGTGTTGTGTCTAAGGATAGGATCATGGTTAATCCCAAGAAGATCGAGGTAGCGTGATTAGGCTAGGCCTACTTCGGTGACCGAGATTCGGAGTTTTGTGGGCTTAACGAGTTACTATTGTCGGTTTGTGAAAGGGTTCTCCTCTATTACTTCTAATTTGACCCGTTAGACTCAGAAGGATATGCCTTTTCAATTGTCCGATGAGTGTGAGGAGAGCTTTCAAAATCTCAAGGCCTTATTGACTTCAGTTCCAATTTTGAATTTACCGGTGGAGGGTAAAAACTTCACTATTTATTGCGATACATCTCGTATCGGTTTGGGTTGTGTATTGATGCAGGAGGGTAAGGTGATTGAGTACGCTTCGAGATAGTTGAAGGTCCATGAGAAGTACTACCCCACTCATGACTTAGAGTTGGCGACAATAGTCTTTGCTTTAAAGATTTGGAGGCATTAACTGTTTGGAGTCCATTGTGAGGTATTCACGAATCATCGTAGTCTTCAGCATGTATTCAGTCAGAAAGAACTGAATTGGAGGCAGCATAGGTGGATGGAGTTGCTCAAGGATTATGACATGACCATTATTTATCATCCCGGGAAGGCTAATGTGGTGGGCATCTGTTGACCCGAAAGGCAGTGAGTATGGGTAGCTTGGCGTGTTTGATTGTCGAGGAGCATCCTTAGCCATGTGAGGTTCAAGTGTTTGGCTAATAGTATGGTAAGACTCGATACTTCGTAACCCGGCAAGTAAAGGGGTGAGCTTTCAGTTCTTCAGTTCGGTTTTATCAAACTTCGGTTTGGCTATTTCGGTTTCAATTTTTTAAAGGTGGACACCGAACACTGAATCAAACTAGTTCGGTTTGGTTCTTTCAGTTAGGTTTTTTGAAGCTTGGTTCGGTTCGATTTCGGTTTTTTCAATTCGGTTTTTTTTTATATGATATTAGAAGTGATTCCATTTACACTAATTCATATTCTCAAAAGCAACAAAATATAAAACTAACAAATTAAAATCAAATCAAACAAACAGGATACACAAGAACAGAAAATCATAATCATAATATAGGATTACTAGGTGTTATATACATACGTAAGAATAATTAAGAAAACACATAAAGGACATACATTAATCCTAAAGACACATCCTAGTCACCCTTTTTTCATATAAGGATATTTGATTTTCTCAACTGAAGTGAAAAATTAGGGATACAAAGCAAAAGAGAGCGTATTACAATTGGGTTTTTTTGGGGCTTAAACTTAATGGGTCTGGACTATTTTAATTTTTTTGAGTAATGTATAAATTTCGGTTCTTTGGTTTGGTTTCATCAAAGTTCGGTTCGGCTATTTCGGTTTCGGTTTTTTGAATGTGAACACCAAACACCGAACCAAACTAGTTCGGTTCTTTCGGTTTCGATTTCTTGAAGTTCGGTTCGGTCCAATTTTTTAATTTTCGATATTTATGCCCAGCCCTACTGGCAAGGTTCTATCTTGTGTTGAGGCGAGGTCATCTCCTTTGGAGAAGATTAAGGCCTTTTTTTTAAAAGTAAAGCCACCAGAAAGGTGGAATTTTATTGATAAGAAAAATTATGTACATATCAATCCAAAAGTGATTGATCAAAGAAAAGAAACAACAAAAAAGGGGGATCAATCCAAAAGTGATTGATCAAAGATGGAAAAATAGCAAAGAATATGAAAAACAGCAAGTGGAAATGGAAATACAGATGGAGAATGTGACAGATTAGTAACAACTAATAATTCAAGGGCCTTGACTTAATAACATCTATCACACCTTCAAAGTCTCAGATGTGGAATGTTTCAAATCATGTGAATCATTCTTCAGGCAGTCTTGAATTTAGTTGTATTCATCTGTGGGCATCTTCTGTTGTATATAATCCAGGCCACTCTCAAACCTGTGCCATTACCAAAACAGTATGAAGCATATCATGGACTGTTGTAACATCCATATTAAGGAATGAGCATGATGAACACACTAATACCACCTTAACACAGATGCTGCATCAGTCCATACTAGTACTAGTTCAGTCTGCATATTGGAAATGGCTCTTTTGTATGCCTGATCATCAGTCTGGAGCTCTATCTTGTATTGTTCTTATTCCCAAATTTGGAATTCTAGTCTTTTCTATGTTTAATATCCTTCTAGCTTGACTTGGTAACTTATGAAATCTATTGAAGTGAATTGTACCTGCAAAATCAAAAACCATGTTAGTTAAAAAATCAGCAAGTCCATTCCCTTCTCTGTGTATGTGCACCACAATCACCATCTGATCTCTTCTCATTCTTTGAATATCCTCCACCACCATTGAAATACCCCATTGGATTTTCCATTCTGCAGCAAGGATCATCTTCATTACCATTGAGTCAGTCTCTATAATCAGTGGGAATAGTTTCTTATCTAAGAAGTATATCAACCCCATTCTAATAGCCTCAGCTTCTGCTACCAAATTTGATCCATCCTGTAACTTCTTAGCAGCAGCATACACCAAATCTCCCTCCTCATTCGTGATGCAAAAAGCAGCAAAACTTGGCCCTGGATTACCTCGATTACACTTAAACCATCTAGTCAGCAGTCTCATCCACCTTATCACTTATAAAACAATTATAGGTTTATACTCTTCAAAAAACTGCACAATGTGATGCCACCTTTTTGGAACATTCAGCCCAGGGAACAACACCTTGCATAACAAGTGTATGTTCAGATTGATATGATATATCACCCTATTAAAAGTCATGGTGCCTTCATGTAATTGATTGTTTCTCCATTTCCATATTTGCCAAACAATAAAAGCAGAAATAGCTTTAAAAACAGGTTTCAGCTTATGACGACATTTTGCCCCCCACCAGCTTCTGATAGCATGTTTAACTTGAACATAATTCATGGTCAATCCAGCTGCTGCATTAAAGACACTCCAAACTTTGGCAGCAAAATCTCCACAGAGAAATAAATGATTAATGGATTCAGGCTGAGCAGAATTACAGCAGCAACATTTAGAAACTATAGCAATGCCAATGCTTGCCACCACCTCATCTACTGGCACTTTAAACTTCCAAAGTCTCCATAAGAAGAAGGAAATCTTGAATGGCACACCCTTGATCCACATGTTATGAAAAGGCACTGTTACATTGGCTCTTTGTCCCAGCAACTCCCATGCACTGCCTTCAATAAACTTTCCTGAGCTAGTCATCATCCACCATAGTGTATCCCATTCATTAGATACATGCTTAATGCCAATTTCCTGCACTATATGCTGCACAATATCTTCAGAGAATAACTGCAGGAGTGTTTGGACATTCCAGGTGCCATTTGACATTAATTCAGCCACATCTTCAACCTGATGATCGACTGGCCAGCTATGAGGAACCACAAAGTTAAGAGCACCTAGTTTAGTCTAGTTATCAAACCACAAATTAGAACTCCCAATCTTAGGTTCCCACCAATTAAGGCCCAGCAGTTTGAGGATGTGAAATTGTGTAAGATTCGGGATAAAATGCTGAGCGGGAAAGCCGACGCTATTCTTGATAATGAGGGTGTCTTGGGATTAAAGGGCGATTTTGCGTTCCTAGTGTTGGTGATTTGATTCAGTTGATTTTAAGAGAGGCTCACGGTTCCAGATACTCCATTCACCCTGGTGCTACAAAAATGTATCGTGACTTGCGACAACATTACCAGTGGGGTATTTAAGATCATACGTTCTAAATCTTTCATTTTTTAAAAATAATCAATCAAACTACACCACATAAGTTAAGGAGTAAATGATTGTTAAATGATGTCTTTACTTAAAACAAAGAATAATACTGCTAAATCCTAATAAGATTAGGCCACATGCTCCAGTTCGTCACTACCTACAACGCGGAGAAGTTGGCCAGGATCTACATTAAAGAGGTCATCAGATTGCATAGTGTGCCCATTTCCTTCATTTCAGACAGAGGCAGTCAGTTCACTTCCCATTTCTGGAGGACTTTACAAAAAGAATTGAGGACTCAGTTGGACCTTAGTACAACTTTCCACCCACAGACTGATGGTTAGTTCGAGAAGACTATTCAAGCTTTAGAGGACATGTTGTAGGCTTGTGTGATCGAATTCGATAGACATTGGGATCAGTTTCTACCTTTGGTTCAGTTCGCGTACAACAACAGCTATCACTCGAGTATTGACATGGCTCCATTTGAGGCTTTATATGGTAGGAGAAGCTGTTCTCTGATTGGGTAGTTTAATGCTTTCGAGGTGAGACCTTGGGGTACTGATCTGTTAAGAGAGTCCTTAGATAAGGTGAACCTAATGCAGGAAAAACTTCTTGCAACTCAAAATAGGCAAAAGGAGTATGTAGACCGGAAGGTATAAGATTGGAGTTCATGGTTAGTGATCAGGTTCTATTGAAGGTTTCATCCTTGAAGGGTGTGATGTGATTTGGGAAGTGGGGCAAGTTAAGCCAGAGGTTTATTGGCCCCTTTGAGATCCTTCGTCGTGTTGGTGAGATGGCTTATGAGTTAGCTTTACCATCAGGTTTATCAGGTGTCCATCCGGTGTTTCATGTATCCATGTTGAAGAAATACCATTCTGATGGCTCTTATATCATCCGTTGGGACTCGAGATTGTTCGATCAAAATCTATCCTTCGAAAAAGAGCCGGTAGCAATCTTGGATAAGCAAGTGAGGAGGTTGAGATCAAAAAAGATAGCTCCAGTTAAGGTGCAATGGAAACACCGTCCAGTTAAGGAGGCTACATGGGAGATCAACGCCGATATGCGTTCGAGATATCCTAAGCTCTTTACCGACTCAGGTACCTTTCCTTCGTTTCATTCCTTCTCCATTCGAGGACGAACAGTTGTTTAATTAGTATCTGATGTAACGACCCATTTGGTCGTTAGGGCATTTGACCCTTTTATCCCTGTTGACCCTTCCCCTAGCTTTATTATAGTATGTTTGACTCGTGGGGATGAGTAGCGCGGTTCCTTAGGAGATCAGGATTGGTTCTGAGGAAATTAGAGGATTAAAACGAAAAACCATTGACCAATAGTTGAGCTTTGGGTAAATGAACCTTTTTGGAAATTTTGTCAATTCCATTAGGTCTAAAGAGCCGTTCATAACTTGGTGGGGTGGTTGGTTTGATTCTCGAGGCACTCGGGAGCATTTTGGTCACTTAGTTATCAACTTGTTTTTGGGGTTTTAGAGGTTAATTGGGTCAAAATGACCTCTGTTTGGAATTCTGAGGGCACGGGTGAGTTCGTAGTGTGTTTTACATTGGGAATCATATTTGGTTTGAATTTGAGGGGTCTCGGATGAGTGTCGAGTTTTGGGTTGGACTTGGTGAAAAATCAGATTTTGCAGGTTTCTGGTGTCCCGCTTCTGCGGATGTGGGTTCGCCTCTACAGGCCGGCACAAGCGGGACTTGGCCCGCAGACGTGAGAAAGTGAGATGGCAAGTGGCTCCAGTTTAGCGAGCCTTTTTTTCACCGAAGCGAGTCTGCATCTGCTGACAAGGTGACCACGGATGCGGGAATCGCTGAACAGAAACTTTATATTCCCAATTCGAACCAATTCTTTTCCATTCACAAAATTGAAACCAAGAGGAGATTTTGGGGCGACTTTTGGAAGCCTTTGGGTGATTCTTCTTGGGGTAAGTTCCTTATACTTTCTTTTTTATTTTATTATGGGTTAAGTTTGGAAGCTATGGTAGTCTTCATGAACCAGTTGGGAAGATGGGGTCATAAACACTAGGATGATTATGATAAATCTTTTTCAATATAATTGAGTTTTGTTGGGAAATTTACTTAGTTATATCATTTAGTCAATGGGTAATTAGTCCCTAGGCTTGAATCTTCCTGTTATTTCAAGAATCTAAGTCATGGAATTTGGGCTCTAAATTTAGGGATTTTCAATTAATGAAGAAATTAATGCTAAATTGGGATTAGATTGTGTTGATTATTAGTGTTTGGACTTCATAGGCTTGGGGTTAACTGTTTCTAACTTACAATTTCCATTTTTACCCTTGCGGCTCGAGCTTCTCCTTTTAAAGGTCATTTTTTTATTGGAATAATTTTTTGGCAATATGGGTATCGTTAGTTCCGATTTCTAATGTAGATTAAGTTGTTAATTAGACTTCGACTGTTCGAAAGCTCTTCGTAAAGAGAAGGCTTGTGTTAGATAGTTCATGGCACCTGCTCGACACTGAGGTAGGTTACGGCTTACCTTATGTTTAGACTTCGGTTAGTAACGTCTATGTAGAGTTTAGTTATTGATGGGGAATGCATGATAGGCCTTCGGGAATAGAGAGGAGGTGGAATCCAATAGGTTGGTTCCGTCAGCTGTTATGTGGGCTTGTTGCCATGTTTGATGTAGTTGTGATGTGTGTTTACTTTCATCTCAATCTTGATATCTCACTTATCATCGAAAAAAGGAAAGATTATGAAATTGACTTGTAAATGTGATGAGTGCTTCATGATAAGTAACGCATGAGATTTGAAATGATTTATCATCGTTGGTTTTGACCTCATGCATGTCATGCATTCTTATTACGTGTTGATGATTTGAGTTATTGATTTGTGCCATATTCACTCATTTTAATACCATCCATGCACATGCATCAGTGGTTACTATGGAAACGAAGATACTCTATGTGGGCCTATTTGGCAAAGGTAATAAAGAAAATTCTATGTGAACCCTAGAGACGGTGTTCGGTGTGAGCCTTAGTGGATATTGGTATTCTGAGTAAAACTAGTGGCGGCATTCTGTGTGAGCCCTAGTGGATATTTTTGTGTGAATACATGGACTTTGTTGGTCCCTCATGGGTCATGGCTATGAGGCTTTGCCCTTAGCATGTGTGTACAGTTCAAGGTTGGCTAGTGCATTGCATCATTGCATCTCATACACATTCATTCACTCATCTTGATTGTATTCATGACATCTTATACGTTTGGTTGATTTCATATGTGGGCTGATATGGTATGCTTGGTTGATTTCATATTTAAGACTATTCTTGACTGTACTCGATTTCTTATCTTTTTACTTGTTGATTTCTTTCCTTTATATATGTGAACTAATTGTTGACGGCCTATGATGCTTACCAGTACTAGTGTTATACTGATACTACCTTGTTGTACTCTTTTTCTCGAGAGCAGTTCAATATAGATCCACGTTTCGGCCCTCGCGAGTGATCCCGAGGCCTATTTGCTAGAGTTCCCTGTGGTGAGCCATGTTCTTGATCCGTTGCCCCGATATTCTTCTTGACTACATGTCTTTTCCTTTACTCTTGAGACAGTTATTACCATGTATTATGAGACTAGTTTTAGTATTCAGACTTGTTCTTTTTTAGAGTAGCTCTTGTACCGTTTCAGACTAGATCCTTGGGGTTGTATTATTTCCTTACTTCTGCACTTACATATATATATGTTATAAATAGTGCGTCCACCAAACAGTATATAGAGAGACCTGGTTGTCTACCAGTTCTCTCAGACAGTGCAGAAAGTAAATAACATAAGATTTTACCATGGAAAACTCTTTGCTCAAGGTATTAAAAATCACGACCACCACGTAGGATTTCAACTCCACTATCACCGAGCAACTTCAGATTACAACCTCTTGCAATCTAGGAATCTAACTCATATAAATCCCTTACCCTTACAATACACTTATTGTAAGCTACACCTCTTGACTACTCTTAGCCAAGCTCACAACCACATTCGACTAACTCTATCCAAACCAACTAATACACTTGACTAACTCTAGCCAAGGGTACCACTCAATAGATTGAATAGGTAAACTGCCTAACAACTACTGAGAATTTTCAATACGTACAACAGCTTCTTGAAAGAAGAGTAGGTTTACAGTTTAAAGAGCATATGAACAAAGACTCACAACAACCTAAAGAACTTAGACATAATTTGGTGTCTGGATCAGGTTCTTCAGCTTGCAAGTGACTTTATTCTTGAGAGCACTTAAGAACTTGTAGCGGCAAGAATTTGCAAAAGATAGTTTTGGGTTTCAAGTGACACCCAATATGTTAAAACAAGTTGTATATATATTAGGGAACATGTGGGTGAGATAGAGACTACTCATCCCATGTTTGACTTAAAGCATGGGGCCGCAAGCGTTATACAAAATAAGTAAAATACAGGCTGCTTGTTGCCGCTCGATCGTACAACATACAGAGAGAGCGGATCGCGAACCAAGTCTCTCTTCATTTCTTCAGCAGTTTGATAATCATCAAAACATAGAATGTACTTTTTAATATCAATTTCCCCCTTTTTGATGATGACAAACTTTGACACAATGTTTTCCCTGAGAATCAAATCCCACTTTTCCCCCCTGCAACATAATCCAGTTATAAAGCACAATACATCTTAGCAGCAGAATCCCCTTAAGCATAGCATCCCACTTGTTCCCCCTGCGACATAATCCAGTTATAAAGCACAATCATCTTAGCAGCAGAATCCCCTTAAGTATAGCATCGCAAAACAACAACAACATCGACATCTATCCATAAACACTCTTATCTCCCCCTTTTGGCATAATCAAAAAGGAATTAATCAATTCAAGAACAAAGAGATTTCCTAATAAAGATTAACAAGAACACATGGCTAGTAATCAATTCAGTGCACAAATGTAAGGATTAAAACTGCAATTGTTCCAAAAGTCAATAGAAGCCAACAAAAGGATTTATAGAAGCTTAGACACAAAAATAGGTCACGTTTGGAAGGACAGAGACTAGGAGGGATGACTGGAGCGGTTAAGGTCTTGAAGGAGTTTATTAATTCGATCACTATGTGCTCGCTGGTCCTTCATTATTTGGTCTCAAAGTTCATCCACTCTGACTTTTAACTAATCTCTCTTAGCTCGCAGTTTTTCAATTTCTGTTGCTGCTTCCGTACCAATAGTTGGTGCTTAAGTTTGTTCAGCCAGTTTTTCTTTGAGAAGGGCATTTTCTCCCTTAAGATGCAGGATCTCTACATTTGCCGCTTCTGAGCTTCAATCAGGATTGAGATGGTGGAAGAGCTGGCACTATCTGCTACTTTGACCATATATCCACAGTCTTCCAAAGTGGCTAGAGAGAACACATGCTTCTTTGCTCCTAGAGATGTTGTTCCAGTTCTCACTTTGAAGTGTACGAGCACCTTTGTTAGAAAAAATCCATAAGGGAGACCAGTTTTTCGTCCTTGCCACTTTTATCAGTCGCTCAATTATGATGGCTGAAAGGTTGATTGGTTCAAAAGACATCAGAGCTTTCATGAGGACCAGGTCTGCCACGGTGACGGTAGAGCATTCCACCGCCTTTGGCAAGAGAACTTTGTTGACAAATTCAAAGACCAGTTTGTGCTCAGGATTAAGCTCATTTTTGTAGAGACTCGCTTTTGTAGCTGACTTTTCTACCTTAACGATGACCTTTTTGAAGCTAGTAGATCCCTTCTTTATAACGGCTCTCACTCCATCTGTATTTACACCTAAAATTTCTGCAAGTATTGACTCGGTCAGCACGAGCTCGGTTCCATTTACAGTTAAGGCCAGAGCGCTATCATCAATTTTGAGCAGGTTGTTGTACAGTTCGGTCACTTCGGCTTCGTACATGCTAGGTGCTGGTGGAGTGAAAAGATGAGTCCATTCTTGAAATTCCACCATTTCCATTAATTCTTTCATGCCAGATTTCTCGCGTAGGTTGAAATCAAAGATTCTTCCAAAAAGAACCTTGTGTTGCTGCAAGTGCTCTTTTCCTTTTTAGCTTTTAGAGGAACCTGGGTCCTCATTAATACCCACCTTTCTTTTCTTTTGGGAGGAGGATTGAATATCCTAATGCTCTTTTTCCTTCTCTCCTCGACTTTCATTACTTAATTTTTCACTCTCGTTACTCTCAGACTTAAGATTGAGAGGGCTTTGTATCTTACCCACCACCTTTTTCTTAGAATTTCTTCTTATTAGAGGAGTTTCTTCTTTGTCCTCTTCTTTCTCAACACTGTGCCTTTCAACGGCATGGCTTCTCTCTCTCATTCCCACTGTTTTTCTTTTCTTACTCTCAGGTCGATTGCATTGCTCATTTTTCGGAAATGGCACACAATGACGCTAATTTTCTTATTCTCCTGCACTTACGGGCTTTCGAAGGACCATGTGTGAGAGATTTTGGGAAGGATTCATTTGTATTTTGGCCAGAAGAGGATAAGTAATTTGAGGTTGAAGAATTTGAATCCATTTTGCTTTGGTTTGGAGAGGGTTGATGACACAAGGAAACACTTGGTAACTGGAGGGAGATATAGAGAGGTTTAGATGGATTTTTGTAAGAGAAATGCTTTAAAGGGAAAGACTATCGGTCGGAGGATTTCAGTGAATGGAGAAAGAGACAAGAAAGATGTTTTTCTTTTCTTTTCTTTTTTTAGTTGGCACAGGCGATGTTTTAGAAGAGGTGCAAGAAGAGGGAACGGGTCGATTCAGGAGAAAGGTGATGATTCGTCGGAGACGTGATTTTGAAAGAAGTTTTGGTAAAAGGCGCATGACTTAATTGGCACATTCCACCGTTTAAAACACATATATGAGCGCTCAAAAGATTACTAACCTGAGTCACAGAGACCAGCTCCCTGGACAAATTCTTGAGTGTATCAGGCAAAAACTTTGAAGTGTGCGCCATTATTTGTGTTTACGTTCTCCTGATTCAGTCATGCATATACACCCGGTTCTCTAATTTCAACACCTCCAAAATTCAGATCTTCCTTTTTGTCACCAACGTTGCACACCTTCCTATGAAGGCTTCAAGGGGAGAGAAAAAGGAACTAGGAGATGTCACGACCAACAACCAAAATAACAACATCATTTCACTCTCCCCAGCCTGTAGGCGAAATCACTGATTGGTTTTGGAAACCCAGACAAGTTTGGGTCCTTTATAATTGTAAAAAGGATGAATCAAGCTCTTCTTAGCCCACATGGGCAGTACATTTCTTCTCCCATTTTGAGATCCTTTTTTTTAGGACCTGTTCCTTTCACCCCTTTTTGAGAACCTTTCTTCTGAGGACCAGCTCCTCCTACTTTTAACCCCCTTTTTGACAAAATTATCGTTCCTCTGAAGATCTTCAATTCTTGCGTTACATGCCTCCTTGCAGTGTCCTGCTTTCCCACAGTGAGTGCACAACCAATTTCAGTTGTGGAGACTTACTTCATTGTGAAAGTTGTAGGGCGTTTTCTCCTTCTCAAAGCCAAGCCCTTCTTTACCATCTCCTTTACTTTTGTACATAGAGGTAATCACGTCGGAAGACCAGGTCCACTTGAGAGCTTTGTCAAGATCAAACTTAACGCTATTCAAATCCTTTTCTTGTAACTCATTCTTCTCAATCTCAGCAATAAGTCCTAGTTTTGCTATCTTTAACTCCTTTTCAAGCACTAGAAAAGTTTTCACCCCTTCTCTCACTTAACTTTCCAACAAAATGTTTTGTTGGTTTGACTCATAGCTTTGTTTCTTCATTTGTCCAGAAGATATACGTAGGTCATCCCTTTCTTGATCTATCTCATCAATTACATAATTCAGCTCACCCTTCTCAGCAACCAGAACGTGATACGCATCAATTAACACGCTTGATAGTGATATCAATTTCTTTTGAGAGTAAACTTTCAAGTTTTTCTTTATATCAAGAAAGTTTCTCTCCTTATCGTCATCATCCATGTCAGAGTCGGCCATGAGCGCAATTATTGACTCATTTTCAGTTGCTTCATCTTCAATGGACATCATTGATGTGTCCCCTTGGTTATTTTCATCTTCGATTCACTAGAGGAATCTCCTCGTACGCAAACAAGCGCTTGCTTCACTGTACTCGTCAGCAACTTCTCTTCTTCTGAATCTCCTGTCGGGAACTTGGTTCCTCCTGCAGTCCTGTCATAATTGTCTGTTTTGAGGAAAATCCTTCATGAAGTGATCAGGCTTCCCACATTTGTGACAGCAGTTGTCGTTTCCTCTGAAGTTTCTGCTGGAGCTCCCTGTCTTGATGAATCCACCATGCTTCTTGATTATCTTATGAAACCTCCAAGTAAGATAGACCATCTGATATACATCATCACTTGAATCCCCTCTGGCAACTTTAAGGACAAGATTTCTCTCTTTCTTTACTTCATTCTTTTCTGTCTTCTTCAAGGTCATCTTCATCTCATATGTCTTGACATTTCCTATTAGTTCATCAACAGTCAGCTTAGCGAGATCTTTAGCTTCATAGATGGCATTTACTTTGTTGTCCCAAGAATCACGCAAAACTCTGAGTAGCTTCCTTACCAATTTGGTAGATGTGATGAGCTCTCCAATAGAGCTGAGTTCATTGATTATAGAGGTGAATCTAGTATGCATGTCATGGATAGATTCATCCTCTTTCATTTTGAACAATTCATACTCTGTAGTGAGCATGTCAATCTTGGAGTTTTTTACTTGAGTTGTTCTTTCATGGGCAGTTTGGAGAGCTTCCCAGATCTCCTTAGCAGTTGTACATGCTGAAATTTGATTGTACTCATCAGCTCTTATTCCACAGACAAGAATCTTCTTTGCTTTGTAGTTCTTCTCCACAGCCTTCCTATCTGCCTCATTATATTCTTGCCTTGCTTTAGGAGTGGTTGTCATGCCAGCTTCATCTTTGTTTACAAGGACATGAGGACCATCACAAATAATGTTCTATAGTTCTGAGTCCTCAGCCATAATGAAGTCATGCATCCTAGCCTTCCACCACCTATAATAATTTTCGTAGAATCTGGGTGGTCTGGTGGATGATTGACCTTCTTTCGGGTCTGGTGGGGCTGTCATTTCATAGATTCTTTCTAAGTGTTAACCTTTTAGAAAGCTTCTGCTCTGATACCACTTGTTATAAACAGTGCGTCCACCAAACAGTATATGAAGAGACTTGGCTGTCTACCAGTTCTCTCAGACAGTGCAGAAAGTAAATAACACAAGATTTTACCATGGAAAACTCTTTGCTCAAGGTATTAAAAATCACGACCACCACGTAGGATTTCAACTCCACTATCACCGAGTAACTTCAGATTACGACCTCTTACAATCTAGGAATCTAACTCACATAAATCCCTCACCCTTACAATACACTTATTGTAAGCTACACCTCTTGACTACCCTTAGCCAAGCTCACAACCACGTTTGACTAACTCTATCCAAACCAACTAATACACTTGACTATACACTTGACTAACTCTAGCCAAGGGTACCACTCAATAGATTGAATAGGTAAATTGCCTAACAACTACTAAGAATTTTTTATACCTACAACAGCTTTTTGAAAGAAGAGTAGGTTTACAGTTTAAAGAGCATATGAACAAAGACTCACAACAACCTAAAGAACTTAGACATAATCTGGTGTCTGGATCAGGTTCTTCAGCTTGCAAGTGACTTTGTTCTTGAGAGCACTTGAGAACTTATGGCGGCAAGAATTTGCACAAGATAGTTTAGGTTTTCAAGTACCCAATATGTTGGAACAAGTTGTATATATATTGGGGAACATGTGGGTTAGATAGAGACCACTCATCCTATGTTTGACTTAATGGGCCGCGGCCGCTTCGCATACGATTGCAGCCATATTTTTTACAAAGCATATCGTCGATCGTATAACATACAGAGAGAGCAGATCGCGAACCAGGTCTCTCTTCATTTCTTCAGCAGTTTGACAATCATCAAAACATAGAATGTACTTTGTCTTATCAATATACATTGTGACTTGATTATTTAGGGTTTTCGTCATTTATTTATTGATGAAGTGTTAACAGGGAAGGGTTCGCCCACCAGGGGGATAGAGTGGGTGCCCTCACGATTCACGAGTTGGGTCGTTACAGGGTAAGATTCTAATCCCTAGTTAAGTATTTTCCCCGTTGATTGCTTCCATTATTTACCCTCGTTTTTGGGTATGCGATTGTAGAAAGCGGGGTTTTGAACCCTAAGTTGGAATTTATGTAAAAGATGTAATTGAAGGTCAATTTGGAGTCTTTTTGGATGGATTTTCTGGATTTAAGTCTCTTAAGTTGAGGGCAAAGCATTCTGAAAGGAAAATTCTGATTTCATCACTCTGGGCATGCCTATATCGTACCTTCATGTGATTATGTGGCCTCGAGTTCTATTTGAACGATGTGAGATATTTACTGTGATATCATGGAACTTTTATGCTTATTGTGATCATCATAATTACTGATTTGGCATGAGTCATGGATTTTATGATATCATGGAACTTTACAAATGCATGAAGTTTTGAGTCGGTTGCCCAATTCCACCATTTACAATCTTGATAAGCTTTTTACTTCTTCTCCATAGAGACTTGAAGGGAAAAGAAAAAGAGAGGAGAAAATCATTATTTCCCTCACCCATTTTGCCACAATGCTGATAAGGTGAGTAATTTTTAAAAATTTAACCCTTGCTTTGAGTTCTGCAGTTGGCTGCTAATGCTCCTTCAACCATGCCATCTTGCCTCATAAACCTTCTTTTCTTCTAGAAAGAATTTAACAACTCTGCCAAGGTAATATTGGAAAGATCTTGTGTTTTTTCCAAGGTAGGTATACATGCTTCATATTTTTTTGGGTGATGTTACAGGAATTTTTTCAACAATTCTTGAATCTTTCAATTTAGTGCCTAGCAATCTTACCTTGTTAGCAATGCCAAACAATCTATCCTAGTATTCTTAGACTGTCTCGGACTCTTTCATTCTCTGCAACTCGAATTCCCTTGTTAAATTCAATATCTTAATCCCTTGTATTCTTCCATCTCCAGCATATTTTTTCTTGAGATAATCCCAAATTTCTTTTGGTAATATGAGAGACATGATTCTCGTGAAAATAGTTGTCAAACAGCAGCAAATAGAGTAGCTTTCGCCTTAAGACTTTCTGATTTTCGTTTCCTTGTGACTCTCGATTTGGGCCACGGTGGGATTGTTTGGCAGCGGATTAACTTCATTATCCTCTTCCACGGCTTCATAAAGATCAAGGGCCTCCAAGTAAGTTTTTATTCTCACAGCCCATAATTGGTAATTTTCACCATCGAAAACAGGAGTCGTCATTCGTAAAAAACTATTTTCGAAATCCATCTTCTCACTCACAGGTCCCTCAAGAAAAAATGCCCTTGATACCAATTGTTGGTTATTAAGGAGCAAGAACAATAAGAAATAATGAAGAAAGAAAAAGACTAAAAGGAAAAATATAGCAGGAAGAAGTATGTATTCGAAAATAGCAGAGAATAAAACTAAAGAACTCAAGTTGAAAGTTGTGAGTTTCCAGAGAATGAAGAATAGAAAAATCTGGTTTTACTTGCTATTGAACAAGTGGAACAAAACTTTGATAAACCAGCAAAAGAATATTAATGAAAGCAATTTTTTTTAAAACTGGTAACGTTGATGATGAAAGCAAAACTACATACTTCATTATAAATTTCAGACTAATTTATAGAGTTTACAATCTCAAATGAAATTAGAAAACCAGCTCTTAAGAATTATGGACAACACAGAAACTAAATAACTGCTAAACAATGAATAACTTCTACACAGATTACAGAGAACTTGAACTGCTGCACTTCTTAAGCATTTGCCTAAGATTCCTTCTTGCTTTACGAACAGAAAACTCCAAGTTTTTGGTTGAAAAGTTGAAACATATTGCCTGGTAAAGACTTGGTAAAAATATCAGCCAGCTGCTCAATTTTGCAGTAGAGCAGAATCACATCACCATTTTTTTGCACTTCTCTTGAGAAGAAAAGCTTGATGTTGGGGTGTTTAATTTTGACACGAAATATAGGATTGTGAGAAATTGCTATCGCAGATTGGTTGCCCATAAATACTTTAGTTCCTTTTGTTTGATAAGAACTTTCCTGGAATTTTACAATCATAAAAGTTTTTATCACAAAATGAATTGACGTCAGGGTTTTCTTGCATTTCGAAAAGTTATTGTTTGATTTTTTCAGTTTTAAAATTTGTTTATTCATTGCGTATTGGATTGTAATGTTATGATGGTTGAATTATGGAGAAAAACATCAGTTTGCGGTGGAAGAATTTTGGGGGATATTGAATCCGAGAATCGAAGATGGGAGGGCCGGCTTAAGAAGATTAGGAATGAGAATAGGAGATGGCCCTGAAAATTTAATGATGTGGTAAGGGTATTTTGGTGAATTAAAAAATGGGTACATTACTATTCTACAAGTATTTGGACACGTGTGTTGCACATGTATTTCATGTCAATCAGTATAAGCGTTCATTATTGGAATATTTATATGGAGAGTTACACGAAATTTAACCAAAAAATAGAAGCTCAAACTAATGAATCGTGAAGACCAATTCGCAGTAATGCCCTTATTTTGGGGTGACCTTTAATTTTTGCCCATCAAAATGAAAGTATTTAACTTTTGCCCTTCTCCTAAAACCTCAGGGTTCCGGGTTCGAACCCCTGCTAAGGCGAAAATTTAAAAAAAAAAATAGCTAGGCTGAGATTGCCTACAAACTCTGCCCCATCGGGCATAGTTTGCCTGCAAAAACTCTACCCTAAGGCAGAGTTTGCAGGAAAATTATGGCTGATGGGATGTAGTTTCGCAAACTATGCCTTAAGGTAGAGTTTTGCAGGCAAAGCGCGCGCTTAGCAAACTCTCCCTTAAGGCAGAGTTTTGAAGGCAAAATTCTGCCTCGCAAATTCAAACCTCTGTCTTACGAAATTTCTTCTTTTTTTTACTGAGTTGGGATTCGAACCCAAAACCCTCGGGTATTGCGCGAAGGAAAAAAATTAAAGATAACCAATTTGAGGGGCAAAAATTAAAGACCACCCCAAAAGAAGGGCAATCCGCGCAAAAAAATGAATCGTGAGCCATTCAATATTTTATTGTCGTTGCAAAGTAAAGACATGTAGGAAGTTGCTTTCAAATGATTGTGAAAGCATGTCCTTCATTTTTTCAGGTTCATGAAAGTTGAATATGTAGAGAAATAAATGTAATTTAGTAGTACTTTTTTCTACTTCGATCATCATTACAATTTGTAGTTGTACACAATCTACTTTATTGGCATTTTTTTGTGCGGATTGCCCTTCAAAAGCACTGGTCTTTAATCTTTGCCCCTCAAATTGGTGGTCTTTAATTTTCGCCTTCTCCAATACCCTGGGATTACGGGTTTGAACCACCGTTAAAAAAAAAAAAAAAAAAAGGAATTTCATAAGCAGAGGGTTGGATTCGCAAGGCAGAATTTTGCATGCAAAACTCTCGCTCAGTGAAATTTTGAATGCAAAACTCTTGCTCAGATAAGGCAAAAGTTTGCATTCGCATATAAGCAAAATCCGCCTTAAGGTAGTTTTAAGATCTTTTGGCGCAAAACTCTACCTTAAAGAAGAGTTTGCCTCAAAACTCTCCTAATCGCGAGTAGCTTTGATCGAAGTAAACTTACCTTAAGCGTAGTTTCAAACTCGTGCGAATTTTGCTACCTTAAGGAAGAGTTTGCCTCAAAACTCTCCTGACTCAAACTCTGTCTGATCAGGTAGAATTTGACTGCAAACTCAGTCTTCGACCATGAAGCGGTATTAATTTTGTGATTAAAGATTGAAGATATATTTTATTTAGATGATGATGTCAAAAAGTGCATTAACATTATATATTCTTTTTTTTTTGTTTCACACAGGTACATGATGGTGAAACTAATTAAAGAGTAAAATTACTGAATGAGTGGAGCTACGTTAGCATATGAGGAAGAAACATATTTTTGTCTTTTTAATTTATCAATATTCTTGTATTGTAATTATACCTTCATGTTGAATAGATATAATTTCATTATTGTTTCTTTAAATTTAAGGAATTTGTAATGAGATGTTATCTCAATATAATTTTAGTCATTTTTTGTGAAAATTTTGTTAGTACTTTGCATGTTTTGTTACGTTATTTTCATTTTGTATATTATTAAAGAATAAAATACAAGCTTGCTTAATTTGTACAATGGATTCTAATTTTATTCTAAAATAATTACTATATTATACTTTTTAGGAAAATCATATTTTAATCACCAACGAATTAGTTCGTGACAAATGGTTATATTTGGCGATAATAAGTTGTCCTAAAATCACTTTGAGTACGAATTATCTTTGTATTTGATGACAATTATAATTTCACTGATAATCACATTCTTTAGTGACAATTTTGTTTTGTCGGTAAAATCAATATTTTTAACGACGACATGATAGCTTTTAACCATAAAATGGTTTTTGTCACCAATTTATGTATTTAATGACGAAATACTTTTTGTATATAAAAGATCGTTTATAGTGACGAAAATACATTTTTTCAGCTACAAATTACATATGACTTTAAAGACAATTATGATCGTCACTAATTAAATAATAATTAGTGACAAGGTTGTTTCGTCAGCATTAATTATCTTTTTAGTGACAAAAACACACTATCAACCACAAAAAATTTATACTTTTTTTGACGAACAAGTTCATCATAAATAGTATGAATTTAAGGACAAAATTGTTTTTTGTAGTTAATAAACCTTATTTAGCGACGAAGCACTAATTTGTCTTTGTATACTTTTAGTGACCCATGTTTAGTGACGAACGATTGACGATTTTTTTCCGTCACAAAATATTTTTTGTGACGAAATATGAATTGTAAGTGATAAAATAGTTCGTCACTATAACCAAATTTGTTGTAGTTACATAAGCATAGCGTGATATTTAGCTTTAGATTATGAAATTTAAAAATAAAAATAAATAAACAGGAGAAAATAAGAACATCAGAATAAGCGGAGTTGTAGCTATAACTGTCGGTAACAAATTAATGAAGACAATATACGTACTCTTTGTCATAACTTGTTTTACCTCATGGATGTTGAGCAGGCACTCGATCCAACAAAAGCTCTTTAGAATTGTTTCTTATATGTTTTGGAGAAAGGAAAAAAAACTTCAGTAAAGCACCGAAAGAAACCTATAATATCGAGATCATATATATATGAATAAAGAATCTTGCTCAAAGACAATTGATTATTTAGAATATTAATTTGAGAGATGAACTAACCTCTCATGCCACTGTGTTAAGCCAAATGAGGAGCAAAAAAGCATTGTGTTCTGTGGGAAAAATTAAGGATTTAGATAAGGGAAAAGGGTCAAATATACCCCTCTACTTTAGTTTATTGGCTAACGGTGCCCTCCGTTAGCCAAAGTAGCCAAATATACCCCTCCGTTAGCCAAAGTATACACATATACCCCTTGAATGGATGGTAATCCCAAATCAGCTAAAATTACCCATTTAACTTAAATCACCCATGCCCGACCCGACCCAAAAAATAATTTCCCCCACCCTAATGTACCCCTATGCTTCTATTCTTCGGTCAAAACACAAATCATCTTTGGTTTGTTAATGTAATCTCCATCTCTTGTCTAATAATCTGCCTCAAATCAGTTGGAAACAAAAATGTGTTAGGCGGAATTCCACATATTTTGTTAGGTATAGCTAATAATTTGCCTCTAATATAGCTTCTATATAGTCTAAGCTTTATCAAGAAATGGCACATATTTTGTTAGATCTTACAACAGGTACGCTATGCAATATGCATATAAACTACGTGAGCATGTGAAAACTCTTACACATTGGCGCAACACCAGATGGTGTTGAACTTGCATATTTTGCTAAAGACTAACAACACTAGAGAGTAAATCCAGAGGATATTTCATCATCCGAGAAAAGTAATAACATTACAAGATTCACAGTGAGCACATTTTCACTGCTTCAATTGTGGCCTTTCTTAAGAAATGACCATAAATTAAGTAGGCTCACACTACCTATGTACTGAAACCTTCTTTGTCCACTATGTCAACAACCAGGCATGGTGTTTCTACAAACAAGTGGATTGATCATTAAGAAATCAGATACACATTCCAGTCATTCAAAGTCATCCCTACCTTCCCCTCGAACACTTCCTTTAAACAGACTGAATATATCAAATCAACCAATCAACTACGACTCAATCTCAAAGTAGGCAGATGATTTGTGTTTTGACTAAAGAATAGAAGCGTAAAGGGGTATATTAGGGTGGGGAAAATTATTTTATGGGTCGGGTCGGGTCGGGCATGGGTAATTTAAGTTAAATAGGTAATTTTGGCTGATTTGGGATTTCCATCCATTCAAGGGGTATATGTCACACCCCAACCTTGGGGGTGTGGTCAGCACCCGGCACCCGAAGGGCTGAGCGAATCAACTGTTATATCTAAACTCTGTAACGTGAATCATAGGTCGACGAGGCCGCTGAATAACAATAGTAAGAAGTATATCATAACAACCTGCAAGCAGAAAAGGCCCAACAACACATATATGCATTACAAGGGCCAACAATGCCACAACCAAGAAAGACAACTAGTCAGAATGGCGGCGACAAGGCCAAACGCAATACACTGTACACCGACCGATAGTCCGTAAGCCTCAAGAAAGCACTAATATGTATCAATCCGGTCGGGATAGTAGCCCGACGTACCCATAGCCATACTCGATATATATATATATATATATATATATATATATATATATATATATATATATATATATATATACGCATCCTATTTAATGACTCGACCGACAACTCCGAAGAATGGCGTGCGAACATCCTCGAACTTTGGTATCCCTGCGAGAAAGGTACAACAATCCGTCTACCGTACACTCGCGGGCATGATCACAACAAGACAAAAATGCGTCGAGACGAAAGATGTACCGAGTATGTAAGGCAATAAGCATAAACATAACATAAGAGATACAGACAACTTAGGAAAAGATGTAGAGACAACCTGAAACTCTGAACGAGGCCACTGAGGGCGACCATAATCATGACATAAATGTAAATGCATGCCCGTAAAATCATTCCTCACTGTGGAGGCATATATCATATCATATAAAAATAATAAATCCCTCTGTGGGGTGAGCTCATCATCATAACATCATCTATGCCTAACTGATCAGTGGCAATGCATAGCTAGGTGCCTACCCGGCCGCCTACAACACGGATCGGTAAAGAAAGAAAAACATCTAGGTGCATAGCTACGTGCCTACCCAGCCCCCTACAACACGGCTCAGTAAAGAAAGAAACATGTCTAGGTGCACATATAAGTGCCTACCCGGCCGACTATAGCGCGGCTCGGTAATGAAAATAAATACATATATATAAGTGCAATGAAAGACTGACCTCATAAGAAATATCATAGAAAGAGTCGGAGTGACCTATCGTCGTTATCCTCCGACTATCATTATTGTCGTTACATTTATCATTATTTGATCATTAGGCCAAAGAAGTAAAAGTACAAGGAAACATCTTGTTATGAATTATTCACGAAGCCAAAGTTAGCCAAACTCTTATGAAATATGATCGACACAACTTTTATCGGAAAAAATGTGCAAACGAGAGTTTCGTCACCTTGGATCAATAGACAAGAAGATAAGGATTAACTCGATTAAAGGAAGTACAATCAACCCAACTTTGATGTGAAGAGTACCATAACTAATATCATTCTTCATTCGATAAACAAGAGGGATACGAAATGTGAAAGGTACTTCAATACAAGTTATTCATGAGAAAAAGGTAAGCTTAACCATTTTGGGACATAATCGACACAAGTTGAACGGAAAGTCTTTTAATCAATAGCCAAAAGGAGATGTGGACCATAATTTGGTACAAGTCATAGGTGAGTATGTGTCAGCTCAATTATCATGGAACGCGATCGATCCAAGTTAGCGGAACAACTTTTCAATGAAAGGTCATTTGAAATCTAGTCATGCTACAAAGAGAATAGAAAGCCCTACGTACCTCGTCGATGGAGTTATATACATTTCCCCGAGTCCTCGAACGTCTTAGGAATGATTTCCTACATAATACAGACTATTCAAGATCAAAACCAAGGTCATAGCTTATAGAAATCTTCATTTAGACATTTAATCAAGCAACTCATGGGCGTGAATTTATAGGACTTTTTGTAGCCTAATTTTCTCGTAAAACGCTACCAAATTCCACTTTTCTACTCCTCCTCGTCAATATGATCCAATCCATATCAACGCAGCTCCAAAAAAACACGTTAAAACCACATAAAATAGCCCAACTATCAAGCCAAGTCCATCAGAGTTCACAAGAATTGCCAAAGCTTATTCTATGGGGGTTTCACCAAATTTCTAGGTTTAATTACTTGTAGAAGTTCAAAGAGATCAAAAGGAAGTTAAAATATACCTTAGATGATCAAAATCACTCCAAACTCCAAGTTACTCCAAGGTGAAGTCCTTATCCAAGAAGCAAATTAGCAAAAAAATCACATCGTAGTTGCCATGTTGTTCTTCATGTTAAAGTTGATAGATTTGCTCTTGGTTTGGATTGAGATTGATGGAGGATTAATTGGAGAGGGTTTGAGAGTTTTACAGGTCATGTATGGTGAGGAAATGGAGAAAAAATCGTGAAGAGGGGTCTTTTATACAACTTAAAGTGAGCAGCCACCGACCTTGGTCACTGTTCCCGCGACAGTTTGCATCCTTGGACGAAAATGCTAACATCTCTCTACTCCGATGTCATATCAAGGAACGGTAAAATGCAATGGAAACTAGACTGGTAGACCTTCGATTTGGTAGGTGGATCACCCCGTAACTCCAAGTAGATTGAGAGAAAAGCTCCAAGACATCTGACCCAAATTTCAGTGAAATTTACAAACTTAACTTGCGACGCCTTTGTCGACTTTCGTATTACAACTCGTTTGACTTACAAACTTAACAAGAGACCATTATACAATTCAAATACTTCATATCATTACTTGCTTAGCATGTGGAGCACTCCTAATCTCACCCAAAAGTACAAGTTATCGTATTCCCAACTTGCCGACTTTTGACGAAACTCATGCTTCGTTGATTCATTCACCCTCCAAATCTTCCGCCACTTACTAATATTATTTATAGACTCTTGTAACCATTTTTATTAATAAAATCAATCCCTTTTATCCTCAACATAATTTCTTTTTGGAACTTATGTCGACTAACTCATGATGCGACTTTAACATGCGAAAATCCGAGGTCTAACAGTATATGTGCATACTTTGGCTAACAGAGGGGTATATTTGGCTACTTTGGCTAACGGAGGACAAGTTAGCCAATAAACTAAAGTAGATGGGTATACTTGACCCTTTTCCCTTTAGATAATGGATAAGAGCTTTGACAAAGAAGACAAAATAATTAAGAAAATGTAGAAGTAAAGTCACATTTTAATGTGCATTTTATGAAAGGGAAAGTATGTAAAAAGTCTGTAACGTATGCTTTTAATGGGGAAGTCTAAAAAGGCCCTTACTATTGAATGAATTTGCATCCGGTTTAGACGTTTAGTGGAAGGTCTTAAAACATTTTTTTCTTAGTTCTCTTTGATGAAGGATAAACTAGCCAATCAATAATCTTTGATGGGTATTCGTATTTTTAACTTTAGGCTTTGTGGCTTCCCACTTTTAATATTATATATATATATATATATATATATATATATAAAAGAGCAGTCGAGTATCTTTTGACTTGTGAATGATCCACCATTTCATCCTGCCAGGAAAGGGATATTTTCTTTTCCGAATTCTTGACAGGAAACTTTAGTGCTGAGTTGAAAGAGTTTAAGACAAATTTCTTTGAGTCTTCCCAACACCACTCTCCATTCTCCATGAAATACACATCTCTACTGAAAAATATAATCTCAGTTTGTGTTGAAAGTCCTTATATGCCTTTGAAACTGCACTATATCCAATAAATATGTCAGAGACAGATTTTTTGACCAGCTTATCTCGTTTTAACCTGAAGAAAATAGGAAAAACAGAGGCATCCAAATACCTAAAGAAAATTTAATGATGGTTTGAATCCAAAGCAAGCTTTAAAAGGAGTTCAGCCTTTCACTGCCTTTGTGGGAAGCCTATTTTGAGGAAACACTGTTTTACTTGCTGCCTTGGCCCAAAATTACTTTGGTAAGTTCTCGTGCTGCATGCATCTGCTCATCTCCATAATGTATCTGATCCTTCTTTCACTTACACCAGTCGTTTGTAGAGTATGGGGAGTAGTAAGCTGATGATGAATCCCTGCTTCCTCACATAACATGTTGAACTGTCGAGAAGTGTTATTCCTTTTCATTATTTGTTGTTGTACGGACTGAATTCTACAATCAGCTTCATTTTCTACTTTTGCTTTGAACTTTCGAAAGACATTAGCAGGCTCTTATGCTTGAGAAAGTAAATCCAACACAGCGGGTTAGTTCCTCAACAAAAATGATATAGTGAAGACTACCTTTTAATGAGTGAGTCCTTTGAGGTCCTGCAATATCGGTATGAATCAGCTGAAATTTGTTTGAGGCTCTCCAAGTTGACTTTGGAAATGGAAGTCTGCTTTGTTTCCCATAAAATATTGACAAGCAAGACAATTTGAAGAATTCACTTTCAAAACAGGTAAGTCCTCAACTATTTTTGCTTTTTTTATCTTTAGCAACCCTTCATAGTGATAATGTCCGAGTCTCTTGTGCCATATTTCTGCAACACTTTCTTTGGCTGAAAAACGACATGCTCCTCCTCAAATGGATCTAATGAGAAACGTTTGCTTCTCATTTTTACTTTAAAACATTTCTTGATCTGAAACATCCCTGATCAAGCGATGTTTATCTTCAAAAATAATTTGTAGCCTTTTTCATCAATTGACCAACACTAAGCAAGTTTTGATCTCTGTCAGGTACATAAAGCACATCAGAAATTGTTATTGTACCTGAATGACTTGGAATAGCAATGATTCCTTTTCCTCTTATAGGAAGATGTTCGCCATCTATTACGACTTTAATAATGGTTGTACGCTTCAATTCCTTGAAGAGAGCCATGTCATTTGTCATGTGATTAGTGTATCCACTGTCAATCATCCAACACTCGCTCGATGATCTACTTGAAAAACATGTAGCAACAATGATTTAATCTTCCTCCTCTCCATCAACAACCTGAGCTATGCTTCTAGTTGTTGACCATTTTCCTTGCAAATGACAGCTTCGTACCCAAGATGATTGCATTTACTGCACCTAGCATCAGGCCTTCTCCAACACTTGTATGGTGGATGGTCTTTCTTTCCACAATGCTTACAAGGAGGATAACTTCTCTTTGAGTTTCCTGCTTTGCTTTTCCTTTAACAGTACTTGCTGGAATGTCTACATCACCTGTTTGTTGATTCTTCTTGTTCTTTTCTTTTTGTTTTTCCACCATCTAGATTTTGGCTAGCAATGCGCTCTATCGGTATTTCCTTGTTCTCGCATAACCCTTTGTTGGTCTTGAGCCTGCAAAGCATTCAACAACTCTGCCAAGGTAATCTTGGACAGATCCTTGGTGTTTTCCAACGTGGTTATGGTTGCTTCAAATCTTTCCGGCACAGTTACCAGAACTTTTTCAACAATACGAGAGACATTGAAAGCAGAACCAAGCAATCTTACCCTGTTGGCTATGTTTAGCAGCTTTTCAGAGTAATCTTTGATGGTTTCGGTTTCTTTCATCTTCTGCATCTCGAAATCTTTTACAAGATTAAGCACTTGTGTACCTCTAATCCTTTCATCCCCTTTGAATTCTTTCTTGAGATAATACCAGATGGATTTGGCTGATCTTAAAGACATAATTCGAGTGAAAATTGTGCTGAAAATAGACAGGCCTTTGTCTTTGATTTTCTGGTTTTCTTGTCTTTATGGTTCTTGATTCGGGCCATAGTGGATTATTAGGCAGCGGAGGAATTTCATAATCCTCTTCGACTACCTCCCACAGATCCACGGCATCTAGATATGTTTCCATCCTTACCGCCCAAATCTGATAACTACCACCTTAAAAAACAGGAGGTGCCATTCTTGAAAAACTCGATTCTACTTCCATGCTTGATAAAATTGCCTTGTTAATTTCAATTCCAATACCAATTTTGAGTTTCCAGATAATTAAGAACAGAAAAAATTGATTTTACTTACTATTAAACCGGTGGAACAGAACTTTGATAAACCAACAAAAGAATATTGACGAAAGCAAAACTCTTTTGAAATTCTATAAATAAGTTACAGACTTACAGAGTTTACGATCTCAACTAAAGTTAAAAAAATCAACTCCTAAGAATTAGGGAACATAGAAACTAAACACACAAGGGGCACCCGAAGCAAGTCCTGAAACCGGGGCAGAATTTTTGAGAAAGATCTCAAAAATTCTAAGACAGCGATCAGGCTACCGAGAAGAACTAGAAGACCTCGTTCGAAGAAAACACACGTCATGACACATAAAACAAAACAGACACTTACCGTAGTTCTTAAGCATTTTTCTAACAAAAGTTCGATATGACTTCACTGCAATCTAAGACTACAATTTATAATAGAATACTAACTTCAAATACCTAAAGATCAGCAAAAAATCTACTGAAAATAACAAACTCCTAAATACTAAGAAATACTATTTATTCAAATTAAACTGAAAGCTAAATTCCGGTGCAGGCCTAAAAACAACTTTTAACGGAATATATCTCAACTCAGAAAGAAGGCTGTTGCACCTGTTTTTCAAGATTCAAATGACGACTCGGAAGCAGAAAATAATGAAAAAATTTCTGTTAAGAGACACTAAAATGTTGGCTGAAATTTATCTAAGATGTAGTCTTGCTGTCACGGAACCTTCAAACTTTCAAGATGCCAATGAGAAGCAACCGACGATGGAGGAAATATCCATGATTGAGAAGAACAAGACATAAAAACTCGTTGACAAACATGATAATAAACAAGTTATTAGAGTTGAATGGGTGTACAGAGTGAAGTTGAATGCAGACAGATCTATCAACAAGCACAAACCAAAGCTGGTCATTAAATGTTATTCTCAACAGCCTAGAGTTGATTACTCGGATACTTTTGTACCTGTTGCAAGGATGGACACACTCAAAATTTTGATTGCATGGACAGCACAAATCAAATGAAAAATCTAGCATTTAGATGTCAAATCTACTTTCTTAAATGATTTTCTAGAAGGGGAGATTTATGTAGCTCGACCCGGAGGATTTTGTGGTTCAAGGAAGTGAAGGTAAGCTGTACAAGCTTCAAAAAGCATTGAATGGATTGAAGCAGGCATCAAGAGCTTGGTACAATAGAATCGAATGCTCATTTCAGCAACCAAGATTTTCACTAATGATAGCTCATTAATTGATGCTTTATAAACGACGATTTTCTTGTTACAGGCTGTGATGAGTAAGAATTGCAAAATCTTAAAGTAAAAATACAAAACAATTTGAAATGTCAAATTTGGGAGAGATGAAGTACATTTTGGGGCTGGAAGTATACCAATCAGAGGCTGAAATTTTTCTTAATTAGCAAAAGTATGCTTTGGAGATGCTGAAAAAATTCAAATGCAAAAGTGCAACCAATTTCTACACCACTGATTTTGAATACCAAATTTTTCAAAGTAAAATGGAGCCAAAAAGTGTGATGCTTCATTTTGCAGAGGTTTGATTGGAAGTCTCTTGTACTTGAAGGTTTCAAGACCTGATTTAATGTATGCTGCTAGTTTGCTTGCAAGATTTATGCGAAGTCCCAGCGACACTCATTTTGCAATTGCGGAAAGTAGTGCTTAGGTACTTAAAAGGTACTGTACAACTTGGAATATGGTCTAGACCGGTTGAAAAAAGTGCTTTGCTTGGATTTGTTGATAGTGATTGGGCAGGAAACATTGACGATATGAAGAGCACTACTGGATATGCTTTTTCCGTGGGTTCTGGTGTGTCTTCATCGAATTCCATGAAGCAAGAAATAGTGGTGCTATATTACCTTTAGACCACCTATAATCGCAGTCCTGCCTCACCAACTGGATTTCATACATGCGAGAGGAGACTCTTCATTTTGAGAAGCATTCAGGTCTTGCTCATAGTTAAATTGAACCACCACCACTCAGCCCCTAACAGAACACTCATCCTCCATAGACTGCAAGGTGCACATAGATCAACAAATTACCACACAACGTAGAAGAAAGCGCATTAGATAGTACTTAGAGCATTCAAGTGTAGTTAAACACATCTCCACACAAAACATACCAGAAGCTCTTGTAATGCTATCCAAGCAGATGAGTCAACACTTTTGGAACATGCAAAAATGACTAGACAAGGTCAATGTCAAAACAAACCAGAAGCACTTGTAATGCTATCCAAGCAGATAAGTAAACACTTTTGGAACATGCAAAAATGACTAGAACAGGTCAACGTCAAAACAAAAATTCAGATGTCCAGGACCAGAACTTTTTTTGTTTAACATTTACCCATTCTCCAACTACTCATGTTAATCACCTCCTATGGAGAGGAGCAAAAACCACTGGTATGGAACTAAATTTGTGAACTTTAGGCAAAAAATAAAGTTCCTTAAAATCTTAGCGCTATCAAAGTAGCTACAAGGACTTAAAAACAAAAGGACAAAATCTGGAGCGACAGTTACTCCAATAGCAACATCTCTCTGCTGATAACTCTTGACTAACAAACTTGGACAACTAGAGCTTAGGAAAATGAGAAATATCCAATTCAGTCGCCATATCAAACGAAAAAGAAATACCACGATGAGCTGAAGCCAAAGCCTCCCGGCTGCCTCAAGATGCCAATACCTACCCTACCTCGACTTCATAAAAAAGTACAGCTCTTCTCACATCCATAGTGCTATTTTACAGGTAAGAGATCCAGATCAGCAAATACTACATATGCTTAGAAAACATGAGTCGAACATTATCAAAAGCACTGCAACAGCTCCAATATCAGACTGTTTTTTAGAAGCCCCTTAATCTCGTCCCTTCTCAGGTTTAGTGCCTGAATTCACCTAACCAATTGTGTGGATAACATATAATATATCAGTGCAACTAATACTTGCTCATAGCAGATAACACATTAATTCCACTACTCCAGCAACCCAATGATAGTCTATTTAAAAGCTCATGAGCAATCATATATCAAGAAAACCAGTAACACATAATGGTCAAAATTTTGATCCATGAATGCTAGCAACATGGAATAAAGATAGCAATATCTACAAGGCAAGACCCAGAAATTTGTACTGAATTTTTCTCTAGGGGAGCACATGCAAGAAAAGAAGATCTGCTGTAGGTACCAGATTATGTTTACTCTGTCCAAAAATAATCTTGTTGACATCCAACAAACAAACTGCACGGTCTTTACCCTTACCAACAATAAACCGTGTAGAATCAGAAAGAAGTTGACATAACATAAATAGGGAAGTCCTTGGATTGCCTCTAGAAACCAACAAAAGTGAAAATTAAGCAGAACATCAAAATATCTGCAACACCGAGAATTAGTCTTTTCGGCAACTTAAGGTACCACATTTTTACTTAGGTCAAGCGACCAAAATACCAAAGAATCATAGATTGTGAGAATTAGAGAAGAAAGAGCTGAAAACAAAAGACCAATTAACCAAAACTCAAACTTACGTCTCCAGGTTATGAGAGGTTAAGAAGTCTCGAACTACAGCACTCAACAAGGAGATAGACTGTGGACTGAAATAACATCTCCAAGGGGACACCAACCAAGTTTCATCATGCCTCTTGAGAGGAAACTCAAACCCAAACACACTGAAAGAGACAGGGACCCAAAGTAAAACTGAAGATCCCATCAAAGATTAGCTTGTCAAGTACCACTACCAGATTAACAGTGCTAATTACCATCACCAGAGTAAACAAAGGCATCTGTAGAATAGTCCACAAGAAATAGTAACTGACACCAAAGAGAAAAGGGTTTTGCCTTCTATCCAGCCATGTATAGAATGGCTGAAAGACAATAAGCAAGCTTGCGTATATATAAGAAGCCATATCAATTCTACGACGATGCAGGACAATAACAGCCAAAGAAGAAACAACACGAGGCAATTCGTTTCTTATTCGTTCCACAGATTACTCTCACCAGCATAAACAAAACATTAAATTAGATATCCTCTTGCTGGTAGATTTAAAAACCACCCATAATCTGATCTTAACAACAAAACAATTTCCATATCATCCTAAAGCGTCATGTAAGTCAAGTGGCAAGGCATCTGAACAGAAAACAACACATCATTCACTGAATGGCCTTTCTCCACTTTCATCTTTTCTCCACAAGATAAAACCTTGTCAAACAAGAATTTGCCAAAGTTCATGTCATACAAAAAAGGTAGGGATATTACGCAAAGCCAAAAGCTCCTTCTAGCAAGATAAATCTGCTAGACAGATACATGTTGAAAGTTGTAATAGTCGTTGATTAGTATCATTCTTAGGGAGTCTTATGACGTAGTTCAACTAGTGGAAATTCTTGATCAGCTGCAGTAACAAATCCTGCATAACATAGGACGGATGGTCAACACCTGGGGCAAGGATCAATATATTTTGTTGCATAGCCCACTAGTTCTGGCAGCAACTTCTTGGACCAACAAATGACTAATGATCAGAAATATTACACATTATTAAACCTTTAGTAACATGCATGATGTACTATGTCTACTCATAATGCAATTGACGGATATGCCATGAGAATTGACAAATTTTGGTTCCTTTTCTATGCTTGGTGGGATTATGAATTTATCTTAATGTAATACCATTCATTCATTGCTTGTACAGATGGAAAATTGAATCCACCCCCCTTTTGGTAAAAACATATGAGCGAGTTGCATCTCGTCCTAGTACCTATGCAGTGCCACAAAACTGAGTTTTAACCAAAATAATACAAATTAAGTCGAATTCAAAAGAGTAATTACGGCCCAGTGCTGTCGGCCTTCCAGTTTTATCAGATTCGGCCCAATTGCTCTTTATTACCCGCATAGCTCACTTCTAACTTTTTTTAGCTGCTTTGAAAGAGACCCTGATCTCACCTCTGGGGAGGTCATCACAAATATAGTCATCTCCGCACCAAATATTGAATCAAATATATCTAACGCATCCTATGAAAGCTGTTGTGGGCTCATGGCCTATTACCACCACAAGTAAAAATACTTACTACCACAAAACAGAATTCAAGACCGTAAGTGCCCAGAGGAGACGGCATAGAAGAAACAAGTCGTCTCAACAGATATGGTTACATTGGGGAATAATAAACAATCAGCTCCTCATTTAAAACCAAGCATCAATACTGACTAGCAGCTAAAACATCAAGATCCCCTGAACCGCATTCTTAATTAAGGACAGAAGAAAAGGAAGCCTTTCACTGTTCCGTCCGGAAGCAACACACTGCAAATCCAGCCAACGTGCAATATCTAACTCAGGACTAGAGTTGAGAAGCCAAAGATAACGTACTGCCATCTTTGCTCGCAGCCTATGTTGCTCGGACTCTCCAAAAGTGTTGTCGCACCCGTGTCGGATCCTCCAAAAATGTACTACTGCTGGTGTATCCGACACGCACCCGGCAACTTTTTTGAAGAGTCCGAGCAACATAGCTCGCAGCACCAACACACCTAGAGAAGGCAGAGATAATTGTACCATCTCTCCAACTTCATATATTTGTTAAACAAGACTCTGATGATTACAAACATGGGTCAAAATTTTAGAAGTGGGAAGTCCAAAGATGTTGTGTGACGGAAGAAAGGTTGCAACTGACCAGTCAGGAAAAGAAAGAAAGCCCACATAATATTGAGCAACAGCAGATAAATAGAACCCATTGAAAATCCTCTTACAGGCAGACTGGGACCCGAGTCTGCATAGCGGCGATAAATATAAATTGACAAGCTTAGGGATATAGTCCTCACCAGTCAGAAGCTGATCAATGCAGAACCTTCCGTCACAGACAAACAGTGAATCCACATACCTTCAACATGCCCCAAACAGCATTTAACAGTTGAAGGTCAGGAGATAGATGGGTACTGATCAATGCAGAAACTTATGATATACATGAAGAAGGAAGATGGCGCGGAAAGAAATTGAATTGACTATCTCACATCTCAGCGGTATAGTTTAGAGCAACTTAACACAATAAGGAAGAAAAATCGAACAAACCAACACCACAGTGTCCCATTAAAACAATAACAAAATTATCCTTCACTGCTAATGACCCAGCAACTGCAAGCACAGAAAGAGGGCCCGGTAAGTACGCAATTGGCAAAACCCATACCACCGAAGAAATCACTAGAAATGCCAGACAAAAGATGCCAAAAGACCCCTTCTCCTCGAAGTTGACACGATCCACCTCACAGTATGAGTACCAAAAAGAAAACACCAAGGCCCACAAGCGCACAACTGGATATGCCCTTTCCGAATCCAGTTCTTTATTATTTATGGTCACATGTGGTCTACTACCATTCAACAAACAAAATCAAGCTGGTGTGATATACAGAAGCAGGAGAGATGAGATAGCCAGAACACCAAATAGAGGACTACCTTACGCATCTATCAAAGATGCAAGCGAGAAGCCCAATTTGGATAATCACTCAACACTGGTTGCGAAGACTCTGCAAGTGCTTCCATCCCATCATCAAATAACAAGTGCATCTGGATTAGAAATGGCAGCAGAAGACACAATGATAAGAATCGTCGGTTGAAATGAGAACTTAAAAAAAAAAAAAAAAAAAAAAAAAAAGAGTTTCGGGAAAGCTTCGAGACACAAAGAAATTAACTGGTACCCATGGCCAACGGAGAAAAAGCCCGTTCCGCAACTTCCCAACACAAGGACTACGACTACCGCAATAGGAAATGAAAGTCTACTGCAGACCAAATAAACAAATAGCATGCAGCCAAACCTCAGACACCCCCGCCCATCTAGCTTTGACACTAAGCCTGCACTTGGAAAAATATCCAGCTAAACAGAAGCCTCCAAAAAAAGCATACAAAGAAGCCACGGAAAAAGATACTGAAGCAAGACTAAAATAGAAAAAGAGCAAATAAACTAAATCTAGACCTATCACTCCATGCTCAAAGCTGAAACTATGTGGAAGTCATCAAAACACCATTCCAAAAAATACAAGATAATCACGAATATCTTGAGGTATAACGATACAACTACACCAACAAAATCCAGACCTATTCTATGGATACGGAAAAAACCTCAAATATCTCTGGTCATCAGGAAAATGAACACACTAGACTAGTTGTGTAACGCCAAAAACCTCATAATCCCTCGGCTCAAACTCTCAACAGCCACAACCAAGGATTGCAGAGCAGAAACCTACATACAGGAGAAAATCAAACCCAACGAACCAGACGGACAACTGGCAGAAAAAAAGAACTAGAGTTGCTCCCCTCCACCCACAGACAGGGATGCTTATTCAGGATGACTACTGATTGTAAATAAAACAGAGCAGAGATATCGAATCCAACAGAAGGCTAGTAGCATTTTTGCGAAAATCACCAGAACGAACTCAAATCACATTATGCAGACCTGATTAAGATAACGTCTCTAACAATCAGGCAGATGGGGCCGACCACCGGGAAGAAACAGGACTGACTGAAACTTGATTACACAAAAAGATTCAAAGAGAACTCCTAAGAAACTAAACGCCCAAAATGATAGTTGCACCCTCTCCCCAAAATTTTGTTTCGTTTCATAAATCTAATTATGCAACGGAGTGATTATGGCTGCAGATAGATCAACTAATAAAAGAACCAAAAATTGAATGGAAACGACCAAGCAACAAAACCACCAAGGGCATGCTAAATTTTCTTCAGAAAATGACTACCAGAAGAGCATCACTTCAAAGAAAATATTGCGAGAAGAAAATCACTTTGATTAGAGAAAAAAACCGAATTGAGAATCTGATACAAATAGAATCCTGAACTACTGAAACCTCAACACAAACCGGAAAAACCAAAGGCTTCTCCATGAAAAGAAGAAATTCACTGCTTTAAGACCGTCCAACAACTGCAAGCACACCAAGTGGCGAAACCCGAATCACTCAGGAAATCACCAGAGATTCCAGAGAAAATACTGAAAACCCATTTTTTCTTGAAGCCTGACGGCATTTAGACTGCAATAAAAGACCAAAGACCAAGAAACAGCGTGCACAGGAATGAATACTGAACACCAACCTCAGGAACGCCTGCTGATACTCCATATAACAACAATTTCGACAAAGAGACTAGGGAAGATACTCATAGAAACCAAACTACAAAAAAACCACAACGCTAATGGACAAACAAGGCTGCTCCATGGAAGGAAGAAGTCACCACTCTTAAAGACCAACAGCTGCAAGCACATACATAAAGAAGGCAGCAGTCAAGTTCAAAGCCAAGAAACCATGTCACATAGAAATCACCAGAGATGCCAGACAAGATTGGACCACCCCCTTCTCTCGAAGCCTGAGAGAATATCAAACTCTGAAATTCCCAAATGTAATCACTGTCACCGTGTGGTCTACATACATCCTTCCAACCAACCAAACAAAATCAAGTGGTTGTGATAAACAAAAGAAAAAGGACGCAGAGAAGTAGCAAGAACACCAAGGAGGAGTACTTTACGGAAAGATCCAAAATTGAGTTTGGGAACTTCATCAGGTGTCCATAACCATCAGGGATCTCATCAGTTGGATCATTGAAAGCATATGCATCTGGATTAAAAACTTCATGACAGCAGAACACAACATACACTAGTGAAAAATATTATCTTAGTTGAGATCCATACAACAGTAACTTTGACAAATAGAAAAGGGAGCCGCTGATTAGGGAAGAAAAATGAATTGAAAATCCCAGTACATATAAAAGCTGAACTAATGAAACCTGAATAATCGACAAACAAGGCCACTCCATGAAAAGAAGATATCATAAGAATTCACCGCTCTGAGCCTCTGAGTAAGTGGCAACGACTGCAAGAACAGAAAGAAGGGAACTGTTAAAGTTCAGAGCTCACAAAACACATACCACCCAGGAGCAAGAGATCACTAGAGAATATATATATATATATATATATATATGTGTGTCAGATAGGAATTGGAGAACTCCTTTTCTTGATCCCTGTTAATATCCAGATTGCAGTGCGAGTACCAAAATGGCCAAGAAACCAAACTTCAAAATTCCCAAATTTAATGCTCTATTACTATCATCATGAGATCTACAAACATCCGTCCAACCAAACAAACAAAATAAGCTTGTGTGATAAACAAAAGAAAACGGAAGTAGAGAAGATAGGTAGCAAGAACACCGAAAGTAGAGGAGTACGTATCAAAATATCCAGAAGTGAGTTTGAGTACTTATCAGGTGCCCATAACCATCAACCATCAGGGACCCCCGATCAGTTGGAACGTCGAAAAACATAAGCTTCTGGACAAAGCTAAAAATGGCAGCAGAAACTAGTTAAAAAAAATAAAAAAATAAAAAACTACTTTAGTTGAGAAATTCCAGACAACAGCAGATTTGACAAAGAAATAAGCGAACCGCTCTTATTAGGGAAGAAAACTGAATCGAAAAACTCGGTACTCAAAGAAGCCTGAACTCAAGAAAAGGTGGACAAACAAGGCTGCTCAACGAAAATAATAATGTACTGCTCTGTGAGACCGCATGGCTGCAAGCACAGAAAGAAGGGAACAGTTAAGTGCAAAGCTGATGAGACTCATACCACCTAAGAAACCACTACAGATGCCAGGGACAAGATTGAAAACCCCCTTTTTGTGGAAGCCTGACAATATCCAGATTGCAGCGCAAGCACCAAATAGACCAAGAAACAGGGTGCACAGGAACGCATACTGGTGCGATACACAAAAGGAAACAGAAGCAGAGAGGAGCACTTATGGGGCTATCCAAATATCAAAATTGAGTTTTGAGTACTTATCAGGGGTCCATAACAACCATCAGAGGGACCTCAGCAGTTGGATCACACAAGAACATAAGCATTTGGACTAAACTAAAAACAGCAGTGGAATACAGCACAGTGAAAAAACCTGTTTTAGCTGAAAGCTAAGCATTTGGACTAAACTAAAAACAGCAGTGGAATACAGCACAGTGAAAAAACCTGTTTTAGCTGAAAGCTTCCATACAACAAAAGTTTAGAAAAAGAGAGAAGGCAACCACTCTGATCAGGGAAGAAAACTGGATCGAAAAACTGGTACACATAAAATCCTGAACTAAAGAAACCTCGACACAAATGGAAAACCAAGGTCGCTCCGTGGAAAGCGGACTTTAAAGCTCTGTAACACCCAATAGCTGCAAGCACAGAAAGAAGGGAACAATTAAGTGCAAATCCGACGAAACCCATACCACCTAAGAAATCACTAGACATGTTAGAGAAAAGATATTGAAAACCGCCTTTTTGTTGAAGCATCATAATATCCAGATTGCCAAGCATCAACCCAACCAAGAAACAGGGTGCACAGGAATGCATATCGGATACCAACCTTTGAAATTTCTTAATCTACTCCTCTGTCACCACGTGGTCTACACATCCATCCAACAAACAACATCAAGCTAGCGTGATAACCAGAAGAAAACGGAAGCAGAGGGATGATAAGTAGCTTGAAAATCAAAAGAAAGCTCCTCTACAGTCTACGGTGCTATAAAAGATCCAGAATTGACTTTTGAGCTTGTCAGGTGTCCGTAACAATAAGAGACCTCATCAGTTGGACCATCAAAGAATGTAAGCATCTGAACTAAACTAGAAATGGTAGCAGCACACACTATCCACAATAGTTAAAAGAATCATCTTAGTTGAGAACTTCCACACAGCAGTAGTTTTGACAAAGCTTCGAGACCGAAATATCCAATACCTATAGTCAAAGACCACAAACACTGAAGCAAGACACTAACCCCTGTAGAACACTTTGCGCGCTGACAACTGACACCATACCTAAGACTGAAATTCTATGATGACTGAACCAAATAAGAAGGTAAAAGAAGTCGATGCGAGGGATAAAACAATATTAACATAAACATCAAAATTAGCATAAAGATGAAAGACTAATACCAAACCCAAACTGATAGCTCCAATCTATGGTTGAGCACCGTTTGTGACACGTAGGTCTAGAATAGATGACGGAGTCATACCGTTTTTATAACCAAATCGGCAAAATTTCCAGTCCTATTTGTATTCTGATTCAACAAAAAGGAAATTGCTATGTTTCAGGGCAGTGATAGCTCAGAGTGTGGCAAAACAGTAGACACCAGCACAGCTTTTCAAAAGTACAGAATAACCCCTAAATGCATAACTGAAACCTGATCTCTAACATAGGAACATCATCTCCAATCACCAAGTGGAAACATGAACACAGAACTAATTGCATAGGGAATATCTCGCATCAAGAAACTCAAAATCAGCCAAAACAGAAATCAAAGATTGATTTTCCCAGAATTGCATCTAGAATGGATCTCACCAGCTTTCAATTTCTTAACATTGAAAATCAATCAATGGACTGCAATAAGAAACTTACATTACAGTACACAAGAAAGTCAAAAACAAATAAACTAACAATTGAGGGTAGGGAGAGCATGTATATAAGAGATAGCCAAGAAATCAAAACCAAGCCGATCGCTCCACTGGACAAACTGCTACATTCCATAAGGGGCTATGGGATGTTCCTCATTCATGGATAAATCTTCTAACACCAAGGATTCTTGAATTTGCACATCCAAGTTTTTGGGACCAGAAACCTACACTCCGTATAAACTACGAACGAAGGAAATCATGATACGGAAGGGTGAGATGTATATAAGAGATAGGCAAGAAATCAAAACCAAATAAGAAAAAAATAAACCAACAACACAAGGAAATCAAGATTATGGAAGTAGAGGGAGATGCATATATAACAGATAGTCAAGAAATGAAAACCAAATAGAAACAAATAAACCACCAACACAAGGAAATCAAGATTATGGATATGTATATAACAGATAACCAAGAAAGAAATCAAAACCAAACCGATAACCAAGAAAGAAATCAAAACCAAACCGATCAAAGCACTGGCAATCACCTCAACTTCCAAAGAGAATCATAACAACAAATGGTCAACTATTCAAACACTGCGACTGCGAACACGCAAGAAGATATCAAGAACCAGTCTCTAATTCGCAAGTGAAACAACATCAAATCTAATAGCAAAATCCTATCCTAGTAGTATATATACACATAAATCACAAGGTTAATGAGAAAAAGAACTAAACCAAAATACACTAACAATTCCTTCATTGTTACTTGTCCAGTATACAGAAAATAGATGTCCACTTTTACTTGTCCAGTTTGGAAAATCAAGAGATAATTTACTATTTCATACCTACTTTACGCTTATCATTAATTTTGGATTGAAAACTTTAAGGAATTGTTAGTGTGTGCACAAACTTAAAGTACGTTTAATTGATTCATTGTTTAGATGATTTACAATAAAGGGGTCATATAGTAAAATTGTCATTTTTTTAAGGGGTGTGCCAAATCAAATAAAATGAACAAGTAAAAGTAGTTTGAAACCCACAACTTCATTTTTCTAGTTTTCTTTCTCAATTTTCTGTCATGGTCATTGTCTTGATTTACTGATTTTCTGCTCATTTGAGGTTTGTCATTGTTTTCCCTTTTGCAATTTTATTCTTCGCTGTCTTTATTTTTTTCACCTTAATTTTCACTGAACCTTCATATCAATTTAGACTCAGTTTCTTTTATGTGTAATTGGTTGATCTTATTAAGTTATATCATATTCTGTTTAGTTTTGTCTGCGGATTATATTCTTTTCCAATGTTATAAAAAACAAAAAAAACAAAAAAAAAAACAAAAAAATCATATTCTTTTTAGTTTTGTCTGTGGGTTATATTATTTTCCAATGTTAGAAAAAACAAAAAAAAAACAAAAACAAAAAAAAACTGCAAATGGGATAAATATTTAGATACTAAAATTTATATTTTGCAGGCTTGATGGGAGAAAAAGGTATATAATAGAGGGAAATCTAGAGCCACCGTTCAAACACCCGCATATGCATCTAAGTTGGATTCCATGAAAACCTGATATTGATATGAGCGGTACAATTTTGATGTTATGTTAACCAAAAAAAAAAAACATATAAGTCATCATATTAATATATGCTTTTTATGCAAATATTATTAAAATTTTATTGAGTAGAATTACAAAATATCTCTAGTGATGGAACTTAGGAGGTAACTGAGTGAATTATCAAGTTGCTTACCCTAAAGAAGATGAAACACCATATGAAATTTCCTAGGCATAATGAAAACAGATAGGCATGCTAACAAAGTTACATCCCACAACTCGAGACTCAGAGAGTATGAAACAAATGCATCCTTATATCTCTCAACTCACAACTGAGAGAGTATGGAAGAGATATCTACATGAAAGGAATAATCAGCTAAGTGTTACAATTTGAGCACATGAATTAATATCAGACTCAAGGTACAACCAAATTTCCTTAGGTATGTGTTGACCCTCCCGTGGACCCTGAGGAAATAAGTCACATGGACTAACATTTGCTACAGCGTTGTATATCAATTTTTGATACACCAACGTATACTGAAATTGAACATTTCTACAACATCACTGAAAACACACACCTCATTTTCAGGAGATTATCCACGCAGTTAATTACCATTGCAAGCTGACATTTGATTGTGCAGTGTGCTCTGCAGCACCCATGGAAACCCACACAAGCAATCGCAAACAATAATTATGTTGCATGCATGCACAAGATCCTTCAATATACACCAATTCACAGACTGGCTAAACACGAACCTAATTATTTAGTTGAATTTTAAGTTGGAAGTCATTTAGAGACATCAATAACAAAATAAGTTCCCAATACAAACGTGGATATTGGAAGGGACATGAAAACAACTAAAATCCCTCCATGCTGAAAATTTGGACTTTGGCCTGCAAGCACAGACCACAGATATCAATATCATATCCACAATCTTGCCAATGAAAGCTTAATCACCATTGCAAACTTATATTTTCAGGTAGTCTGCAGCATTCATGAAACTTCATAGGCTAATAGCGAATATTAGAGAGAGTATTTTTTGTCATCCCTTGATATCCGAGCCAACTTCCATGCACCTCGATTAATCCAGCAAGTTATCTGCTGTCTCTCACCAGCGCTATTCACAGTGGCTGGGACCAGTGGCGGAGCCACACTATGCTGAGGGTGTTCATCCGAACACCCTCGGCGGAAAAAACACTGTTTTTACAAGGTTAAAATTATTTTTTATGTATTTATAGTAGATGTTGAACCCCCTTAAGCTTCTTCGTATGTCTACTTTTTTATATTTTAAACCCCCTCGGCGGAAATCCTGGCTCCGCCACTAGCTGGGACAAATGTGAAGAAATCAGCTAGTATTTTTGCCTCAACAAGAGACATTGACATTAATGGTGGAATGATTTTCAAATGCAATGGTGGATCATAGAATGGAGTAGACATTAAAGAAAACAGACTGTGGAGGCAGTCCACTCGCATTGAAACCTCACATGATCTAGATGTAGTTTGCAGCATCCATGAAAACCTACTAACAAACAGCATACCCTTAAAAGAGAACTATACTGTAAACAGGCAACGAGTATCAACAGTTTTTTAAGGTACCACCAGGTCATCAACTATGTAGAAAAAAAATTCACACGATTCTTGAGTACATGCATTTATACGCTGCCGGGCTAACCTCTAGCTGAATATTGAGTAGGAAACCAAATACATCAATAGCGAAACAATATTTCCAGTGTGAAGTGGATCCTCAATAAATCGCAGCAAATGTTAGAAAAGATTGTGATCCTTGGTGAATTCTCTTCACTGAAGATGCAAGAAAATAAGTTGTCCTCACTGAAGATGCAAGAAAATAAGTTGTTATCACAATATCTATATTGCCAATTGCATGATAACCAAGACCACCTGGCCTGAATCCTCTGTCAACTGGCCAATACAAGGTCCTAACCCATCTTAACACATTACATTTTAGCAGCCACAGCATTCCTGATTAACCGATATTCAACAGTAGTAAGACATGACATAAATAAAAATAATACCAACAGCATCAGAAATAGGGAGCACATGTTCCATCCGAATCAAGACAAGGAGCAACACTGAATGGACAGACTAACTGCACACTCAAGACCTTCCCTCCTCCTTAATCCGGGCTTGGGACCGGCTGATTTGACAGGCGGAGTTACAGGGGTCAACTAAACAAAAATGTAGCAACAATTAGACCAAAACCACAAAAGGAAAGCAAGAACCATTGTCGGTGCCAAGACAAGATAAGACCATATTGTCAAATAAAACAGACCTCAACATAATGCTTTAACTCAAATGCAATCAAGACACAGAGCTGAGGAACAACTGGACATAAGATGGTTTTTAAAAAAAAAGAGGAACAGAGACGGGAAGAACAGACTGGGTTAGAAGGAACAATTTTTCTGGAATTGTTGATGAGAGCGAATGTAGGCCTACTGTACTTGGGGATACAAAGTGAGAAACGACTACCTAGGGGAGAATCTAGGATAAATTCACGAATTTAATCGCTAAACAAATAAAACATTGAACTTGTAAATTTAGACTTTGCAATGGCCTTCTAGGTGAAATTATAACTCAAAATATTGAAGGAAAAAATTACACGAGTCGAAATAGAGATTCAAAGTCATTGTGCTAGAACACTGTTGGATACGTTCCATCACCAGTGACAATAAGTCATTCTGCTACAATACTGTGCAAATGTTTCATTATCCTGAAAATTCTCAAAACTTCAATTGAAGACTGGAACAAACTCAATAATTGTGCCTGGAACAAATAATAAGGCACTGCATAGGCTCCTCCCCCCGCCCTGCCCCCAAAAAAAAACCACCAGCACAGGCGAATCTGCACAAACCTACAAAACAAAGATTGAAGACCACCATAGAACTAACCCACAAAAAAAACAGAAGAAAGCAGAATCTCACGGCCAAGAAGATAACTTCCAACATCTTCAGATCTTGTTTAAAGCAACAAAATCAATCTACAGTACCTTGCTTTAGCGCATGCAGAAAATAAAAAGTAAATTGAAGTAATAACTTCCCACGTTACCAACTGATCTACCAAATTGGGTGTTGCACATACCACATGAAGGTTCTCAAAAGAAGATACAATAAAAGCGCATTCCCATTCCACCCCTTCCTTGTCTGTCGAGCTAGCAAAACCTAGAAGTTGGGCATCTTCTTTCTTTCATTTCTTCTACATGAAGGTATCTCCTTAGTGCGGGTATCCTTCCACAACAGCAGATATGGAGGACTCCTTCAGACCAAAAAATTTGATTAACGGCACCTAAGCTTAGGGGATACACTTCCTTGAAATCACATGGCATTATGTCCTTTTTTAAGTTTGATTATTTACCTCACAAAAAAAGGCTTTTGTACACACAGCTATCTGAGCTAAACGATCTATTTAGTGAAGCAAGCCCCCAGCTTAATTTCGTGATGCACCTCAAATCCCCAAAACAGGACGTCTACTATACCCTTGCCCTTCCAGGACAGGAATGAACAGTAGCAGACATGAATTATGATATGACAGTTCATCCAAAGAAAAGCCAGCCTATTTCGAAAAGCTGGACTGAAACAAACATCCACATTAAGAAAATACCGTTTACCATATATTAATTCACATGAAGTAGAAAACTTTTGGGACATCACTAGAGAGCGCAAAACAGGACTTCAAATGACAAGTTAGCAGCAAAAAAATAAAAATGCCACAGCTCTAGCCCAGAACAATACCTTAAAGCTATACTTAGAGCACAAAAAGGAACATGTGTCGCACGTATAAAATATGAGAAAGTCACGGAATAGATAGTCCAATTCCTTCCCTCAGAACCATACTGATTTTCATCTATTTTCACTATTCAAATCTACGACAAAATTGAAAAACCATAGATGCTATCTCCAGAAAAGAAATGTAAGATGTAACTAGTCCTAGTCTTTTTAAGAGATCTCCCACGGGGTGAATGTACATTGACCAGTCAGTAATCAAATTCATACCATGAAGAAGTTGCATTCCAAAAACCCTCGTCCACAGTTTTCCCCT
>NC_081344.1:24538183-24554243 GCF_029784015.1 Lycium ferocissimum
AGAAAAAAAGAATGAGAACAAAAGGATTGAAAAGAAGGTTAAGCAATACAAAGGAGGAAGAACGAACCGAGGAAGAAGAAGAAGAACATTGGAGGGAAAAGAGCAAAAACAGGTGCGGCTATTGGCGCCTTTTTTTTTTTTTTGGACCCATTTTGGTATTTTAGGGCTTATATTGACTGGGTCAAAGTGTTAAAAAATAAAACTTGAGGGTAAAGTATTAAAAATAAAGTTGAGGGTCAAAGTATCAAAATAAAAACTTTTGGGCAAGGTCAAAAGCTCTTAATCACTAATCAAAAAACATCACCTCCACTCAATAATTAAAACTTGAGTTACCTCCCCTCAATAAAAAGACTTAAGGGTCACCTATAGTTAAATGCCCCCTAGAACTGGCTCTTCTAATATCGGTAAAAAAAAAAATGTAACACTGAAATTACTATTTTGCCCCTTAGACGACGAAACCATGGTGGAACTCGTGTTTCAATATAGTAGAAATATATTAAAAGCACAAATAATATTCGCTAAATGTTGAACGACGAAAATATCGTTTAAATGTTGATCGACTTTTATGCCATTAAAAATTTAAGTTAAGTCAGGATAAAATTGTAATCATCTTTAATATTTTAATTAACTTATATTTAGGATTTTGAATCCAATTATAAATCCGTCAGTCCTATTCGATTCATCTAAAAACTAGTAAATCAAATCCTACTAGGATTGAAAAGCCACGTTTAAGATTTCTTTTAAGAATCTTTATTATCTGTTAAAAAATGTATAATGAATAATTACACGTTTTTATTTACATGTCTAAAACTTTAACATGTAATAATGTATCATCCACCTCATAAATAATATGACTTTATTGGATACAAACAATTGCTAAATATGCAATAACTTTAAACTTTAAATCTAAATTTGAGTTAAATAATTTTGATTCCTTTCGTCCACTTAGAAGTTTTGTCAAATACCACTCCTACGACAAATCATCAGCAAGTCGGCAACTAAAGTCCTAATGTTTAGTTAATTCTAATTAAGTGGTGAACTCTATTTCCTTTATAAATAAAAAGGATTTGCTTACAGTCTCATATTTACTACAAGCATTCAAGCAATTTGGAGCTGACATATGTGTGAGTAGCTTCTTTATTTCTAATTATAAGGTGAGTAGTGATTATTTTTTGCTAAAAGAAACTATGAAATAATGAGTTGATGTAGAATTTTTTTTATCAATTCTAAGAAGCTTATAAGGAGAATGAGTATGACAATTGTAAATTTCAGTTTGACTATGATAACTGATCCTAAGAAAACTCTATCGGCATAACAAGATGATGCTATGGACCCAATGGTGTGCTTTTCAAATTAACATTGAGCTTGAAAAGTGATGAACATGCACACATGTGTGCGCCTCCTAAAAGATTGCAATAAGGATTGTTGTTTCTAATGACCCAACTTGCTTATATTTACAATTTTCGTAGCCCCTTCCATCCGTCTCTCTCGCAATCGATTTCTTCTACTCTTTTATTCAAGACTTTACAGTTCAACACTTAATTTCTGAGTAATATTTATCCATGCGTATGTATGTAGGTTATGATAAAGAGCAGGGATGTAAAGTTGTAAACATTGTTAATTGAATTTAAAATATACAGAGAAAGTTAGACAGTAAAGATCATGACACATGCTCTTTTGATGGCAGAGTAGCACTTCGAAACAAGAAACTTATACCTTCAATTTTTACAGTTCTTAATCTGGATTCCAAGATCGTGGTTTCAAGAGAACTAATTGATGTGTTTTATCTATCTTTTATTGCCATATCTCTTCTATTCTATTGTTAAACTTTGTTTTGGACTTTATTATGCCATCACTTTTATTGAACTTAAAGATAATTGGTTAACATGTTAAAGAAAGTAAAACAATTTTCTCAGATAATTTATTGCAAAATTTACAGGCCCAAAATCCGTTGTGAGATCAAGACATCAAATGTTAATGTTAAGGGTATGGCCTAATGTAATCAGTATGAGTTTCTTAAATGTTGATTCTTTATTAAAGCTTTAGCTCTTTGTTTTCTTTTAGGATATTGCAATTCAATATATGTTCATGTATGTGTTTCTTAGACAATTACGTAGGCTTCTCAAAATACTCCTTGCATGCTATAATAGTACTAATAAGATATAATTTAGATTCACGATGTAATAGCTTTTATTGATGATCGTCAGAATTATTACATAGATCTAAAACTCTAACCGTACCAACATCTGAAAGATTCCTTTTACATGGGTTTTCCTTTTTTCATTTAATTGCTATTTTACAACAATTTGTACATCGTGTTTACTATTTAATAATTAGCACGACATATTCGTGCAATGCATGAACATAAAAATTTTAGTACTATATTAAAAGCATGAAACCCTAACTTTAAAGTTAAATTACGAAAATATCCCTATCCCATGTAATAAAAATTGGAAAATATATTTATAATAATATTTTTTTTAAAGGAAGGAAACTATTTGAAGTGACTATTCTAAAAGTTGCGTTCCTTCATTAGTAACTAATCCATTTGAATTTTCCCAATGGCACGTTGGTTGGTTTAATATAAACCCTCAACTATACAAAGGTCTTCTCCAGGAGCCAATTAATACACCTTTACTTGGCTATTCACCAGAACTAAATATTCTTCCTCAGAAATTAAAGCAATTAAAAATTCTCACCTTCTGCATTCTTTGTCGTTCCTTACAAATCTTCCATTGACCTTTTTCATTGAGTTGAATTTTTGTGGCAGATGCAATTAAAAGCGCAAATTTAACTTTTTGAGTAGGTATTGTATTTGTGTCTTATTTAAATTGTTGTGTTCTTTTATTAGTAACTAATTATGAAAGAAACTATTTGGTAGTTTGATTTTTTTTTCCAAAGGGTTAGTTTTTTAATCGAACAGATACTACTCTTTGTCAGAAAAAAGACACAGCTCTTTGATTATTTTAATAGTTGGTGAGATGAACTAATAAATAAGTATTAATTTAAGAAGGAGTAGTTTATTTTTTGTCCACCAAGTGTACTGAATTTTATAAAATGAAAAATATAGGGAGAATTAAATTTAAAACGTCTTATTTTTAGATATTAGTGAAGTTGAATTTTTCCTTTAAATTACTTCCCTTTTTAAAAATTAAAATGTTCGATGGTCAATTTGGATAGCACATGACAGTGATACATGTCGCAATATCGACATATTGCTGCTATTTTTCAACAACTTACTTCTAAAAGGGTTGTATAAGAATAATGCCAAAGAAATCTAATCTTGACTTTTGAGTTCTAAAGCAATACATAAAACTGAAAGAACAATTTACGAAATCTGCGGTCTACACCTTTTAGGTCTTGGTGATTAAAATTGATATCAAAAGTATATATTATTTTGAACAGGAACGTGGAGTTCCTAGATTAGTTATTAATTATAAGCCCCTTAATAAGGTTTTGAAGTGGATTCGATATCCGATCCCTAATAAAAAAGATTTATTGGATCGTCTCCATAATGCTATTATATTTTCTAAATTTAATTTAAAATCGGGATATTGGCAAATTCAAATTGCCGAAGCAGATAAATATAAAACTGCTTTTAATGTCCCTATTGGGCAATTCAAATGGAATGTTATGTCATTTGGATTAAAAAATGCCCCTTCAGAATTTCAAAAAATTTTGAATGATATTTTTATGCCTTATAGCAATTTTATTATTGTTTATATAGATGATATTTTAGTATTCTCCAATACTATAGAAATGCATTTTAAACATCTTGATATATTCAAGAAAACCATTATTCAAAATGGTTTGGTTATATCTAAACCAAAAATGTCTCTTTTTCAAACAAAAATAAGATTTTTGGGTCATAACATTGAAAAGGGCAAAATTATTTCTATTAATAGAAGTATTGAATTTGCTTCTAAATTTCCTGATATTATTACTGATAAAACTCGGCTTTAAAGATTTCTAGGCAGCTTAAATTATAATTCACAATTTTATAAAGATTTGGCGGAAGATATATCTCTTTTATATGATCGATTAAAAAAGATTCCTAAATCATGGACTGATGATCATACCCAAGCAGTTCGCAAAATTAAAGAGAAGGTTAATAACCTTCCTTGTCTCACTTTAGCCAATCCTAATTGGCAGAAGCTTATTAAAACAGATGCTTCTGATATTGGATATGGAGGAATCTTAAAACAATATTCTCCAAATGATAAACAAGAATATTTGGTACAATTTTATTCTAGTAATGGAATAACGAAAAAAAAATTATACTACCGTGGCTAAAGAAATTCTTGCTATAGTAAAATGTGTTCTTAAATTTCAAGGGGACTTATATAATCAAAAGTTTTTAATAAAAACTGACTGCCAAGCGGCTAAATTTATGTTTAATAAATATTGTAAACATGATGTTTCTAAACAAATGTTTGCAAGATAGCAGACATTATTAGACCCATTTGATTTCGAAATTCATTATAAAAAAGTGTCAGATAATAGTCTCCTTGATTTTCTCACAAGAGAATATTTGAGTTCATAACTTTTGTTCATTTTATCTGCAGGATGAGGCTAAAATTTAGCCCTAGCTCTAATAGAGGAAGGGGAGGTAGAGGAACCACATCTAAATGAACAGACAGAGGCACTGTTCTTGCCCAGATGGGTAATCAAAAGCTAATAGCTGATAATATTGCGGGATCTTCCAGTAATAACAGGAAGCAAATTACATATGAACAATATTTGGCTTTTATAGAAGCCCAGCTGAAGAAGGATAATATGCCTCCATCATATTCCAGTGCCCTTACTGAGGATGATCATGCGGACACTGATTCATATGAACAAAATGACAACAGAGAATTAATAATTCTCATAGAAAATGAAGACCTCCAATGGAGAGATGAACCTTGGCAAATAATGCAAAGGTATTTTAATGCAGGATCATATGCTGCAATTACTTATAAATACCGTATGAATTATGAGCTGGTTCTTTCATCTTTAGGATCAGCAGAATTTCAACATTTCTACCCTGCTACTAGCAAAAAAGTTTATAACTTTTCTAAAATCATTATAAAAAAGATTTTCTCTCCAAATGAATGGGGAATAAGTACTTTAAAGGAAAAGGATTATATCCATCCTGAACAAAAAATCCCAGTTAAATTTAACTATTGGGATTATGTTGAAGGCTTTAATAAAGTCTTTTTATATGAAAATCTTAATAGGAAACAGGAAACATTCATGGTTTATAAAAATATATGCCAATGTTTATAAACAAGGCATTCGTAATTGGTTTTGCCAATGGTGGATCCATTATGGTCCAATTGTAAAAAATTTACCAGAACCCTTTAAAAGTTTATATACTGAATGGGTTGAAGTTTCTCCAAAAATTATATACTTGGAGACTAATACTACTTTCTTTGATGGAATTGCTAATATGTATTTCTTCATTGAATTTTCTATTCCATGGATCATGAAATGGTCTGTCGAAGTGGGTAATATCCCACACAATATACCTTATTTAAAGAGAATTTTTTATACAAAATTCTGAAAAAATTAACTCAAAAATATACTGAGGGCATCGTTCATGGACAAGAGTTAATAAACCAGATAGAAACTGCTATAGCCAGTTATAGAGAGTCTATTCACCCGAAAGACAGGAAATTCCTAGCCCCTTCCAAAAGATATTGTTAGAAGAATTCAAATGAAGAAAGGAATTATACCCCCGAAGAGTTGATAACGACATGCATGGAGGAGTTTAAACAAGATTTAATAAAGAATCTTAATGTAGAAATTCCCTGAGATGCATCCATGGCATCAGCTGGTCATACCACTGATAATGCAGATGAAGACAATATACTGAAGATAGAATCTCAAAGTCAGATAATATCGAAGTGACTTTTCACAATTCATAGGCGGTCAGTGCCATGGGGTTAGATCTTCAAATTTCCAAAGACACGAAAAAATAAAAAATGAAGTGATGAGTGGACCTCACACAAGAATTTTTATAAAGATATCTTTAATAAAGAAAAGTATTTTGTTTTTAGTAATGATTGTATATTACTTTTCCTTCTTTCTTTTCTAACTTTTTCATTAGCTTTTTTTTGCAGAGATTTCAAAGAATCTCTTTTTCTCTATCGGCCAATACTGTCGGCCACTTGTATCTTTTAATTTTTGTCGTTGCATTCTCCTGATCCATTAAATAAGGATCAGTTCTTGTAAGTAGAAGGTAGGTTTTCACAGACCACCTTCTCTCTCTACTTGTAAAATACTCTCCTTAAATAAAAAAGTTTGTTGTTTAATATCTCCATCTCTACTGAGCAAACCCTTGTATACTAGGTAATTTTCTTTTCTTTTATTTTGATTTAAATTTTAATTCACATATTCATATTTAGCCTAAATGAAAGGCTAAAAATTTGTGTTGAGCTATATCACACTAGACTACTAGGTATTATTGTGAAAATGCTTTAATGAAGCTAGGTTTCACCAAAGATGGTACTGAGGTTAGGCGGAGAATAACCCGACTTGGATCGTTCAAATTCAAAGTACGGGTCCCCGTTGTTTCGCCCCGCTAGGCCAAGGTGGCATCAAGGGCTGTTTTTGGACTTGTTCTGAGTTGGACAATGCCATCGCCAGAGTTATTAACCTAGAAGAAGTTCTTCTGTAGCACCATCTCGAAGTGTGATCCGTGCCCGTTATAGTATTAGAGCCATGGTACAGGAGTAGTAATAAGTGATATATGTTCAACACACATCTCCTAATGGATATCATTAGAAGAAAAAATACTATTAAAAATAGTTAAAAAGAGAAATATGATGGAGGCATATTATCCTTCTTCTACTGGGCTTCTATAAAAGCCAAATATTGTTCATATGTAATTTGCTTCCTGCTATTACTGGAAGATCCTGCAATATTATCAGCTATTAACTTTTGATTACCCATCTGGGCAAGAACAGTGCCTCTGCCTGTTCCTTTAGATGTGGTTCCTCTACCTCCCCTTCCTCTATTAGAGTTAGGGCTAAATTGTGGCCTCATCCTGCAGATAAATGAATAAGAGTTATGAACTCAAATATTCTCTTGTTATTGAATTTTATAAAATGAAAAATATAGGGAGAATTAAATTTAAAACGTCTTATTTTTAGATATTAGTGAGGTTGAATTTTCCCTTTAAATTACTTCCCTTTTTAAAAATTAAAATGTTTGATGGTCAATTTGGATAGCACATGACAGTGATACATGTCGCAATATCTACATACCGCTGCTATTTTTCAACAACTTACTTCTAAAAGGGTTATACAAGAATAATGCCAAAGAAATCTAATCTTGACTTTGAGTTCTAAAGCAATACATAAAACTGAATGAACAATTTACGAAATCTGTGGTCTACACCTTTTAGGTCTTGGTGATTAAAATTGATATCAAAAGTATATATTATTTTGAATTATATATCTTATGCAGATCTTCTTATTAATTTTACTGTGTTTATAGATTAACATGTTCTCGGGTATAAAACTCATTCGAACTCTGTTATGTTTTCTTAAATTATTTATCTTTTTTGTTTTCGTAATTTGTAATTTCCATTTCTAGGAATTCTATTTGTTTGTTGGTTTATATCACTACTAAAAAAAAAGGGCGTTTTCGACCAAAAAATTTCGATCACATTTTTGGTCGGAAAAAAATCGACCACGCGCGGTCGAAAAATCAAGAATTTAATTTTTATTTTATTTTTAGTAGGATTTCGACCACACGGGGTCGATTTTTTAAAATGAAAATATAATTTCGACCACGTGTGGTCGAAATTAAATTTTGTATAAATAATAAATGGGAAACGTTTAAATTAAAAAAAAAAAAAACAATTTTCGACCACATGTGGTCGAAAATTGGACCACATTTATACACATCTGCTGGCTGGTCTTTACTTTTCATATTGAAGGTTTTTTCTTTCTCTCTCTTTCCTCTCTCCCTCTCCTCTCTTTACCCACATACACCACCTCTCTCCCTCTTCTCTCTACCCACACCACCAGCCCATACCCTCAACCCACCGCCTTCCGACCACCGCTAGTACACCGTCGGCGGCACGTACCCTTGCATTTTCAGGTACGTTTTTTTTTTTTCCAATGTCATGAACACTTACCAATGCATAATAATCTCATGTTATTAGCTACATTACCTTCTATATTTAGTAGATTTGATAACTTTATTTAGTGTTCAATATTTGTTTTAGGGTTTATTTTATGTTTTTTTTTTTTTTTTTGGATTTTGAGTTGAAATTGAATGTTATTTTTTGGGCTGTTTTGGTCCCTTTTTTTAGGACTATTTTGATTCTTTATTTATGTGCTATTTATTTATTTTGGTTCTTTATTTATGTCCTCTTTATTTATTTTATGTGCTGTTTATTTATTTTTTCTTTTCATTATGAAGTGCTAACATTATTGAGCCTACTGTGTACTTAAGCACGTATTATTTTCCGCCCAATATTATATTTTTTTGAAATAATATCAATAGTTTAAGTCTTTAATAAGGCAAGACAGCTTATATGAACCACATAGTGCTAATCATGATCAACCATTATTTTATTGGTTAACTTTGGTTATGTAGATTTATACACAATTAATTAGCTCTTCTTTACTAATTGTTTTTTTCCCCTAGTTGGTTATACGTATTCTCCATCATCTATATATTGATTGTTTATGGGATATTCCTTTAATATGCTCCCTAATCATATTAATTACTTTGCAGACAAAGTGTTCTTGGAAGCCGGAACATCATGATTTAGTAGCGCAGAACTTTGAGAAAAAAGCGGCGAAAATACTTAAGGATGCGTTACTTAGAGCTCAATAATAATTGCGTACCGATTAGATTCAAGATGAATGGTGGAAGGACTCGCTGTACTACTGGGCAACCGATCCGACTTTTTTGAAACGAAGTGAAAATGGGAAGGCCGCTAGAGCCTCGCAGAAAGTGGATCGCCGCACACTAGTGGCGCCACGAGTCAAAATGGACTTGATGAAGCGGCTGGTATGTCTCCTTCTTTAGCTTTGTCAAATGACATTTCTTATTCTTGTTGGTTCAAATTTATGGGACTGTTTTGGTTCTTTATTTTTTGGGACTGTTTTGGTTCTTTATTTTTTGGGACTGTTTTGGTGATTTTGTTGGACTGTGTTGGTTCAGTTATTTGGGACTGTTTTAGTTCAATTTTGGGATGGTTTTAGTTATTTTGTTGATCGTTTTTTTGACCGATTTTTGGGACTATTTTTTGAAACGCTTTTTTTGGACTTTGTGGTCATTTTTTGGTCGTTTTTTGGGATCATGTTTTTGATCGTTTTGTGCGGACTGTTTTTTCTAGACTGTTTTTTTTTGGACTGTTGTTGGTCATTTTTTGGACTGTTTTGGTCATTGTTTGGACTCTTTTTGGAACAGTTTTTTGGGACTGTTTTTGGTCATTTTTTGGACTATTTTTGGGGACTGTTTTTGTGGACTGTTTTTTGAGGATTGTTTTTGGTCATTTTATTGTACTGTTTTTTGGCACTGTTTTTGTTGACTTTTTTTTTTTTGGGATTGTTTTTTTTTTTTTTGGACAGTTTTTTGCGGACTTTTTGTTGGGACTTTTTTTAGACCGTTTTTGCGAATAGTTTTTGCGGACTTTTTTAATTGTTAATTTTGATTTGTTTGTAGGAGCTCCAGAGGGGTCAGGCGGTACCTCAAGATGAGATTACTCACACGAGAAAGGAGAAGAACGCTGATGGTACAGACCGATGGGTTGAGCCAAAGGCTGAGCGAACTTGGGTAAGTCGTTAGTTAACAATAATAATATATTTTTTGTACTAAATTAGACTATTAACATTGTGTCCTTTAATTTCAGAACGAATTTCAACAACACTTTTGGGAGTTTCGAGCCGCCCAAGTACCACGCATGACCGACGAGTTAATACAAAGAACAATGGATTGAGAAGGTTGCTCCCCCAACAAGGCATGGGACAGTTTATGGGATGCCTAATCAAGCCTTTCGTCGATACCCGTCGGCCCTTGAAGCCGTAGGTGTTACTGATGATGGGACAATTGATTCTAAGGAGTATGAAGCTATGAAGCATCAAGTTGACTTTTACTAACAAGAACACTTAATTCCTGAGGCCGTGATGTTGGGTATGCAAGCCCAGATTAATAGCTTACTTAATTCGCGGCCGTTTCCGATTCCCCCGTGTCCTGGGGATGCTCGTAGGTCACAGCCTCCTAGCCAAACCCGACCTTCCCAAGGTAGACGACGTTGGTCACAAGCTGACATAAATCATGCTCTTGTTGATGAGTCTAGTGGGGAGGATACGGATCATGTCTCTAACACCGAACATTGACCTTTTTGATTAATGTGCTTTTGGATTCTAATTCTGCCATATTTAAATGGATATGTATATTATGTTTAAGGGTTTGAATGTAGTTTTAATTTGAACTAGAAGTACTTTTAATTTTAAGATGTTTAAGTGCTTGAACGTAGTTTATGATGTTTAAGCGTTTGAATGGACAATGTTTAAGTGTTCAAGTGTTTGAACATTGTTTATGGTTGTTGTGTTGAATTGTTGATGAATTGGATGACTGTTTTGATTGATGAATTTGGGTATTTGAAAATTGGCAGGTGGGATGTCAAAAACAGGCAAATGCTGGAAAAAATATTCTAGATTTTCGACCACAAGTGGTCGAAATTGTACCCAGATATTTCACAATTTCGACCACATGTGGTCGAAATTGTACCCAGAAAAATACAATTTCAACCACGTGTGGTCGAAATTTAGCAATATGGTTGCCAGATTTCGACCACATGTGGTCGAAAATCTGGGCCCGTGGTCGAAATTGTGAAAATAATTTTTTTTATATTTAAATATAAATAATGTTTTCGATCACACGTAGTCAAAAAAGTTAAATATATAATTTAATATAAAAATAATTTTTCGACCACATGTGGTCGAAAATAATTTTCCCTAAATTCGGTAGAATGTGATTGCGACCACATGTGGTCGAAAAAAAAAATTTCGACCTACCGATTAGCGACCTACGTGTGTGGTCGAAAAATTGATCGAAATAAAGGCCTTTTCGACCTCGTGTGGTCGAAATTTTTGGTCGAAAATCCCGATTTTTTTAGTAGTGTATATGGCATTTCATTGGACTCTACTTAGATAGGATAAACCATTAGAAATTTTTATTTATATTTTCTTTAATTATTATTATTATTATATTATTATTATTATTATTCAACTTACAAGTTATTATTGCCACTACTGATAAAATCATCATTTTCCTATAAATTCTGTTTAAAGCCAAGTCACCTTGAACAATATTGTGTTTGGTTAGAAAAATGAGTGAATTTTTTTAAACAAACCCTATTTTCATGTTTTGAAATCCCGATTGTTTAGATAGATTTTGTGCAAAACTTTAAAAGCAACCCCGCCAATATACGTTGCACTTTTAAGAGATCAATGTCAATAATCAAAATTCGGATCATCATAGGTCAACCACACTGATAGAAGGAAACATACAAAAAAATATTATATATAAAGAAATATGAATTTTAGGAATAGTCCACTTAGTAAGCAGATCTAATTGCTGAGACATATTATATTCCTCTTTTTTACTATTTTTAATAGTATTTTTACTCATAATGATATTCTTTAAGAAGATGTGTGTTAAACTTATATCACCTATTACTATTATGTACCATGGCTCTGATACCATCAAGTTTAGCCGGAGCATCTCAAAGTCCTGATAATACTGAGGATTTTTCACAATTCATGGCTCAATTCAAAAGCCAGCAGGAAGAATCTTTCATCTTGACAAAAGATGGAGGAAAATCAAAGATAAAGTGATAAGAGACCTACGTACAAGACCATGAGTAAAAGATATCTTTAATAAAGAAAAGTAGTTTGTTTTTTTAATTATAATACTTTTACTTTTTAAAAGATGTAACTTTTCTTTTTCTTTGTTGGCCATTCTTATCTTTTAGTTTTGTCATTTTCATATGGATCTGTTATAAAAGAATCATTTGTCGAAGGTAGAAGACAGGTTCGAAAACACTCCCTTCTCTCTCTTGTAAAAATACTCTCTAAATAAAAGTTTGCTGTTTGGTATACATCCATCTCTGTAGAGCACAACATCCATAAATTAGGTAATTTTATTTCCCTTTATTTTGTTTTATTTTAAATTAGATACTCATATTTAGCCTAAATGATAGGCTAAACACTTTGTGTTGAGCTATATCACACTAGACGACTAGGTATTATGGTGAAAATGCTTTAATTAACTAGGATTCACCGAGGATGGTATTGAGGTCAGACAGAGAATAACCCAGGCGGACTATTCGAATTCAGACGGTGGTCCTATTGTTATGCCCGCTAAGTCGAGGTGGCGTTCAAGGCTGTTGTTGGACTTGTTCTGAATCGAGCAACTTCCTTGCCAGGGTTATTGACCTAGTAAAAGTCCCTTTGTAGCACCATGATTTTTTTTAAACAAACCTTATTTTCACATTTTGAAATCTTGATTGTTTAGATAGATTTTGCGGAAAACTTTAAAAACAACCCCACTAATATATGTTACACTTTTAAGAGAGATATTAATAATTAAAATTCGGATCATCATAGGTCAAACACACTGATAGAAGGAAACATACAAAAAAATATTGTATAATAAAGAAATATGAGGTAAAATATGATTATATTTAGTATTTGTACCTTGCATAAATTTTTTTTAACTAACTTAACTAAAATAATTTTAAAGAAGATGCAGAATTTTGAATTCATGTATTCCTTTATTAATATAATAAAAAAAACAAAATTCCAACTTAGAATGTTACATTTTGTGGATCGGGGTTGATTCCAATTTTTAAATAATTTGATTGGTTTGAATTTTTAAATAATTTAATATTAATATTAATATTAATTATTCTTGTCTTGATATTACACGTGCAAAAAGAAACTAATATTAGAAGTACTAGTCAAGGACACGGACCCTAAGCCACCGCCTTTGAAATGTTGTTGGTCCGATACCGCGTCCTTTATCTTGATGGCTTTAAATCGTAGCCGTCCATCCTAACCCCACCACAATCTTATAAATAGAGTCGCTTGGAATACAATTATTCCATCCCAGTTTGTTTTGGTTTCTTAATGTTTTACTTGGTTTTCTGGTTACTCTCTCTGTATTGTGGGTTTCAATCCTTTGATTTGAGAATTTGAGTACTGCCTATGTCAGACTTTCTTAGTTTTCGTGGAGTAGTATTAGATCGATTTTGCGATTTCTATGAAAGAACAAGTTTGGATTGAAAAAGTTTAGATCAATTCCAAGAAATATTTGAATTGGAAAAAAAACCTGCTCTGGTAATATTTGAGACCGTTTGGTGATTCTCTTGAGGGTGTTGATATATCTTGTGGGTGTTGGCAGCGTTTGATCGATATCTGAATGATTTTATTACAGAAGATAGCTTGATGATTAATATCTGGTAGATTGATCGGTTAGGTTTTGTTTCTTGGCCTACCCTTTTCTTGATTTCTTAATTCAGATTTCCAATTCTCTGTATAATAAATATTCCTTTGTGGGTTTCAATCTGATTTGCTGTTAGATTTGGTGCTCTTTCACTTGAGAATTAGAGATGGTTTTTTGATATTTTGTGGGTATTCGCTGCGTTTTATCTTTGGAGTATTTTGGAAGATGAGGTGTGATGCCAAGTTAGCCGTTTGTCTGGTTGAGCAATCGGCGGTTTGGTTTTGATTTCTTGGCGATCTATTATATAGATCCATAAATCTTGATTTCCTTGTGCTGGTAGTTTATTTATTTCTTATTTTGTTTTGATTTCTTTCCCATCTCTTATATATGCATCTCACCCCATCCTTGAATTGTTAAAAATTGTTTCATCTTATTTGTTTTTGATTTGATTTTCTGTATTCTATATGGGGGTGTAGGTATCTATCGTCTCTGTTGAGAAACTAAGGGATTCAAGTGGGGAGTAATCAGTGTTTGGGAGTTCTTTCTGTGTCTTTTTTTGTGAGATTCAATTCGCAATTAGTTGTATTTCTTTTCCAATTTGTTGATTAGTGATGTTTTTTGTATGTCAATGTTGGATTAGGTCTGGGTAATGATCATAGGAGTGCCTTACAGTTGATTTCATGATTGTTCTTCTATTTCTTGAAGGTGGATGATTTCTTCTCATGGAATTGCAAACTAGCCTTGGAGGAATTCTCTTTTTTCCTCTTCTTGCTACAGTTACCTTGGTCTCAATGTTCATATCCTTGCTTTCCTTCCTTGTGTGTGGTTTATGTATTTATTTTGTTCTTATCCTTGACTGTTTTCTTCTGTATTACAGTGTATCTGAGTTCCTAATTGCACTTCTTTGATTGATTTTCAATGTTAAGAAATTCAAGGCTGGTGAGGTCCATTCTTGATGCAATTTTTGAGAGAATCAAGCTTGGAGATTCTGAGGTTTTTGTTAAGGGATTCCTCTACGCTATGAGTTCTGTGTTTATGTTTCCCCTTGATGACTGGAGATGATGATGCTACGTTTGCTATCAGGTTCCATTTATGGATATAGGGGTTATTCTGTATTTCTGATTTATGTGACCTTGTTTTGGTGTTTGTGGTCGGGAAGTTGCAGCAGTTCCCAGGTCTTGGGCAATAGGTATCGGATGTTTCGGTCTCTCAAAGCCTTGTCAAAACTGTTGCTATGTGGAAGTTCTCAACTAAGATAAGTGCGATCTGCCATTTCTAGTTTTCAGTTCAGATGCTTGCTTTTTTGATGATCTGACTGATGAGGTCTCTTATGGTTATGGACACCTGTTAAGTACTTAAAGTGCTCAGTCAGTCCTGGATCTTTGATAGCGCCGTGATGTGCTCCTCTCCCATACTTCTGAGTTTCTAGCCTGCTTATTTTCTCTCTGCTTCTGTTTTCTTTTGGTTATCACACCAGCTTGATTTTGTTTGTTGGATGAATGTGTAGACCACATGGTGACAGATAGAGAGGATTAGATTTGGATAATTCAAATGTTGGTACCCAGTATGCGTTCATGTACACCCTATTTCTTGGTTATTTTCGTGCTTGCACTGCAATCTGGATATGGCTTCGACCAAAAGGGGGTTTCGAATCTAGTCTCTGGCATCTTTTCGAGTGATTTCATAGGTGATATGGGTTTCATCAGCTTTGCACCTAACTGTTCCTTTTCTTTCTGTGCTGGCAGCAGCCATTGGGTCCTACAGAGCCGTGAAGTATTCTTTTCATGGAGCAGTTTTGTTTATCTATTTATGTTGAGGTTTCTTTAGTTCAGGCTTTTATGATAACGGAAATTTTCATTTGTCAACTAAGATAGTTATTCTCACCAGTGTTTCTTGTATTCTGCCGCCATTTTTAGTATTTAGTCCAGATGTTTACATTCTTCGACCATCCATGATCCAACTGATAAGGCCTGGTGGTTGATGGTTATGGACACCTGATTAAGTGCTCAAAGTCAGTTCTGGATATTTCTGTAGCCCCGTAAAGTGCTCCTCTCTCTTGGTGTTCTCGCTGCTTATTTTCTCTGCTTCTGTTTTCTTCTGTGTATCACGCGACCTTGATATTGTTTGTTGGATGGATGTGCGGTCACAGTTAAGAGGATTAGATTTGGAAATTTCAAAGGTTGGTGTCCGGTGGGCATTCCTGTGCACCCTGTTTATTGCCATTTTGGTGCTTGTACTTCAATCTGGATAGTCAGGCTTGGACAAAAAAGGGGGTTTTCAGTCTTGTCTCTTGCTTCTCTAGTGATGTCTGAGGTGGTATGGGTTTTGTCAGTGTTGCACTTAATTGTTCCCTTCTTTCTGTGCTTGCAGCAGTTGGTCTTACAGAACAGTGAATCACTCTTTTCATGGAGCGGCCTTGCTCTAATAATATTGAGACCGTTTGGTGTTCTGATTTACGTGATTCTCTTGAGAGTTAGAGGTGTTCGCAGCGTTTTATCAATATAAGATTAGGTGATTGCCTTCTTTTGGGAATTACTAATTTGTCCTGTGGACCGTATCTGTTTGGTTCTGATTTCTTGGCCATCAGTTATATTGACCCAACACC
>NC_081344.1:24554343-24707767 GCF_029784015.1 Lycium ferocissimum
CTCTTGACTCTTACCACACATCCATCCAACAAACAAAATCAAGCTCGTGTGATACACAGAAGAAAACGGAAGCAGAGAAAATAAGCAGCGAGATCACCAAAAGAAACTGGAAGCAAAGAAGATAAAAGGCTAGAAGACCAAAAGTGGAGGAGCACTTTACAGCGCTATCAGCTGTCAATAACCATAAGAGACCTCATCAGTTGGATCATCGAAGAACATAAGTATCTGGACCAAGAACCTCATGGCAGCAGAATACAACACACTGGTGAAATATATTATCTTGTTTGAACCTCCACACAACAGTAGTTTGACAAAGAGAAAAGGGAGCTTTTAGCCAAGAAAACTGAATTGAAAATCTCGATGCTAATGAAAGACTGAACTAAAGAGACCTCAACACAAATGTACAAACAAGGCTGTTCCAAAAAAGGGTAATTCACTGCTCCGAAAACCCAATGGCTGCAAGCACAGAAAGAAGGGAACAGTTAAGTGCAAAGCTGACGAAACCCAAACCACTTAGAAAATACTAGATTTGCCATAAACAAGATTGAAAACCCCCTTTTTGTCGAAGCCCGGACAAATCCAGATTGCAGTGCAAGCACCAAAAAGACCAAGAGGGTGCAGAGGAACGCATACTGGATACCAACCTTCGAAATTTCCAAATCTTAACCTCTGTTACTGTCACCATATGATCTACACATCCATCCAACAAAATTGACCGTACTTACCGGGTGTTTATAACCATAGGAGACACCTCAGCGGTTGGATCATCGAAGAACATAAGCATCTGGAGTTAAAACTTCATCGCAGCAGAATATAACACACTGGTGAAAAATATTATCTTTGAGAAACTTCAATACAACAGTAGTTTCAACTTTCAACAAAGAGAACAGGGACCATTAGGAAAGAGAACTGAATGAAAATCTCGATACTCATAAAAGACTGAACTAAAGAACCTTAGCTCAAATAGACAAACATGATCGCTCCACGAAAAGAAGTCACTGCTCATGGCTGCAAGCACAGAAAGAAGGGAACAGTTAAGTGCAAAGCTGACAAAACCCATACCACCTCAGATATCACTAGATATGCAAGAGCCAGGTTGAAAACCCCCTTTTTTGTCGAAGCCTGACAATATCCAGATTGGAGTACAAGCACCAAAATGGCAAGGAACAGGGTGTAGAGGAATGCACATCCATCCAACGAACAAAATCAAGCTAGCCTGATAAACAGAAGAATACAGCAGCAGAGAAAATAAGCAGCGGGAACAACAAAAGAGAGGAGCACTTTACGGGGCTATCGAAATATCCGGAACTGAACAGAGTACTTAATCAGGTCCATAATCAACCACCAAGGCCTCATCAGTTGGATCGTCGAAGAACATAAGCATCTGGACTAAACACTAAAAATGGCAGCAGAACACAACAAACACTAGAGAGAGAAAACTATTTTAGTTGAGAAATGAAAATTTCTGTACTCATAAAAGCCTAAACTAAAGAAACCTCACAAATGAACAAACAAGGCCGCTCCATGAAAAGAATAATTCATGGCTCTGTAAGACCCAATGGCTACTGAAAGCACAGAAAGAGGGGAACAGTTCAGAGCAAAGCTGAAGTAACCCCTACCACCTAAGAAATCACTAGGAAAAATACCAGAGACAAGATTTGAGACCACCTTTTTGTCGAAGCAAGATCAGATTGTAGTGCAAGCACCAAAATGGCAAGAAACAGGGTGCACACAAATGCATACTGGACACCAAACCTTTGAAATTTCTAAATCTACTCCTCTTAACTGTTACCACACATCCATCCAAGAAACAAACCTAAGAAATCACTAGAAAAAATGCTAGAGGCAAGATTCGAAACCCCCTTTCTGTCGCAGCAAGACAATATCCAGATTGTAGTGCAAGCACCAAAATGGCAAGAAACCGGGTGCACAGAAACGCATACTGGACACCAACCTCTGAAATTTCCAAATCTAATTTTCTTAACTGTTACCAGACATCCATCCAAGAAACAAAATCAAGCTGCGTGATTCACAGAAGAGAACGGAAACAGAGAAAATAAGTAGCGAGAAAACCAGAACAAAGGAGCACTTTACGGGGCTAACAAAATATCCAGAACTGACTTTAGAACTTAATCAGATGTCCATAACCATCAACCGCCAGGGCCTCATCAGTTGGATGGTCAAAGAACATAAGCATCTGGACTAAAAACAAAGATGGCAGCAGAATACAACACTAGCGAAAAAACTATTGTAGTTGAGAAATGAAAATTTATGTACTCATAAAAGCCTGAACTAAAGAAACCTCAGCACAAATGGACAAACAAGCCGCTCCATGAAAAGAATAATTCATGGCTCTGAAAGACTCAATGGCTGCAAGCACAGAAAGAAGGGAAGAGTTAAGTGCAAAGCTGATGTAACCCATACTACCTAAGAAATCACTAGGAAAAATGCCAGAGACAAGATTCGAAACCCCCTTTTTGTCGCAGCAAAGACAATATCCAGATTGTAGTGCAAGCACCAAAATGGCAAGAAACAGGGTGCACACAAACGCATACTGGACACCAACCTTTGAAATTTCCAAATCTAATCCTCTTCAACTGTTACCACACATCCATCCAACAAACAAAATCAAGCACAGATAAACAGAAAAACGGCAGCAGAGAAATAAGCAGCGAGAACACCAAAGAGAGAGCACTTTACGGGGCTATCGAAATATCCAGAACTGACTTCAAGTACTTAATCAGGTGTCCATAACCATCAACCACCAGGGCCTCATCAGTTGGATGGTCAAAGAACATAAGCATCTGTACTAAAAAACTAAAAATGGCACCAGAATAAACAAACACTAGTGAAAAAAACTATTTTGGTTGAGAAATGATAATTATGTACTCATAAAAGCCTGAGCTGAAGGAACCTCGACACAAATGGACAAACAAGGCCGTTCCACAAAAAGCATTCATGGTTCTGTAAGACCCAATGGCTGCTGCAAGCATAGAAAGAAGGGAACAGTTAAGTACAAAAGCTGATGTAACCCCTACTACCTAAGAAATCACTAGGAAAAATGCCAGACACAAGATTCGAAACCCCCTTTTTGTCGAAGCCCGACAATATCCAGATTGTAGTGCAAGCACCAAAATGGCAAGAAACCGGGTGCACACAAACGCATACTGGCCACCAACCTTTGAAACTTTCTCTTTCAAATCTAATCCTCCTCACACATCCATCCAACAAACAAAATCAAGCTTGTGTGATAAACAGAAGAAACAGCAGCAGAGAAAATAAGCAGCGAGAAAACCAAAAAGAGGCGCACTTTACGGGGCTAACGAAATATCCAGAACTGACTTCAAGTCTTAATCAGATGGCCATAACCATCAATCACAAGGGGCCCATCAGTTGGATGGTCAAAGAACATAAGCATCTGTACTAAAAACTAAAAATGGCAGCAGAATACAGCAAACACTACTGAAAAAAACTATTTTGGTTGAGAAATGAAAATATCTGTACTCATAAAGGCCTGAACGAAAGGAACCTCAACACAAATGGACAAACAAGGCCGTTCCATGAAAAGCATAATTCATGGCTCTGCAATGGCTGCTGCAAGCACAGAAAGAAGGGAACAGTCAAGTGCAAAGCTGATGTAATCCCTACTACCTAAAAAATCACTAGGAAAAATGCCAGACACAAGATTCAAAACCCCCCTTTTTGTCGCAAGCACCAAAATGGCAAGAAACCAGCAAACAGCCTTGACACGTATTCCCCGCTGGAGTTCAGACGTCAACCTCTTGATCTTGATCTGGAGATTTGACTTATTTTACAAACTTTGCACAAACACATACTGGACACCAAACTTTGAAATTTCCATTTCAAATCTAACCCTCGTAACTGTTACCACACATCCATCCAACAGACACAATCAAGCTTGCGTGATAAACAGAAGAAACGGCAGCAGAGAAAATAAGCAGCGAGAACACCAAAAGAGAGGAGCACTTTACGAGGCTACCGAAATATACAGAACTGACTTCAAGTACTTAATCAGGTGTCCGTAACCATTAAACACCAGGGCCCCATCAGTTGGATGGTCAAAGACCATAAGCATCTGGACTACAAAACTAAAAATGGCGTCAGAATACATAACTATTTTGATCGAGAAATGAAAATTTCTGTACTCTTAAAAGCCTGAACTAAAGGAATATTTTGAGGACACAAATGAACAAACAACATAAGGCTATTCCATGAAAGCAAATATAATTCATGGCTCTGACCAGAATTTATCCACATGGACAAAACAAATGCTCCATGAAACACAGAAAGAATTAGAACAGTTAAGGGAAACAGCAAAGCTGATGAAACCCATACCACCTAAAAAATCACTAGAAAAGATGCCAGAGACAAGATTCGAAACCCCCTTTTCATCGAAGCCCGATAATATCCAGATCGCATTGCAGGCACGAAAAGGACGTGCACACGAAAGCATACAAATTTTCCAAATCTAATCCTCTGTCCGTCACCGTGCGATCTACGCATTCATCCAACAAACAAAATCAAGCTGGTGTGACAACCAAAAGAAAACGGAAGCAGAGAGAAAAGTAGCTAGAAACCCAAAAGTAAAGGAGCACTTCACGGCACTATCAAAAATCCAGGATTGACTTTTGAGTACTTAACAGGTGTCCATAACCATAAGTCGGATCATCAAAAAAAGTAAGCACCTGAACTTCCACATAGCAGCAGTTTTGACAAAGCTCCAAGAGACCGAAATATACTATTTCCAAAGACCTGGGAACTGCTGCAACTTCCCGACAACAAACACCGAAGCATTGCATTTAGATGCCCATCCATGTTATCTTGACACCACACGTCGAAATGAGATCCATTGATGACCGAGCCGAATAAGAAGGTAAACAAAGTAGATTCAAGGAGTAAAACTACACTGGCATCAAATTTAGCTTAAAGAATGAAAGTCAAGATATCAAATTCAAACTGATAGCTCCACCCTGTGGTTGAGTGCGGCATGGGGATCGACATTTCCAGTTCTACTTGTATTCTAATTCAACAAAAGGAAATTGCAAGGTTTCAAAGGAGTGATAGAGGATATCTCACAACAAAACAAGGTGCATCAGCACACCTTTTCAAAATACGGAATAAGAGCCTGTTTGGATGGGCTTAAAATAAGCAGCTTATAAGCTGTTTCCAGCTTATAAGCCAAAAAAAAAAAAGTTGGAATAGGCTAACTTAATTTTTTTATCCCAACTTATTTTTGGCTTATACAGGGCTATCAGAAGATCCAAAATTAACTGATAAAAATTCTAATGCCAAACAGGCCCAAGAGGAGCATTCTTTTAGGTTTATTTTATGCACAACATAATGACTTTAAAAAAAATAAAGCTGGACCAGAATAAACACTCAAAAAAGTTGAAAAGAAATGAAGCAACATAAGAAATCCAAAACGAAAACAACAACATCCAATCATCAAGGGGAAACATAACAAAAACCTCAAAATCGCCAAAGCTAAATTCCCCAAAATTGCATCTAAGAATGGACCTCACCAGCTTTGAATTTCTTAAAATTGAAAATTAATCAAAGGATTGCAATTAGGAACTCAGATAACTGTAAAAACAAGAAACAGGATGAGAACAAAATAAATAAATAAACCACAGACAAAGAAGGAAAGAAAGGATAAGAACATTAAGACCAAGGTACCTAAAACGTTATCCTATGATCATTACCCAGACCTGATCAAACATTTGCACGTTGACAAACAAACAACGAATCACAAATCAACAATTTAAAAAAGAAACAGAACTAATTGCAAAGAAAACGGATGCAGAGAATAAGCAGCGAGAACACCAAACAAGAGGAGCACTTTACAGGGCTATTGAAATATCCAAAACTGACTTTGAGTACTTAATCAGGTGTGTTCATAACCATCAACAACCAGGGCCTCAACAGTTGGATTGTCAAAGACCATAAGCATCTGGATTAAAAACTAAAAATGGCAGCAAAATACACCAAACACTAGTTAAAAAAAAAAAAAACTATTACAGTTGAGAAATGAAAATTTTTGTACTCATAAAAGACTGAACTAAAGAAACCTCAACACAAACGGACAACAAGGCCGCTCCATGAAAAGGATAATTCATGGCTCTGTAAGACCCAATGGCTGCTGCAAGCACAGAAAGAAGGGAAGAATTAAGTGCAAAGCTGATGTAACCATACCACCGAAGAAATCAATAGAAAAAATGCGCGAGACAAGATTCAAAAACCCCCTTTTTATCGAAGCAAGACAATATCCAGATTGTAGTGCAAGTACCAATCTTTGAAATTTCCATTTTCCAAATCTAATCCCCTTTAACTGTGACCACACTCCATCCAACAAACAAAACAAGCTCGCGTGATAAACAGAAGAAATGGCAGCAGAGAAAATAAGCAGCAAGAACACCAAAAAAGAGGAGCACTTTACGGGGCTATCGAAATATCCAGAACATCTTCAAGTACTCAACCAGGTGTCCATAACCATCAACCACCAGGGCCTCATCAGTTGGATGGTCAAAGAACATAAGCATCTGTACTAAAAAACTAAAAATGGCAGAAGAATACAACAAACACTAGTGAATAAAAACTATTTTGGTTGAGAAATGAAAATATCTGAACTAAAGGAACCTCAACACAAATGGACAAACCATGAAAAGCATAATTTATGGCTCAGTATAACTGCTGCAAGCACAGAAAGAAGGGAACGGTTAAGTGCAAAGCTGATGTAACCCCTACTACCTAAGAAATCACTAGGAAAAATGCCAGAGACAAGATTCGAAACCCCCTTTTTGTGGCAGCAAAGACAATATCCAGATTGTAGTGCAAGCACCAAAATGGCAAGAAACAGGGTGCACACAAACGCATACTGGACACCAACCTTTGAAATTTCCAAATCTAATCCTCTTAACTGTTACCACACATCCATCCAACAAACAAAATCAAGCTTGCGTGATAAACAGAAGAAACGGCAGCAGAGAAAATAAGCAGCGAGAACACCAAAAGAGAGGAGCACTTTACGGGGCTATCGAAATATCCAGAACTGACTTCAAGTACTTAATCAGGTGTCCATAACCATCAACCACCAGGGCCTCATCAGTTGGATGGTCAAAGAACATAAGCATCTGTACTAAAAAAACTAAAAATGGCACCAGAATAAACAAACACTAGCCAAAAAAACTATTTTGGTTGAGAAATGAAAATCTGTACTCATAAAAGCCTGAACTAAAGGAACCCTGACACAAATGGACAAACAAGGCCGTTCCATGAAAAGCATAATTCATGGCTCTGTAATGGCTGCTGCAAGCACAGAAAGAAGGGAAAGGTGCAAAGCTGATGTAACCCCTACTACCTAAGAAATCACTAGGAAAAATGCCAGAGACAAGATTCAAAACCCCTTTTTGTGGCAGCAAAGACAATATCCAATATCCAGATTGTAGTGCAAGCACCAAAATGGCAAGAAACCAGGTGCACACAAACGCATTCTGGACACCAACCTTTGAAACTTCCATTTCCAAAATCTAATCCTCTTAACTGTTACCACACATCCATCGAACAAACAAAATCAAGCTCGCGTGATAAGCAGAAGAAACGGCAGCAAACAGAAAAAAAAAGGCACTTTACAGAGAAACTTACTTCAAGTACTTAATGAGAATAACCAGCGAGAAAACCAAAAAGAGGCGCACTTTACGGGGCTAACGAAATATCCGAAACTTACTTCAAGTACTTAATAATCAGGTATCCATAACCATCAATCACCAGGGCCTCATCAGTTAGATGGTCAAAGAACATAAGCATAAAAAAGGGCACCCCGGTACTAAAAAACTAAAAACAGGTCAAAGAACATAAGCATTGTACTAAAAAATAAAAATGGCAGTGAAAAGAACTATTTTGGTTGAGAAATGAAAATATCTGTACTCATAAAGGCCTGAACTAAAGGAACCTCAACACAAATGGACAAACAAGGCCGTTCCATGAAAAGCATAATTCATGGCTCTGTAATGGCTGCTGCAAGCACAGAAAGAAGGGAACAGTTAAGTGCAAAGCTGATGTAACCCCTACTACCTAAGAAATCACTAGGAAAAATGCCAGACACAAGATTCGAAACCCCCTTTTTGTCACAAGCACCAAAATGGCAATAAACCAGCAAACACCTTTGACATGTATTCTCCACTGGAATTCAGACCTCAACCTCTTGATCTGGAAATTTGACTTATTTTCCAAACTTTCGACATATTAAACAACGAAGAACTGCACACAAACACATACTGGACACCAACCTTTGAAATTTCCATTTCAAATCTAATCCTCTTAACTGTTACCACACATCCATCCAACAAACAAAATCAAGCTTGCGTGATAAACAGAAGAAACGGCAGCAGAGAAAATAAGCAGCGAGAACACCAAAAGAGAGGAGCACTTTACGGGGCTATCGAAATATCCAGAACTGACTTCAAGTGCTTAATCAGGTGTCCATAACCATCACCCACCAGGGCCCCATCAGTTGGATGGTCAGAGCCATAAGAATTTGGACTAAAAAACTAAAAATGGCAGCAAAATACAACACTAGTTGAAAAAAAAAAAAACTATTTTGGTTGAGAAATGAAAATCTTCTTACTCATAAAAGTCTGAACTAAAGGAACCTTGACACAAATGAACAAACAAGACCGTCCATGAAAGCACAATTCATGGCTCTGCAAGACCCAATGACTGCTGCAAACACAGAAAGAAGGGAACAGTTAAAAGAACAGCAACGCTGATGAAACCCATACCACCTAAGAAATCACTAGAAAAGATGCCCAAGACAAGATTCGAAACCCCCTTTTTATCCAGATTGCAGTGCAGGCACGAAAAGGACTTGCACACGAACGAATACAAATTTTCCAAATCTAATCCTCTTTATCTGTCACCGTGTGATCTACGGATTCATCCAACAAACAAAATCAAGCTGGTGTGATAATCAAAAGAAAACGGAAGCAGAGAGAAAATAAGTAGCTAGAAACCCAAAAGTAAAGGAGCACTTCATGGCTCTATCAAAGATCCAGGATTACTTTTGAGTACTTAACGGGTGTCCATAACCATAAGTCGGATCATCATAGAAAGTAAGCATCTGAACTTCCACATATCAGCAGTTTTGACAAAGCTCCAAGAGACCGAAATATCCAATACCTATTTCCAAAGACCTGGGAACTGCTGCAACTTGCCGACCACAAACATCGAAGCATTGTATTTAGATGCCCATCCGTGTTATCTTGACAACTAACACCACACCTTTTCAACAGGGGAAACATAAAACATAAACACAGAGATCATAGCATAGGGGAAATCTCACAACGAAAACCTCAGAATCGGCAAAGCTTAATTCCCCAAAATCGCATCTAAGAATGGACCTCACCAGCTTTGAATTTCTTAAAATTGAAAATTAATCAAAGGATTGCAATTAAGAACTCATATAACTGTACTACACAAGAAACAGGATGAGAACAAAATAAATAAATAAATAAACCACACACAAGGAAGGAAGGAAGGAAAGAAAGGATAAGAACATTGAGACCAGGCGTTCCCCTATGATCATTACCCGGACATTGCCGACATTGACATACAAACAACGAATCAGAAATTCGAAGAGAAACAGAACTAATTGGGAATTGAATCTCACAAAACAAAAACCCAGAAAGAACTCCCAAACACTGATCGCTCCCGCTTGTCCCGATCGAATTGAATCTCACAAATCAAAAACAAATAAGATGAACCAATTTTTAACAATTCAAGGGTAAGGAGATGTATATAACAAATAACCAAACCGATTGCCACCGGACAAACCTCATCTTCCAATTGTCAAAGAACATCACCAAATCTAACAGCAAAACAGATTGAAACCACAAACGTATATTTATTATACAGTCTCCTGCTAACACCCACTGAATCTCGTGTAAAGGACCTCAAATCGTAATATATCGAATTCTCAACAGCGACAATCAAAGTATTGCAAACCACAATATATACAGAGAGCAACCAGAAAACCAATTAAAAAAGAATGAAACCAAAACAAACTGGAACAATTGTTTTCCAAGCGAATCTATTTATAGGGTTGTGGGGGTTAGGATGGACGGCTGTGATATAAGCGATCAAGTAAACACGCGCATGCATTTGGACCAACAATATTTTAAAGGCGGTCGCGTTCAGTTGGTGTCTTTGAGTCTTACTTATTTAGCATTATTTCCATCAAGTATTACCGCCTGGTTTTGGTAACCAGAATAATATATTTTTATTAATATTAATATTAATATTAATATTAATAAGCTTTATAAATTTCAAATCAATGGGCCCTATAGGCGTTTATTAATTAGCTAGTTGCGTATCCACTCTCCACAGATCAATGGAAAACAAAAGGGAACAACTTGATCCGTCTCAATTTATTTGGCTTTTTTTTTTTTTGAGTATGTCAGTTCAGAAAAGAATGATTTTTCTATATATTTAATAAAAATTTAATTTTAAATTTATCTTTAATGAAATAATTTCTAACCACAAATTTTTTATAATTTTATTTAAATTATAAATTTTAAAAGTCTTCATTTAATTTAGATTTCGTGCCAAATCAAACATTTTCATACTTAATATAAAATTATTTTAACTATATAGAAGCATGGGTTTGGCTTAGTCGTCCGTTCCATTTAAAAAAAAAGTGTGGGCCCCAACTAAACACCAACTAATATTAAAAAAAATGGAACCCACCATCTTCAAACTCACGGGAAAAAAAAAGTTGACCCCATATTAACAAAATCAAGCAATATAAAAAATAAAAAAAAGTGAATCGTATTAAAAAAACAAACAATGTCAAAAAAAAGTGCATCGTATTAAAAAATCAAACAATATTCGTATAGCTTCCAAAGTATCTCATTAAATCAATAATGATGGATTCATTGCCACGTGCGTATCAACCCATTAGTGGAGCAAATGAAATTATTGTATAGCAACATACTTAAAATACTTATATATTAAAATAAGATAGAATTTAATTACTTTTCATTTTTTTTCCTTACTCTAATAAATGTGAAAAGAGATTAATGTCATAAAAGTAAAAATAATATTAAATGGAGATCAAATAACTAATAAGGTAAATTAGTGAAATTATAATTCTAATTGACAGTTCCTTAAAAAACCATGCAAAAGACAACATGACAAGTAAAATGAGTTAAACTAAAAATATTTACCAAAAATTAAAAAATAGTTGTTTTTCATTTAAATAGAAAATCAAATTTCTACTTTATTTCATTTTAAACATGTAAAATTAATATAATAATTAAATTAGGATTATCCAAATCAAAATTTGATAAAAAATAATAGGAATTGTTTAGGCCCAATCTACATACATTAACAATAGAATATTTTACACCTTTAAATTAATCGAATTAAAATTCAAAGTATGTTGATGCTTAAATATTCTTCCATTGTTTTTATCTCAAAGAGAGGAAAATAGTTTCCTTTTAAATAAGTCTTCTCTTTTAAAAAGTATTAATAAATTTTCTGTAAATCTTTGTATTATTAGCAAATATCTTAATATAATAAAAGTTGTGGATACGAACCTATTCTGATATTATATTAATCGTGTTTTGAACTTTACTACTATATAGAAAGAGCGGTTTATAAGCAAGATCGTCGTCCTTTGAGGTACACACATTTAAGGGCAAAAAAAAAATCCTTTGTGGTCCCACCTACTTTTTTTAAAAGGGCAAAAAATGGCATTTATCTTTTATATTACCAACTCTTTTTAAAAAGTAGATAGAAATCTTTTTATTATATTTCTATTTTTCTACTATATAGAAACATCGGTTTACGTGCTTCGGCGTCGATCTTAAAAAAAAAAAGGTGGGCCAATGCCGTACTAAAAACGCCAAAACAATATTAAAAAAAAAAAAAAGGAAAAAAATGGACTCCACCCTCTCTCAAACTCATGAAAAAAAAAGTGGACCCTTGCTCCAAACTCATGGAAAAAAAAAAAGTGGATCATATTAAAAAAACAAGCAAAAAAAAAAAACGTGCATCCGTATATTAAAAAATCAAGCGATATTATGTAATTACAAAATATACCCTATCAAGTCAATAACGATGGATTCATAGCCCATCATTAATCTATTAGTGGAGCAAATGAAATTATTACTAACGTAAAAAACATGGACATGTTATTGCTTTTTTTTCAAAGGTTAAGTAGACAAATACATACAATTTCCTTTCTTTTATTATATTAGCTTTGAATCTAATCTAGATATTTAATTGCTATATTTGCTATTCCGCCATGTCATTTATTTGTTATGTTTACTAAAATAAATATAGTTAAAATATTTATATTTTAAAATAAGAGAGAATTTAATTACTTTTTCATTTTTATTCTTACTTTAATAAATGTGAAAAGAGATTAATATCAAATGGAGATCAAATAATGAATAAGGTAAATTAGTCAAATTATAATTCTAATTCACGTTTCCTTAAAATACGATGCAAAAGACAACACAACAAGTAAAATGAGCTAAACTAAGAATATTTACCAAAAATTAAAAAATAGCATTTCTTCGTTTAAATAGAAAATCAATTTCTACTTTGTTTGGTTTTAAACATGTAAAATTAATTTAATAATTTGAATTAGAATTATCCAAATCAAAATTTGATAAAAATAATAAGCATTTTACACCTTTAAATTAATGAATTCAAATTGAAAGTATCAACTGATGCTTAAATATTCTTTATTGTTTTATCTCAAAGAGAGGAAAATAGTTTTCTTTTAAACAAGTCTTCTCTTTTAAAAAATATTAATAAATTTTCGTAGCAAACACGAATATAACATACTACAATGTTATATTAATCGTGTTTTTGACATATATATATATATATATATATATATATATATATATATATATATATATATATATATATATATATATATATATATATATACACACATATATATATATATATATATATATATTCAAACACAACTTATATACGTTATCGTAGATCTGTTTATGTCTAAAGGCTACATCTTAACACTAGCATAGGCCATCTAGTATAATGAGACGGAGGAGTAAATCACAGAACAAACTGGGATGATTGAATTGTATTCTAGCGAGTATATTTATAGGATTGTGGGTGGTTTAGAATGGACGGCTATGATTTAAAGCGATAAAGATAAACACGCAGTTTGTCAGCGCATGTATTTGGACCAAACAATAATTCAAAGGCGGTGGCTTTGCGTTGTATTAATGCATGGTCGCTTAGGTAAAGTCTCAAACTCTCTATAACAAAGTTGGGGCCAAAAATTCAAATAATTATAGAAAATGGGCTTTATATACACCTATAACAGTATTAACATTTAAATAATATTTCGCTGTTATAGGCAAAAAAGATGCATAAAATCTATTTTTCATTTTTAATTGCCAAATTTTAATCTTAACCACACTTGAGCTTGGAATTTCTTCCTTATGCGTATTTTGCAAAAAAGAGCCCTAAGTTCTAAGTGTGTCATAGGCAGTCTATGAAACCGCGTCAGTAGAGTCCCTCTCATCGGCGGATCGTTGGCTACACTTATATCAGGGAGGCTATAAGGATATTTTAGATGTCTCACTTTTCTTCTGCTCCAAATCATGCAGCTTGGAATACGGAAGAAAATTTTAACCGGTGTCAGATTTCCGACGTGATTAATACATATCGACAAACATAAATATCAAATTTCAAGTAGTGACACAAGCCTAAATGATACATATAAATAAGAGGCTCTTAAGTGAGATAAAATGAGTTGTTAAGAACTCAGATTAAGTTAATCCTTACATCACACTGATGATGAATGTGACAGTCAACGTATGAAGCTGAGAATAGACTTCTGATTAAGTTAATCCTTATATCGCACTAATGATGAATGTAACAGTCACTGTATGAAGCTGAGAATAGACTTCGAAAAAACTTATAAATGGTTGATATGGTTGGCTTAAGGCCTAACAGATATAAAACAATAATGGTGCAAGTGAAGATGGAACAAAATGCACGATGATGCAACTCAAATCTGAAGTATGTAATGGTGGTATTGAGGCTGAAGGTTCCCTAAATGGTACGTATAATATGTAGTACTATGTTTTTAACAACGGCATTGTTTTGACGACGTTCAACAAGATCACGATTATGAAAGTGACACGGTGATACCATCCCATCGGCTGATATAGTCCAACACAAGTTTTTAGCTTGTCATTTAGGCTAAATATAAATATGTAAATTAAAATTTAAATCAAAATAAAATAAAAGAAAATTACCTGGAACTGGAAGTTGTGCTCAGCAGAGATCGAGATAATAAACAACAAACTTTTATTAAACAGAGAGTATTTTTATAAGTAGAGGAAAGGTCTGTGAAAACCTACCTCCTCTTTGAACTAATTGATCCTTTTTATAACGGATCAATACTAATACTTACAAAATAAAATGACCGACAAGTGGCCAACAAAGTCAAGCACCATTATGGATGCTTTACAAAATAAAATACAGATAAAGACTAAGACTTCCTAGAAAAAAGAAAAAGTAAAGTGAAAAGTTAAAAAGAAAGAAAGAAAACAAAGTATAGTAAAGTCTATTACAAAAAAAAAACTACTTTAGCTTTTATCTTTATTAAAGCAAAAGTGCTTTATAAAAAATCTTTAAAAGGATATGTTTTTCGGCATTATTCTTATCACTCCGTCATCACTTCTTTGAATTTTTCCTTTGTCTTTTGATGAGTTGGAAGATTCTTCCTGATGGCTTTTGAATTGAGCCATGAATTGAGTAAAATCCTCGTTATCATTAGGATCTTGAGATTCTCCTACTAAAATATTCGTGTCATCATTTTCATTATCTGAGGTATTACCAATTGATGCAATAGAAATATCAGAAGGGATATCAATTTCCAATTTTTTTATTAAATCTTTCTTAAATTCCTCCATGTAGGCGGCTATCATTTCATCTTTGGATATAAATCCTTTTTCATTTGAATTCTTCTAGCAATATGCTGGAAGGGACTGAGAATTTTCTTTTGTCTAGAATGAATTAAGTCTCTATAACTGGCTATTGTAGTCTCAATTTGGTCTATTAACTCTTGTCCACGAATAGTTCCGTCAGCAGATTTCTGTATTAACTTCTTCCAGAATTTTGTATAAAAAATCCTGTTAAGACAAGGTATATTTTGTGGGGTATTACCCTCTTCTATGGACCATTTCATGATCCATGGGATAGAGAATTTAATGAAGAAATACATATTAGCAATTCCTTCAAAGAACGTAGTATTAGTTTCCAAATCTATAATTTTTGGAGAAACTTCAACCCATTGAATATATAAACTTTTAAAGGGTTCTGGTAAATTTTTTACAGTTGGAACATAATGGATCTACCATTGACAAAACCAATTTGGAATGCCTTGTTTATAAACATTAATACATATTTTTATAAACCATGAATGCTTCTTATTTGGATTTTCATATAAAAAGACTTTATTAAAGCCTTCAACATTGTCCCAATAATTAAATTTGACTAGAATTTTTGGTTCGGATGGATATAATCCTTTTTCCTTTAAAGTACTTATTCCCCATTCATTTGGAGAGAAAATCTTTTTTACAATGATTTTGGAAAAGTTATAAACTTTTTTGCTATTAGCAGGGTAGAAATGTTGAAATTCTGCTGATCCTAAAGATGAAAGAACTAGCTCATAATTCATATGGTATTTATAAGTAATTGCAGCGTATGACCCTGCATCAAAATACCTTTGCATGATTTGCCAAGTTTCATCTCTCCATTGGAGGTCTTCATTTTCTATGAGAATTATTAATTCTCTGTTATCATTTTGTTCATATGAATCAGTGTCCTAATTATCATCATCGGTGAGGGCATTGGAATATGAAGGTGGCATATTATCCTTCTTCTTCTGGGATTCTATAAAATCCAAATATTGTTGATATGTGATTTCCTTCCTGCTATTACTGGAAGATCCTGTAATATTATCAGCTATTAGCTTTTTGTTTCCCATTTGGGCGAGAACAAGTGCTTCTGCCTGTTCCTTTAGATGTTGTTCCTCTACCTCCCCATCCTCTATTAGAGTTCGGGCTAAATTGCGGCCTCATCCTGCAAATAAGATGAATAAGAGTTATGAACTCAAATATTCTCTGGTGAGAAAATCGGTGAGACTATTATATGTCCCTTTTTTTATAATGAATTTCAAAATCAAATGGGCTAATAATGCCTGCCATCTTGCAAACATTTGTTTAGAAACATCATGCTTACAGTATTTATTAAACATAAATTTAGCTGCTTGGCAATCAGTTTTTATTAAAAACTTTTGATTATATAAATCCCCTTGAAATTTAAGAACACATGTTACTACAGCAAGAGTTTCTTTAGCCACAGTAGCATAATTTTTCTGGCTGTTATTCCATTTACCAGAATAAAATTGGACCAAATACTCCTGTTTATCATCTGGAGAATATTGTTTTAAAATCCCTCCATATCCAATATCAGAAGCATCCGTTTCAATAATCTTCTGCCAATTAGGATTGGCTAAAGTGAGACAAGGAAGGTTATTAACATTTTCCTTAATTTTGCGAACTGCTTGGGTATGACCATCAGTCCATGATTTGGGGATCTTTTTTAATCTATCATATAAAATAGATGTATCTTTTGCCAAGTCTTTATTAAATGGTGAAATATAATTTAAGCTTCCAAGAAATATTTGAAGCTGGGTTTTATCAGTAATAATATCAGGAAATTTAGAAGCAAATTCAATACTTCTATTAATGGGAATAATTTTTCCCTTTTCAATGTTATGACCCAAAAATCTGACTTTTGTTTGAAAAAGAGACATTTTTGGTTTGGATATAACCAGGCCATTTTAAATAATATTTTTCTTGAATATATCAAGATGTTTAAAATGCATTTCTATAGTATTTGAAAATACTATAATAGCATATATATATATATATATATAAACAATGATAAAATTGCTATAAGGAATAAAAATATCATTCATAATTTTTTGAAATTCTAAAGGGGCATTTTTTAATCCAAATGGCATAACATTCCATTCGAATTGCCAAATGGGGACATTAAAAGCAGTCTTGTATTTGTCTGCCTCGACAATTTGAACTTGCCAATATCCTGATTTTAAACCAAATTTAGAAAATATAATAGCATTATGGAGACGATCCAATAAATCCTTTTTGTTAGAAATCGGATATCGAATCCATTTCAAAACCTTATTAAGAGGTTTATAATTAATAAATAATCTAGGAACTCCACGTTCATGTTCAAAGATGTTTATTAACATAAAAAGTTGTGCATGACCATGGAGATTTTGAAGATCTTATAAGACCCTTTAGTAAAAGAGAAGAAATCTCATTTTTACATAATTCTAAATATTCATAATTCATTTGACATGGTCTTGCTTTAGTAGGAATATTTTCTTCTAAAAAAGTTTCTTCATTTGGAAGAGAAACAATATGTTTTTTTCTATCCCAAAAAGCATTAGGATGATCACTACAAATTTGTAATGAAAATTGATTTTTTAGAAAATCTATTTTTTGCTGTAATTTGGGATTTTGTAGAATCTCTTCAATAGTAAGAGTATAAATTTCTTGTTTTAAAAAATTGACTTGTTGATGTTTATTCATCAACCTATCTTTGATTTCATTTATAATCCTTGAAAATGGTTCAGTTATAAACTGAAATTCAATTGTTTTCCCTTCAAAGGTTCCTATAATACCTTTAGTATCCCATTTTTGGATAGGAAATATTTTTTGAAAAAATTGGGTTCCCAATATTATTTGATTGAAAATATATTTTACCAACACAAAACTTTCTGGTATACAGACTTTGTCTTGGCAAAAATAAGCTTTGGGTAATTTAAAAGTAATTTCCATTTTCTGCCCATTAGCAGATCTAAGACTATGGGTAGTTTTATGAAAATATTTTGAAGGAATTAATCCTTCTTGAATACAATTTAAATCAGCTCCGCTATCAACGAGAGAAATAAATTCTTTTTTGAAATTATAATCAATTAAAAGAGTAATTTTTATAAAAAAAACTTTTGAGAAGTAATAATTTCCAGAGTTTTAAGAAATTCTCCTTTTTTACTGGTATCTCCGTCCACAAATGTATCTTGTATGGTGTTATCAACCGGAGTTTCCATAATTTGTTTTCCTCTTCCCTTATCAATAATTCGTCCTCGATTCTAGAAATTTTTTCATCTAGAATCATATTATGTTTTTTGAAGGGTAAGATCTCTTGTTTGAGATTATCAATCTCTTTTTTCCAAATCTTGGATTGTGGGAATTATCTAGAGTACTTATGATATTCCTCCTTTCTTGAAGAAGTTTTTTAACTTCTGACATGGTGTCTGGACCTGTTGATTCCTGTATTTGAATACCATCCTGAATTTTTTGTTTCTTGGGTGCTTCATTCACCTTATCAATGATTTGAGACCTAAGCTCTGGATCTTTAATAATTTTTAATCCACAAGGTTATTACCATCTAAAACATTGATATTGGTGTCTTGGAATTGGAAGAAGAGATTATAAAATTCATCTTCTTCTTTATTACCCTTACTAGTACAGGGCTGTCCCGTTTGACATGGTGCACATTCCTCATCTGAGCCTGTAGATGTATAACTTTCATTTTCATGAATTCTAAGATCTTCATTTGATGAAGAGTCCTCCGATTTGTCAGACTCAAAACCTGAATCTTCTGGTTCTGAATTTAATAAAAGTTTGTATAACGATTCTTTTAGGTCATCATCAATATCAAGGCTCTTAATCTTTTCTTGACTTTACAATTTTTATAATAATGACCAACTCTGCCACATTTATAACAGGCTTTTGGATTTTTGGATTTAACATAATCCTTTCTCTTCTTGAATTCTGTTTTCCGCCTTGCTTTTTTTGCAATTGTTTCTCTTTCCATGCTTGGAAATCTTTCTTCTTTTTCTTGTGCCTATGAGGCACTTTGGTCTGTGGAATATCTATACCAAATTGTCCACAGAATTCTCCTAATTGTTGTCTTTTATTCAGACCATATCTCTTAATTTGTTGATTTAGCTTGATCTCATTGCATAAGGCTAAACCTTCCTGCATACATGTTCCTATTAACTTTCCATAAGTATAATTATCATAATTGATACTAGCTTCTCCTTTTCTAAGAGCTTTTCTAACTCTTTCTGCAAAAAGGGCGGGTAATCCATCTATAAATTTGGATTTCCAATGAGGGTCATTGCACTCAGGTAATTCCATAACCCGACAAAGGAATACATCCTTATACCACCTAAATGAGGTAAGGGTTTTACATCTTAAATTCTGAAGCATGGTCCTAATGGTTTCATTATTATCCAACCATCTTCCTGAAAAATGCTCTATAATATTAATAACCAATGAATAAACAACATTTGGAACTAGAACTGGTTCTTGAGAAGTTCCTTGCTCCCTTTTTACAGCATTCAGAATATTACCACGCTGTTCTTGGGTTAAATAATTATCCCACCAACCTTTTAATTGGCCAGTAAAACCAGCAATAATCATATATGCGATATTTCGCTCATTATTCTTATTAGCCCTACAAATCGTACTATACATCAACATTCTATGTACGGTACAATAAATCTGTTTTTCACTATAACCATCTATGTTCCATTCACAGATTTCTTTACCACTATAACTATTGGTAATAACATGATCATGCTCTTCTAATAAGATATCTTGCGGAGTAGGTCTGGGATAGTAATACATCCTTTGCATCGGTTTATCAGCATAATATTCATCTATTTTATTAATATCGGCTGCAACCTTGACCTTGTAGTCCATATTAGGAAAATTGTCATCATCCTTTGCTATTAAAGGACTAATATGTAGACCTTTGAATTTCTCATTCAGCATTTGCTCTAATTCTCAAAAAGGTTTTAATTTAAAATCTTTAATTTCAGGTGGAGGCTGTATACTTGGAGTAGCAAAAACTTCCTGCTTTTTTCCCTTATTAAGGGTAGAATCATGTAATTTTTCTATTTGAGAAAATAATTTGTCAATTCTATCGTGTAATGAAAGAATTTGTTCACCCAAGATATTCATGTAAATATTAGCATAGTTTTGTTGTTTCAGCATATTATTAATATGCTTAGCAGTAACTTGTAAAGTATCATTTTCAAATAATTTTGAAAAAGCTGCAAAATAAAGAACTTTATCATCCTTTTCAATTTGGAAAGATTGTTGTGGAGGAAATATAGTATTAATAATCTCTCCATTAGTCAATCTATATTTACGTTCTAAAACAGAAATATAATTTCCTACGTATTTAGTCATAAACCAAGGGACAAAAGATATAATCTGGTTGACTTTGGAAAGATATTTATAAAAGTCTTCTTGGAAAAAAGTTTTCTCATCATTATTAAAATTTTTAAAAAATCACTTTCTAAATGGTTCCCATCTGGGCATATAAAACTCATTACTAATTTTTTGTCTTGCGGGTGATCCCCGACTAAAATCAATTTTATTGACTTGATCCATTAAATACATTCAAAATCCATATTAGACGCGGTTAATTCCGTGTCCTGAATACCAGTAACAATATTATCTTGATCAATTTTAAGACTACTGATTCTATTATCATCAGTTTCTCTAATTTGAGAAGTAGAAGCTCTAGATGGAGATTTGACAATATAATCAACTGGTGAAATATAAGAATGACATGAAGAATTTGATCTAGTTAGTCTAGATCTAGTGCTGATGCTATGACTTTCAGCTTTATCTAATAAAGATGGTGGTTCAAAAAATCTTAATTTAATAGTCCCATCTGGGGTTTGCTCAATTTCAGAAATATCAGTATTAATATTATTTTTAGGAGGAGCTGCTCCCTCTATGACCCATTCTTTGGGAAAATCAATTTCATCCCATTTGATAGGTCTTCGAGTAACAACTTTGGATTTGCCAAAATTAGTTTCTATCAAAATAGTTTCATTTTTGAAATCCATGATTTTACACATAGGATTCATAGTATATAATGGTTTAAAATATATTCTATAACAAATACAAATTACTTCAGTACCGGGCATATAATCATAGTCATGTAATTTAACACTTAATATTAAAGCGTTTAAAGAATTATCATCCTGCAAAGATACCTGCAAATTAGGATAAGCATTAAAATATACAGGGCCATAAGCCAAACTGGTTTGAACTGTCCGTATAAAGGATTTTTTTCAATTTTGGTTCCTATCATCTCTTAAAGCTGCTATAAAGCTTTCCGACAATCCTCTTAATGTAAGTGGCTTGAATGCAACCAGTACTAACCCAATATGCATAAATCTATGAGTTTCCCTATAAGGGGCTAAATCACTTTCAGATAATAATCTAAAAGTGGCATGGTCACTATCAACTGTAATTATTTCTTCAGTGGTTTTTACCACTTGCTTGAGACCTAATTTCTCAAAAGTACCCATTTGATAAATTAATTTGGGCTGAATTTTAGGGATAGTCCACTTATTAAGCAGATCTAATTGTTGAGGCATATCATATTCCTCTTTTTTACTATTTTTAATAGTACTTTTACTTCTAATGATATTCATTAAGATAAGTGTGTTGAACTTATATCACCTATTACTACTCCTGTACCATGGCTCTGATACCATTAATCGGCACGGATCGCACGGTGAGATGATACTACAGAGGGACTTTTACTAGGTTAATAACCCTGGCAAGGAGGTTGTCCAACTCAGAATAAGTCCAAAAATAGCCCTAACGCCGCCTCGGCTAAGGGCAAACAAACAGACCACCGCCCGAGTTTGAATTTGAACCCGCATTCGGGTTATTCTCTCGCCCGACCTCGCACCATCTTTGGTGAATCCTAGCTAATTAAATCATTTTCACCATAATACCTAGTAGTCTAGTGTGATATAGTCCAACACAAGGATTTTAACCTGTCATTTAGGCTAAATATAAATATGTAAATATAAATTTAAATCAGAATAAAATAAAAGAAAATGACCTAGAAATGGAAGTTGTTCTCAGCAGAGATGGAGATAATAAACAACAAACTTTTATTAGATAGAGAGTATTTTTACAAGTAGAGAGAGAAGGTGTCAGAAAACCGCCTCCTTTTTAAACTAATTGATCCTTTTTATAACGGATCAATACGAATACTTACAAAATAAAATGGCCGACAAGTGGCCAATAAAGTCAAGCACCATTATGGATGCTTTTACAAAATAAAATACAGATAAAGACTAAGACTTCCTAGAAAAAAGAAAAAGTAAAGTGCCAAGATTAAAGGGAAGAAATAAAGTATAATTATTACAAAAAAAATAAAATAAAGCTTGCTTTATTAAAGCAAAACTTTACTTTTCTTTTATAAAAATGTATGCTTTTTAAAAAAGATTATTAAAGCATTCTTATGGGTCCACTTATCACTTCTTCTTGTTTTCCCTTGTCTTTTGTGGAGGTGGAAGATTCTTCCAGTTGGCTTTTGAATTGAGCCATGAATTGAGTAAAATCCTTGTTATCATTAGGATCTTGAGATTCTCCTGCTAAAATATTTGTGTCATCATCTTCATCATCATTTTCATTATGACCAGGTATTACCAATCGATGCCATAGATGCATTTGAAGGGATATCAATTTCCAAATTTTTTATTAAATCTTTCTTAAATTCGTCCATGTAGGTGGCTATCATTTCATCTTTGGATATAACTCCTTTTTTCATTTAGATCCTTCTGGCAATGTGCTGGAAGGGACCGGGAATTTCCCTTTGTCTGGAATTAATTGAGTCTCTATAACTGGCTATAGTAGTCTCAATTTGGTCTATTAACTCTTGTCCACGAATAGTTCATCAAAGATTTTTTGTATTAGCTTCTTCCAAAATTTTGTATAAAAAATCCTGTGTAGGCAAGGAATATTTTGTGGGGGTATTACCCACTTCTACAGACCATTTCATGATCCATGGGATAGAAAATTCAATGAAGAAATATATATTAGCAATTCCTTCAAAGAACATAGTATTAGTCTCCAAATCTATAATTTTTGGAGAAACTTCAACCCATTCAGTATATAAACTTTTAAAGGGTTCTAGTAAATTTTTGTAGTTGGACCATAATTGATCCACCATTGACAAAATCAATTTGGAATGCCCTGTTTATAAACATTGGCACATATTTTTATAAACCATGAATGTTTCCTATTTACAAATGTGATATATATATATATATATATATATGGATCGCAGTTTGGGATGGTGCTTCAGAGGATCTTTTATAGATTAATAACCCTGGTGATGGGTTTGTCCAATCTCAGAACAAGTCCAAAAACAGCCCTAAACGCCAGCTCGGCTAAGCGGGCACAACAACAGGACCACCGCCTGAATTTGAACAGTCCGCCTGGGTTGTTCTCTGCCTGACCTCAACACCACCCTTGGTGAATTCTAACTAATTAAAGATCTTCACCATAATACTTTGTAGTCTAGTGTGATATAGTTCAACACAAGATCTTTAAAATGCATTTCTAGAGTATTTGAAAATACAAAAATATCATTACTATAAACAATGATAAAATTACTATACGGCATGAAAATATCATTCATGATTTGTTAAAATTCTGAAGGGGCATTTTTTAATCCAAATGACATGACATTCCATTCGAATTGCCCAATAGGGACATTAAAAGCAGTTTTATATTTACCTGCTTCGGCAATTTGAATTTGTCAATATCTCGATTTTAAATCAAATTTGGAAAATATAATAGCATTCTGGAGTCGATCCAATAAATCCTTTTTATTAGGGATTGGATATCGAATCCATTTCACAACCTTATTTAGGGGTTTATAATTAATAACCAACCTAGGAACTCCTCGTTCCTGTTCAAAGATATTTATTAACATAAAAAGCTATGCATGACCATGGAGATTTCGAAGATCGTATAAGACCTTTTTGTAAAAGGGAAGAAATCTCATTTTTTTATAATTCTAAATATTCAGAATTCATTTGGCATGGTCTTGCTTTAGTAGGAATATTTTCCTCTGAAAAAGTTTCTTCATATGGAAGAGAAACAATATGTTTTTTCCTTTCCGAAAATGCATTAGGATGATCACTACAAATTTGTAATGAAAATTGGTTTTTTAAGAAATCTATTTTTTGCTGTAATTTAGGATTTTGCAAAATTTCTTCAACATTAAGAGTATAGATCTCTTGTTTTAGAAAACTGATTTGTTGGGGTTTATTCATCAACCTGTCTTTTATCTCATTTATAATTCTGGAAAATGGTTCAGTTATAAATTGGAATTCAATAGTTTTTCCTTCAAAGGTTCCTATAATACCTTTAGTATCCCATTTTTGGATAGGAAATATTTTTTGAAAGAATGGGGTTCCCAAAATAATTTCATTTGAAATATCTTTTGCTAAGACAAATCTTTGCGGTATACAAACTCTGTCTTGACAAATATAGGCTTTTGGTAACTTAAAAGTAACACCCATTTTCTGCCCATTAGCAGATTTTAAACTATGAGTAGTTTTATGAAAATATTTTGAAGGAATTAATCCTTCTTGAATACAATTTAAATCAGCTCCGCTATCAACAAGAGCAGTAAATTCCTTTTTGAAATTGTAATCAATTAAAAGAGTAACCTTTATGAAAAATTTCTGGGAAGTAATTATTTCCATAGTTGTGAGAAAATTTCCTTCTCGAGTTGCTTCGGAAGTTTCTCCTTCCATGGTTGTTTCTACCATAGTGTGATGGATGGGAGTTTGTATGACGAACTTTCCTTTGTCCTCAATCTTAGAAATCCTTTCATCTAGGATTCTATTATGATGTCTGAGACCAGAGATTTCTTGTTTGAGATTAGAAATCTCTTTTTCCAAATCTTGGATTGTAGCAGGAGTAGATATGATATTTCTCCTTTCCGTGAGAAGTCTTTTAACTTCTGCCGTGGTGTATGGACCTGTGGACTCCCTTATTTGGATACCAGGTTGGATTTCTGGTTCCTTAGGTGCTTCGTCAAGTTTATCAATGATTTGGGACTGAAACTCTGGATCTTTAATAATTTTTAATAGATCCATGAGGTTATTACCATCCAAGACATTAATACTAGTTTCCTGAAATTGTGAAAAGAGATTATAAAAATCATCATCTTCTTTTCCCTTACTAATACAGGGCTGTCCTGTTTGACAAGGAAGACATTCATCATCTTAACTGGTTGAAACATAACTTTCATTGTCAAGGACTCTAATATCTTCATCTGATGAAGAGTCACATGATTCATCTGACTCAAAACCTGAATTTTCTGGTTCTGAATTCAACAAGATTTTGTATAATGATTCCTTCAAGTCATTTTCAATATCAAGGTTCTTAATCTTTTCCTTGACTTTGCAATATTTATAAAAATGACCAACTCTGCCACACTTATAACAGGCCTTAGGATTTTTGGATTTAATAAAATCCTTCCTTTGTTTGAAATCTTTCTTTCACTTGGATTTCTTTTCAAGCATTTTTCTTTCCATGCTTGGAAATCTTTTCTCTTTTTGTGCCTATGAGGCTTTTTTGTTTGTGGCATTTCTCATCCAAATTGCCCACAAAATTCTCCTAATTGTTGTCTTTCGGTAAGACCATGTTTCTTAATTTGCTGGTTCAGCTTAATCTCATTACATAAAGCCAAACCTTCTTGCATACATGTGCCTATTAGACTTCCATAAGTATAATTGCTATAATTTATACTTGTTTCCCCTTTCGTAAGAGCTTTCCTTACTCTTTCTGCAAAAAAGGCTGGTAATCCATCTATAAATTCGGACTTCCAATGGTCATCATTGCATTCAGGTAATTCCATAACCCGACAAAGGAATATATCCTTATACCATCTGAATGAAGTAAGGGCTTTACATCTCAGATTTTGAAGTAATGTCCTGATGGTCTCATTATTATCTGATCATCTTCCTGAGAAATGCTCAATAATATTAAGAACTAAGGTATAAACAACAGTCGAAACTAAGACTATTTCTTGGTTTTCTCCTGGTTCTCTTTTGACAAAGATTAAGAATACTTCCATGTTGTTCTTGGGTAAGATAATTGTCCCACCAACCTTTTAATTGGCCAGTAAAACCTGCTATAATCATGTCTGCGATAGTACGCTCACTATTTTTATTAACTTTGCTGATTGTACTATACATCAACATTCTATGTATTGTACAATAGATTTGCCTTTCACTGTAACCATCTATGTTCCATTCATAGATTTCTTTTCCACTATAGCTTGTATTATTAACTTGCTGCTCTTCTTCTATTAAGACATCCTGGGGAGTAGGCCTAGGATAATAAATCATCCTTTGATATGGCTTAACAAATAATACTCATCTATTTTATTTATATCTACAATTTTGGCCTTATAATCATCATCCTCAGCTATTAAAGGACTGATATGGAAATCTTTAAATTTCTCATCAAGCATTTGAGCTAATTCTGAAAAAGGTTTTAATTTAAAATCCTTTATTTCAGGTGGAGGCTGTATACTTGGAGTAGCAACAACTTCCGGCTTTTTCCCTTTATTAAGGGTGGAACTTTGTAATGTTTCTATTTGTGAAAATAGTTTATCAAGTCTATCATTTAGTGAAAGAATCTATTCACTCAATATAGTTATGTAGATATTAGCATAATTTTGCTGTTTAAGCATATTATTAAGATGCTTAACAGTTACTTGTAAAGTATCATTTTCAAATAATTTTGAAAATGCCGCAAAATGAAGAGTCTTATCATCTTTACTAATTTGAAATGATTGTTGTGGAGGAAATACAACACTAACCACTTCTCCACTAGTCAGTTCGTACTTGCGCTCCAAAACAGAGATATAATTGTCAACATATTTGTGTATAAACCAAGGAACAAAAAATATAATTTGGTTAATCCGAGAAAGATCTTTATAAAATTCATTTTGAAAACTTGTCGTTTCACCATTAGTAAAACTTGCAAAAAATCATTTTCTAAATGGCTCCCATTTGGGTGTATAAAATTCATTGCTACTTTTCAGTCTTGCGGGTGATCCCCAACTAAAATCAATTTTTTGATCTTGATCCATTAAATATCTTTAAATTTCATTTCAGACGCAGTCAATTCTATGTCTGGAATACTAGTAACAATGTTATCTTGGTCAATCTTAAGACCGCTGACTCTATTAGTGTCAGTTTCTCTAATCTGAGAAGTAGAAGCTCCAGATGGAGATTTGACAATATAATCAACTGGTGATATAAGAATGAAATGAAGAATTTGATCTAGTTAGTCTAGATCTACTGCTGGTACTATGACTTTCAGCTTTATCTAATAAAGATGGAGGTTCATAAAAGCTTAATTTAATAGTCCCATATGGAGCTTGCTCAATTTCAGAAATATCTGTATTAATATTATTTTGAGGAGGTGCTGCTCCTTCTATGACCCACTCTTTGGGAAAATCAATTTCATCCCATTTGATAGGTCTTCTAGTAACAACTTTGGATTTGCCAAAATTAGTTTCTATTAAAATAGTTTCATTTTTAGAATCCATGATTTTACACATAGGATTCATAGTATATAATGGTTTGAAATATATTCTATAACAGATACATATTACCTCTGTACCCGGCATATAATCATAACCATGTAATTTTACGCTTAATATTAAAGCATCTAAAGAATTATCATCCTGCAATGATACCTGCAAGTTAGGATAAGCATTAAAATAAACAGGGTCATAGGGCCAAACTGGTTTGTACTGTCCCTATAAGGGATTTTTTCCAATTTCTATTTCTTCCATCTCGTAAAGCTGCTATAAAGCTTTCCAGCAAACCTCTTAATGTAAGTGGTTTGAATGCAACCTGTATTAACCCACTATGCATAAATCTATGGGTTTCCTTATAAGGGGCTAAATCACTCTTAGATAATAATCTAAAAGTAGCATGGTGACTATCAACCGTAATTGTTTCTTCAGTATTTTTAACTACTTGTTTGAGTCCTAATTTCTCAAAAGTTCCCATTTGATATATTAATCTGGGCTGGATCTTAGGAATTGTCCATTTATTAAGAAGATCTAACTGTTGAGGCATATCATATTCCTCTTTTTTACTATTTTTAATAGTATTTTTTCTTCTAATGATATCCATTAGAGAAGGAGTGTTGAACATATATCGCCTATTACTACTTTTGTACCATGGCTCTGATACCATTAATTGCTGGATCACACTTTGGGATGGTGCTTCAGAGGATCTTTTATAGGTTAATAACCCTGGCGATGGGTTTGTCCAATCTCAGAACAAGTCCAAAAATAGCCCTAAATGCCACCTCGGCTAAGCGGGCACAACAACAGGATCACCGCCTGAATTTGAACAGTCCGCCTGGGTTATTCTCTGCCTGACCTCAATACCACCCTTGGTGAATTCTAACTAATTAAAGATCTTCACCATAATACTTAGTAGTCTAGTGTGATATAGTTCAACACAAGATGTTTAGCTTATCATTTAGGCTGAAGATAATATAGGAAATTTTTAAATAAAAGAAAAGAAAAGGAAATTACCTTAGTGAGTTGTGTCGTAACCAGAGGAGAGAGAGATGTAGCAAACTTCAAACTTTTATTTAGCAGAACTTTTACAAGAGAGAGAAAGCAGTGTATGAAAGCTTGCCTCTTCCCAATTACAAGTGATCCTTTTATAATGGATCCTAAAATAAAATGACAAAATGAAAAGATAAGGGTGGCCGACAAAGAAAAAGAAAAAGTTATCTTTAATAAAGTAAAAGTACAATAATTAAATAAAACAAACTACTTTGCTTTATGAAAGTTATGCTTTTATAAAAGCTGATTCTTTGTGGCGGGGTCCACCTTATCACTTCATTTTAGTCTTGCCTTTGTCTTTTATATTTGCCGGGAAGATTCTTCCTTTTGGAAAACCGTTTAATTGTGCCAAAAATTGTGAAAAGTCTTCCGTATGATCAGGACTCTGAGATTCTCCAGCTAAAACATGGCTATCACCTGTTTCTTCATCTTCTTCCTCATTTTCTTCATTATCGGTAATATGAACAACCGATGCCATAGATATGTCTGGGGAAATTTGAGAGATATCAACTCCAAGATTTTTAGATAAATTTTTTTTAAATTCCTCCATATAAAGGGCAATCATTTCTTCTTGGGATATAATCCCTTTTTTCATTTGGATTCTTCGAGCAAGGTGCTGGAAAGGACTAGGAATTTCCCTTTGTCTGGAATTTATTGATTCCTTGTAACTAGCAATGGTAGTTTCAATCTGGTCTATTAACTGCTGTCCTGGAATGGTTCCAGCATTCGATTTTTGGAGTAATTTCTTCCAGAATTTTGTATAAAAAATCCTGTGAAGACAAAGTATATTGTGCGGGGTATTATCTAGTTCCACAGACCATTTCATTATCCATGGGATCGAGAATTCTATGAAGAAATACATATTAGCTATTCCTTCAAAGAAAATATTATTAGTTTCTAAGTCTATAATCTTGGGAGAAACTTTAACCCATTCAGTATATAAACTTTTGAATGGTTCTGGTAAAATCTTTATAGTTGGACCATAATTGATCCACCATTGACAAAACCAATTTGGAATGCCTTGTTTATAAACATTGGCACACACTTTTATGAACCATGAATGTTTTTTATTAGGATTTTCATATAAAAAGACTTTATTAAAAGCTTCAACATAATCCCAATAATTAAATTTAACTGGGATTTTTTGTTTAGGATGGATATAATCCTTTTCTTTCAAAGTACTTAGTCCCCATTCATTTGGAGAGAAAATCTTTTTAATAATAATTTTTGAAAAGTTATCAACTTTTTTACTGGGAGCAGGATAAAGATGTTGAAATTCTGCTGATCCTAAAGATGAAAGGACCATTTCATAATTCATACGATAATTATAAGTAATCTAGCATATGATGCTTGATCAAAATACCTTTGCATGATTTGCCAAGATTTGCTAAGGTTCATTTCTCCATTGGAGATCATCATTTTATGTATAATTGCTTAATGCATGTACCAAGTGATTATAAGATCACACATAATATAAGAGTTGTACATGAATGATATGTGATGTTTTTTTTTTTTTTTTTTTTTTTTTTTTTTTTTTAGGAACTTTGCTCGTTCAAGTTTATAGGACTGCTAGTTAATGTGTGTGTGTGTGTTTTAACGAGATATATGTATTTTTGACTTTTAAATGAATTAATAAATAATTAAAGGACTTTTATGCATCAAAACAAAAAAGTAATTTCTCATACTATTATTTGGATGACCACCCATCAAAATTTTCCCTAACAATATATTCAAAGGATTCTGTTTTGTTCCAAAATCATGACACTCAGTAACTAGAAATCTAATACAATGATAAGAGACGCAACTCAAAACAACTTAATGAAACTATTGAAAGTAAAGATCGGAGTTGAACATACCTCCGTGGATAGGTGGATGGCTCACCTTAAATGTGGAAACTAGACGAACAACTCAATGATATGCTATTAGATAACCATCAACAATATCTACACAACAGTAAATGATGAGTCAAAATGTACCAGTAAGATCATCGATCCACCCTTGTCTTACCCCTAGGACAAACTTTGAAAATGGTAATGCATAACGACATAATTAAGCTTCAACAAGTATAAAGCATTTATATAATCACGATATCAAAGCAAGATACACCGATAAGCTCAAACTGATACTAAACAAATAGGGAAAAGGGTAAAAAATATCCCTCTACTTTGGGAAAAGGGCTAAAAATATCCTCCGAACTTGTTTTGGGTTAAAAATACCCTTCCCGTTATGAAACTTTTCAAACATACCCCTCTGTTAACAGAAATATCCATTCCCCCCAAAAAATCATTTTTTGACCCGATCCAAACTTAACTCGACTCACTTTAAGGAGCTAACAAAGTCTGACTTGGTCACTTTTATGTCCATAAAATAAAAATGTTGGTGAAGAGGATTTGAACGTTTACGTATGTAAGTAAATATGGTGTTGTGTGGTAGCTATTATTTGTAATGATCTTGAAAAAGGAGTGTTGAGGGTTTGATGATGCTTAACTTGAATGAAGCCCCTTGATTATGGTATTGTTGATAATGTCATTGTTGTTTTGGGGATTTTGGTAGAAGTGGAGGAAATAGGGAAAATGTTGCCCAATTTTCGTTAGCTTATGAATTATTCTAGTTTGGATTTAAGAGTGTCCTTAAGACTTAACCATGGTATGATCCTTTTAAATGTTGATTTCTCAAGCTTTGGAGATGAACGTTAAGTAATTAAGAAGACTAAAAGGTATGTTAAGGCTATTCCTTCTTCATTTTGGCATGATCCTGTGTTATGAGCCAATTAGCGATTAAATGAGCTTCCATATCACTCTACTCTTAGAAGCACTAGGGGTATTTCAGTCTTTGATATCCCTACACCCCGTATGATTGTTTTTTCTGTTCAAGGGTCTTGAGATTACTTATGTTGATGATGTTAGCTCAAAAGTTGTCCATCGGAGGTAATATGACCTTATGTCACTCCGAGAGTTCAATGTATACATTTCAGTTATGCATTGCATTCATATACATATGTATATTGACCCATGACCAGAAGGCGTTATAGACGCGTATATTATATGTGCATGGGGTATGGGAAAATGGATAGGCGTTATATACGCATTACTACCTGATCAGCTGGTGCACCTTGATGATGATATATAGATCGGGCCATATGTTCCTCGGCACTATTATATGATATATAGATTGGGCCGTACGTTCCTCAGCATTATTATATGATATACGGATCGGGCCGTACGTTCCTCGGTACTATTATATGGGATATGGATCGGGCTGAACGTTCCTCAGCACTATGACCTATATTTATATACATGAGCATGATTATCATTGAAAGCATGCAGATTATGCGCCCACAGAGGCATTGTCAGTTATACAAATACTTGTTCATACATCTATGCAGACAGTCAGTTTAGCTTTGAGTTCCAGATTCCGTTCATGATTTTTATGCTTATACTCATGTTATCCTTATGCCTTACATACTCAGTACATTATCCGTACTGACTCCTCTATTGCTTGGGAGACTGCGTTCGTGCCCGCAGGCCCTGAGATGCAGGTTGGTGATCCATCTAGTAGGATGTCAGCTCAGCAGTTAAAATTGTTGCACTCCACTTGCTTTGGAGATGCCGGGGCCCAGCATGATTATATATAATGTACATATGCATGGGTATGGCGGGGCCCTGTCCCGGCCACGTTATGTTATGTTTCCCAGTAGAGGCTTGTAGACAGTTATGTACAGTTAGATAATGTTCAGTCCGGGTGTTTCATATAATGCCACACAGATGATCATGACAGCCTTGTTGGCTCATATAGTATGTCCAGTATACTCACGCAGATGAGTCTTTCAGATTATTTGGCATACGCATCTTCCTCATGAGTCTATTGAGTATCATATGATGTTCTTACTGGTCCACCTATGTTTATGTTGATGTCCCAGATGCATGTCAGATGGTGCTTGACTAGTACGGACAGGCGTCAATCATGGCCCTCCAGTTTGGGTCGTGACAAGAAGGAACAATCGTAAAAAGGGTACAGGAACATCAATGACTGAAGTACTCCTAGTGCTTCTAAGAGTAGAGTAATATGGAAGCTCGTTTACTCGCTTGTTGGTTCATATCATAAGATCATGCCAAAAATGAAAGAAGGATAGCCTTAACATACCTTAACGTCTCCTTAATCACTTAACGTTCTCCTTCCAAGTTCGCAAAGTCTACATTCAAGAGGATCATACTAAGGTTAAGTCTTGAAAACACTCTTAAGTTCAATCAACTCCCAATCAACAATGACATTATCATTAGTACCATAATCAAGAGACCTCATTTAATGCCCAAAACTCCTTTTCATCATCAACACACAACAACAATTTCAACACAACTCTATGTACACTCATATACCATACTTCCTTATCATGGTTACCACAATTCATAACAAGATTATACTCAAAACATTCCAACAATTACAGCTCAAGTCAATTTATTACTCAAAATATTATCAAACCCACATTTGAACTTCCCCTTTTGCTTTCTTCCCTCAATCAAGTTATTCAACAACTAGACATTCTTAATAACATGAAAATAGATATGAAAACTTACCTTAATCACACAAGAGCAAGCTTTGGATCAACTATCCCACTTGAGTGAAACCCCAACTTTAACACCAAAGAAATTCTTGGGTTCTACAAACCCTAGTGAGCCTCCCAACACTTGAATCTCTTGATCCTTGCCCTTTGATCTTTGATTTCACTTGGATTTGTTTAGATATGTTTAGAGGAAGTTTCTAGAGCTCTCATGGACTTGGGAAATGTTGGAAATGGATTAAAATGAAGGAGGGTCGGGTATATATCCAAAAATAAAACTGTCACCGCCTCAGATGTACGGTTCAATATACGGACCGTAAATAATTTACGGTCCGTACATTGAACCGTAAATCCTCAACAGAAGGCACCAACCACTGAATCAAATTATACGGTGGGGGTTTATGTAATTTACGGTCCGTATAAAATATACGGTCCATAAATCCAACCGTAAATCCCAAACAGAATACCACCACTCTCTGATTTGATTCTACGGTGGAGTCCAAAGCATTTTACGGTCCGTACAAAGTATACAGTTCGTATATTTGACCGTAAATCTCAACTTTTTGCTAAAACATTCCCTCATTAACTCATTGAACCTCTAATTCTTCCAACACCTACTAAACATGAACTTGATCTCTTATACCCATGGAATAAGCTTGTCTAATCTCATTTAACTGTTATAACCCCCATATCCAAGATTGGAACCACTAAGGCACGGCGAATTTCAAAGTACAAAACCACGGGGCGTAACAAAGCGCGCTCAAAACATACGCTGATACATTATTCGACCTAAGACTTGTTTTACGGCGCTCGAGATCTAGTGCCATTCGCTCGATCAAGCATCATAGCCTTATTTTCTAAATTCGGTTCTTGTAGCTCCGTATCTCTATACGGCGAACCTCGACACTTGATTCTCGTTGCTTCCCGAGCCGCAGTTTGGGCCGTCCGAATTGGTAACTTCCATCCTTCCACCTGCAGTAAGCGATGCATAATTTGTTACTCATTCTACAATGTTTCTGCCTCTTCATGGTTAGTAGAATCATGAATCTCCTGAAGATCTGAATTAATGATAGAGTTCAGAGACGCACAAACCATATTGGAACCTCATTTTTCCCCGACAGGCATATCATGCACAACGTATTCTGGCTCATACATGTCCTTATGTTTGAGAGCGAACAGTACAGATTGCTAGAGTTCCAAATCATCTGGAAGGAATACTCTATTTTGATTGTTGTATGACCACATTTATTGATAGAATAACTGCTTGCTGCTTAAAAGCATCTTCACTTCCTCCTACACATCATGAGTCGTGCCCATAATTTCCATAAGTATGGGTTAACCACAATGTGAACATGCGATTTCTCTCCCAAAATATCATTCGATCTCTTCTTGAACTTTTTGTTCGATCATTAAACTTATCCTTACACCGAAGGTGAGACACGATGACCTATTTCAGCCATAGCATTAGAAATAAGCCTCCACTTACCTTTCTTTGGGAATATCCTATTGGACCAAACATCTCCTCCGATGTAAGAAACAACAATTATCAAAAACTTAACCATCCCATCTGTCCATTTAATACGACTATATACAACTGGTTGTTTTTTCTTCCATCGTGTACGCTGACATACAACTGACTGTTTCTTCTTCCATCCTGATATGCAACTGGCTGTTTCTTGTTCCGTCGTGTACGCCGATATTCAATTGGTTGTTTCTCTTCACTATGTATAGTGCCTTCCCCGATAGCATCTACAGATGACACTTATTGGCTCATGTCTTGCATGTTGCTAAAACAATGCTGACACTCTAAGCTTTGTCTAGTCAAGGCCTCTAGGCCTCACAACTTTGAGATATGCTGGCATGGAAGGTCGAAGCAATGACATTAGAGATAAATATACAAGTTACAACTGATAAAGTATTAACACGTCATGGGATCCTAGAAGAGGAAGAATTAAGTGGAAGAACTTTAACTTGTGGGCACGTGTGCTTCCTTGAAATTCTTGCCTTATATTGGACAGTGTGAGAAAATATGAGAGAAAATATTATTATTGAATTGTGTATCTACATTATTACATGGAATCTTTTTTATGGACACTACATCCTTATCCTATTTCATGTAGGATACTATATACAAATCCTATTCCTATTCCTATTCTAACACTCCCCCTGCTTTGGTGCATACAAGTCATATGTACCTAGCTTGTTGCTGCATGTATCTAATACGAGGACGATTGAGTGACTTGGTGACAATATCCGCAAGTAAGCGATCACTCGACTTCACAAATTTAGTAACAATATCTCCGGAGAGTATCTTTTCCTGGACAAAGTGACAATCAATCTCGATGTGCTTAGTCCTCTCATGAAATACCAGATTTGATGCGATATGAAGGGCCGCTTTGTTACCACACACAAGTTCCATTTCATTGATTTCTCCAAATTTTAGTTCTCTGATCAACTGCTTAATCCAAACTAGCTCACAAGTTGCTACAGCCATAGCTCGATATTCTAATTCAAAGACTAGATCCAAAGAACGACACTCTATTTCTTATTCTTCCAAAACACTAAATTACCTCCTATTAACACATAATATCCGGATGTAGAACGTCTATCAGAGGTGATTCTGCATAATCAGCATCTGTATATCCAACGATCTGCTCATGGCCTCGATATTTGACCAGCAGTCTTTTACCTGGAGCTGACTTAATATATCGCAGAATGCGGACAACTGCATCCCAATGACTATCACAGGGAGAATCCATAAACTGACTTACAACACTTACAGGAAACGAAATGTCAGGTCTAGTTACTGTGAGATAATTCAACATACCAACCAACCACCTATATCTTCCAGGATCACTAAGTGGCTCCCCCTGTCCTGGTAGGAGTTTAGCATTCGGATCTATAAGAGTGTCAATAGGTCTACATCCCATCATTCCTGTCTCCTCAAGAATGTCTAAGGCATACTTGCGTTGCAAAATAACAATACCTGACCTAGATTGGGCAACCTCAATACCTAGAAAATACTTCAGTTTGCCAAGATCTTTAGTCTGAAAATGCTAAAAGAGATGTTGCTTTAAATTAGTGATACCATCTTGATCATTTCCAGTTACTACGATATCGTCAACATAAACTACCAAATAAATACTCAAATCTGAAGCAAAGTGTCGATAAAACACAGAATGATCTGCTTCAGTGCGAGTCATGCCAAATTCCCGACTATTGTGCTAAATTTATAAAACCGAGGCTCGAGGAGACCAAGCTTCGCACCATAAAGTGACCGACACAATCAACACACCGTATTAGACTCCCCAGCGAAGAAAAAACCAGGTGGTTGCTCCATATTAACTTCCTCCTCAAGATCGCCATGGAGAAAAGCATTCTTAATGTCCAACTGATAAAGAGGCCAATGGTGAACAACAGCCATGGATAGAAAAAGACGGACATATGCTAGTTTAGCCACAGGAGATAAAGTATCACTGTAATCAAGCCCAAATATCTGTGTATACCCCTTAGCAACAAGGAGAGCCTTAAGTCGATAAACTTGGCCATTCGGACCAACTTTGACTGCATAAACCCAACGACAACCAACAGTAGATTTACCTGAAGGAAGAGGAACAAGCTCCCAAGTACTACTCGTGTGTAAAGCAAAGATCTTGTCAATCATAGTCTGTCGCCATCCGGGATGAGAAAGGGCTTCACCTATAGACTTAGGAATGGGGACAGAGGACAATAATGATACAAAGGCATAATGGGATGATGATAGACGATGAGAACTTAAAAAGGTATAATGCGGGTTAGTATTACGAGTGGACCGTTTACCTTGCGGGGCGATCGGCTTATCGAAGAGACAAGTCCGCAGTAGGTGCGGGGTCGGACGCGCATGACATGAATCATCGGACTCGATATTGGGTCGATTGACGTTAGGCCGATGATGATAAGTCAAAAGTGGTGGCACCGTGACCGGAGACGTAGAAGTAATCAAGAGATTCCTCAAAGGTTGGTGTAGGTAAAATTTGAGGTATAGGTAAGACCTCGGTGAGATATCGGATGATCGAAGGAGACCTAAAGTAAGGTTGAGACTCAAAAATTTAACATTGCGTACATAAGATATCGACGAAGATCAGGTGAGAAGCAACGATACCCCTTTTGAACCCGATAATAATCAAGAAAGACACATTTAAGAGGGCGAGGAGCTAATTTATCTGTCCCCAGAGCTAAGTTATGCACAAAACATGTGCTCCCAAAAACACGAGGAGGAAGAGAGTATAGAGATGACTGAGGATGTACTATGGAATATGAAATTTGATTCTGAATAGAAGATGGGGGCATTCGATTAATTAAATGGCAAGATATGAGGACTGCATCGCCCCAAAAACGCAGCGGAACATGGGATTCAATGAGAAGAGTGTGAGTAGTCTCAATGAGATGCCTATTCTTCCTTTCTGCTACCCTATTCTGCTGAGGGGTGTAGGGACAAGATATTTGATGAATAATTCGTTTGTGAATTATAAACTGCTAAAACTGGGGGGATTTGTATTCTGAGGTATTACCACTACGAAAAGTACGAATAGAAACACCAAATTGATTTTGTATTTCAGCACAAAAACTCTTGAATATAGAGAATAACTCAGAATGATCTTTCATTAGGAATAGCCAAGTACATTTGGAAAAATCGTCAATGAAACTAACAAAATAACCAAATCCTAAAGGTGAACTGACTCTACTAGGACCCCAAATATCATAATGAACTATTGAAAAAATAGACTGTGCACGACTCTCAGCACTACGTGAAAAGGTAGTGCGAGTGTGTTTCCCAAGTTGACACGACTCATAATCTAATTTGGACAGACTAGACAAACTAGGCACCATCTTTTGTAGCTTGAACAGACTAGGATGTCCCAATCATTTATGGATTAAGTCTGGAGGATCTGTAACGTGAGCATCTTTGTGGAGGAATTAGGAGAGGTAAGTGTTAGATAGTAGAGGCCTTGTGATTCATAACCTGCACCAATCACCTATCCCGTACTGCGGTCCTGCATAACGAAAGAATCATCAAGAAATATTATGGCACAATTTAGAGCACGTGTCAAACGATTGCCGGATGCAAGATTAAAAGAACAACCAGGAACATAAAGGATAGAGTTTAGAGTGACAGAAGATAGGGGATTAGCTTGTCCAACCCTTTTTGGTTTTGTTTGGATCCCATTGGCTAAAGTAACCGGAGGAAGAGAGGCGTGAATAAATAATATTTGACAAAAGTGATTTGTTACAAGAAATATGATCAGAAGCACCTGAGTCAACGACTCACGATGGAGGGATACTAGACTGTGAAACACAAGCGAAAGAATTACCAGTAATAGAAGTATTAGGCCGAGAATCCGTGGCTACTTGTGGAGATGTCTTCTTACTTGCTCAATACTGAAGGTACTCATTATATTCAACTTCAGATAAAAGCCTCGAATTTCCTGTAGTGTCAGTCTGAGCAACATGAGCATTGTTGGGTGGTTGACCACGCAGAGCACGACATACGTCACGGGTGTGTCCAAACTTATGACAATAACTACATCAACATCATTGGGTAGTGGACCATATAGAGAACGAAATATGTCGCGAGTATCCAAACTTATGACAATAACTACACTTAGTTCGAGATTTTTCAAAATGACCTCCTCCTCGTCGATTATCCATAGACTGAGATGTTCGATTCTCTATGGTTTGAGATGCGAGAATAGATGAGTCAATTGTTAGTGATGAAACCACTATGTGATTAGGAGGCGCAGCAAGACGAAGTAAACGAGAAAATAGTTCATCAATTGTAGGAACTGTAGGACTAACCAAAATCTGATCACTCACTGAATCAAGGTCAATAGGAAGTCCAGTAAGTGTAAGAACTAGAAATAACATATGTCTTTGCTCTTGTTGTTTTTCAACATTCATAGTGACTGGCATCAATTGCTCAAATTCCTCCATGACTGCCTGTACCTGTCTCGAGTAAGTAGACATATCTGATTCCTGTTTCATTAAGTTGGTCATCCGAGATATCACATCATAAAATCGAGATATGTCATTAGTGTATAAAGCGCGAGCCTTTTCTCAAACTTAATAACATGTCTGGAAGCAACGGAACAAGGGCATCAACTTGGGATAAATAGATCGCCACAGAAGGCTACATAATTGAGTGTCAACCTTCTCCCACTGCGCTTTCCTTTCCATCTGTCTCACTAGCCTTTTTCTTTTCGCCAACCACAATAGCCCTTTGCGTTAAGTGATCTTCAACACCTTGACCCTTGCACCACAACTCAATCGATGAAGCCCAAGCTAAATAGTTTGAACTTTCCATTAACGGTTTGGAAGTAATCATAGGGCTGGAAGTTCCGGTTCCCGTGTATTTGGAGCCAAAAATATCATATCCGAGTGATACGATACGGATTGGCTCAAGAGTGATTACAAGGGCTAGGATTTGTGGTGGAGCTTGTCCTCAAACTAATGGTGTTCCGTGGAGCACATCTACCACATTTGAGGTGCTTCAAGAGGCCTCAAGCGGGTATCTTCACACTACACACTCATTGATGACAAGGGACGAGCTAGTTATGCAAATGGTGGCTAATGATGCAAAAAGGCTATTATCAAAAGACAAGCCATCATCCTTTGAGAAGACAACCAAACAAGGCCCTTACTTTCTTAAGGATATTTTTGTAATAAGCTAGTCAGTCTTCTTTAGCATAGTAGTATAAATACTACACTTAGTTATTTCATTACGAACATTGGATGAATTATGAATTAAAAATACTCTTCGGAGTGAGAGTTTGTTTAGCTAGGTAGCTATAGAGTAGTGATAGTTATAGTTCATCATATGTGGATTCCATTGTTGGCTATGAACCATTTTCCATTGGTATTCATATGAGAGTTGCTTATTTGTGGATTTCAAGTTTGTAACTCTTGATTGGATTTCAAATAGTATAAGTTCCTTGATTGATTTTCAATTGGGAGGGTTTGTGTTTAATATACTCAAGTTTTCCAATAGAATTCATTATCAAGTGGGTCTTGCTCCTATCCTTCTCTTCTCATCTAAAATACTTCATTTCTTATATTTGATTTCTTCTTTATCTTTCAATTTCTATGTTTAGGTTAGATTCCTAGAGTTTCGGTTGTAGGAATATCATTTGGTATTAGAGCTTAGTCTAAAGAGTTGTTCCTACAATTCTTAATCCTAGGTTCTTCTTATTTTGAAAATCTAAAAAAAAAAAAATCAAAAATTTGAAAATTAAAAAAAAGGTAGAAATTCGAAAATTACAAAAATTGGTTTTGTGTGTTGATTTGTGTGAAATTGATGTTAGATTTGAGTTCCTTGATATCAAATCTAGCTAGATTTCGAATTTGGGAGCATTTGGAAGTGTTTTGAAGAAATCACCATTGAAGACCTTCAAGCTTTTTGAAAAACTCAAATGGGTCTTGGTGATTGAAGGTGATATTGGCTTCAATTGGTATTGGGCTTTGTTTTCTAGTTGAGGGGAGCTTAGATCCAAATTTTGGTGCAAAAAACAAGTTGATTTGGAACTTGGGTGTTCTTCAAGTTCATAACCATTTTCATATCTTCATAGTGAAGAAAAAGACCCAAAAAGAAGGTTTGATCCAAAAAGGGGTTTGTGAAAATTGCAAAAGGTGTTTAGGACAAAAGGAATATTCCAAAAAGGGAAATTTGCTAAGGAAAATAAAGGTACAAGGTCAGATTTGGCACAAAATTCGAGGAACAAAACGAATCTGAAAATTTGACAATTCGCGAAAAGTTTGTGGTCAAGTTTGCGACCGTATTCTCCACTTGCGATGCCGCAAGTTGGTTGCATCCCCAAACTAGAAAGTTGGAAAATTCGTGGAGTCTGCAACCCAGTTTTCCCCATAGCATACTCAGTATGTGACCACAAATGCTGTAGAATTTTCAGAATGCCGTAGCATCTCAGCCCAGAATGTCGTAGCATGCTCAGAATGCCATAGCATACTTAGAATGCCATAGCATACCCCGAATTAGACAGCATCTCATTTGGTTTTGTTTCCCTCATTTCTTTTCTTATTTCATTGATTCTCCTAGCTAATTAATAACTAGTAATTGATCCTTACTTAGTTGTTAACTAGTTCTTGAGTCTGTATTTCTTTCGTGCCAATTCTTTTCAAGCTTTTCTCGTTTTAACCATGTTGAAGCTTCTTGGCTCAACTCTTTTGGTTTAATCGGGTCGTCCGTCTTTCAATTAACAAGAATCTATTCTTGGACAAAGATTAGCAACCTTGTGAATTAATTTGGATAAGCGGTTTGTGGCCAACTTCGGAAGGACACTAGAGTGAGGTAAGGTGAGTGCACATACGAGTGACGTGAGGAATTTTTGCTACTAACTTGTTTGCTAGTTTTGCAGGTAGAATGTTTAAGTTAGGGAATTTGGCATTGCCTCCTACTAGTATCGAGGCATGCATGGCTCAACTTGTGCAAGAAAGGGAGAACCTATTCGTTGCAAATGTGCAAAGTCCAACGTAGAGTGGCCAACCTTGTGTCCAAAATCTAATGAAGAAGGTTACTTCGAATGGGAACACAAGTTGGATGAGATTTTTCAATGTTACCACTACTTGAAAAAAGAGAAAGTGGAGCTAGCTTCTAGCACCCTCAAATGGATTCTTTTAAAACATTGAGAGCATGAGAAAGGAAGGGGGAACTCAATTGAGATTTGGAGTGCCTTAAAGGAATTTTGGAGGTGTCGCTTTGTCAATCCACATGGAAAGAAAAACGACACCAACCACATTCTGAAAAGCCTAGGAGGAAAGAAAGTCGCTGCTTATGCAACCAAATGGAAGATTGACATGAAGGGCCATCCTAACCCTTCGAAGGGCATTTTGGGAGCTCATTCCCTCTCTGAAGAACATGAGAGATACAAAATTGAGAGGATTAAGGGAGAGCCATGTGACAACTCTAGAGCGGAAAAAGGAGAGGTTGTGCGGAGTGACATGAGGGAGTTGTCACAACATAATTCTAACCTTTTTACTTCTTCATCTTGTTGTGAAGACTCTTTTGTAGGTACTCAAGGAGATAAATTACTAAAGAAGTCTTCATGTGAAGAACTCCCATGCTTGAAAGAAAGAATGGAGGCCAAGACCATCCCTCCAATTAGTCAAATGAGCTTACCATTAGTAGCTCAAGGTAAAGAAGATCCTTTGAATGCACATCGAGGTAAAGAAGCTTATCCTAATACTCCTACTTTTTTAAGTGATCTTGATGCCGATTTGAGTATGAAAGATAGCTTATCATGCATTGAGCTTAATGATTCTTTACCATTTGTTGACAATGTCATTGTTGAGAGCGCTCACACACTAGTTGATCCTTTTGATGACCGAATTGATTCTTCTTGCAAAATCGATTTGTGTCCACCTAGTGTTGACACTTGTGATGCTAATGATAATACATTGTCATGTAACGGAGATGATCAAACACTAGTTGACTTTAAATGTGGTAATCGTGTTAGTAAATCTTGTGAGCTTGACATGCTAACAAATAGTGTTGCTTTTTGTGTTGATCAACTTGCTTATAATGAGTGTCCACTAATTGAGGGAGTTTGTGATGTGTTCCATGAACCTCAATTTAGTGATGATCTTGACCAAGTTGATAATGTGAATGATTATGAATATAACACATCACCTTTGTTTGATACATATGAAGATGAGTCTCTTGATCTTACTTTATTGACATTTGATGAGACTCAAGGTTGAGATAGTGTTGCGTTCCATGTAGAGGGTTATGACAATGATCCTTTTGAGAGTAAAATTACATGCTTTGATTCTCAACCCTTAGTTGGTTATTCTCTCCTTAAGGATAATGTTCTACTTGATAATGATGTGAGTATTGATAGTGAGTTGCTTGGTTACATGTTTTGTGGTGAGGAAGGTGTAACACATTTGGGGGATACAAAGTCTATGAGAACCCACTATGGGACAGTGATCCTCCTCCTTGTGATGGGAACCTCCTTTTGGGGGAAATAACATGTTCATTAGGGACGATTGTTGTGGGAAAGAGAGTGACACTTGCTTGCATATTGACAATTCTTCTTTGTGTGTTCCATCTTGTAGTAGTAAGCTTGATCTTGTTCTTGAACCTAGTAGTGAGTCTATATTTGGAGAAACCATCGATGAAGTCGTTTTGTGTGACATTTTTCTTTACTATTTATTTGCATATGATGGCACTCATGTTTGTGATGGGGGTGCATCTTATGTTGAGAGAGATACTTACGGAGTGGATAGTTGTGTTCTTGACCATGTTATGTGGATGTTTTTCCCTTTTGACCCCGGTGAGGCCTTGTTTGACTTAGTCATGGCACTACCTTGGAGGTGTTCTTGTTTGAGAAATGAGGATCAAATGTGCTTCATGTCTTCTAGAACCAATGTAGTATTGCATGCTTTGATTTTGAATCCATTGGTTCCTTTACTTTATTCTTATTTCATGAACTTTGGAGGAATCAACTTCTTGATGACGCATGTATGGGATTTTTATTCATAGTGGTTATTGATACTTGGCCATATCACAAGTTTGTGCATCCTTGGAATGTTAGTAAATTGGTTTATGCTAACACTAACCCTCATGACTTGAGGACCATGTTTTCGTGTATCTTTCCTTGGTTTTTACAAGGTTTGGATTCGAGGACGAATCCTTTTCAAGAAGAGGAGGATGATACGATACAGATCGGGCGAGAGTGATTACGAGGGCTAGGATTCATGGTGGAGCTCGTCCTCAAACCAATGACGTTCCATGGAGCACATCCACCACATTTGAGGTGCTTGAAGAGGCCTCAAGCGGGTATCTTAACACTACACACTTATTGATGACAAAGGACGAGCCTTTGAAGGCCATTGAAGATCTATATGTGAAGATGATCAAGCTATGGGAGATAGCTTGGAAGATGGCGGCTAGTTATGCAAATGGTGGCTAATGATGCAAAGAGGCTATTATCAAAAGACAAGCCATCATCCTTTGATAAGACAGCCAAACAAGGCCCTTACTTCCTTAAGGATATTTTTGTAATAAGCTAGTTAGTCTTCTTTAGCATAGTAGTATAAATACTACACTTAGTTATTTCATTACGAACATTGGATGAATTATGAATTGAGAATGCTCTTTGAAGTGAGAGTTTGTTTAGCTAGGTAGCTATAAAGTAGTGATAGTTATAGTTCATCATAGGTGGATTCCTTTGTTGGCTATGAACCATTTTCCATTAATATTCATATAAGAGTTCCTTATTTGTGGATTTCAAGTTTGTAACTCTTGATCGGATTTCAAATAGTATAGGTTCCTTGATTGATTTCCAATTGGGAGGGTTTGTGTTTAATATACTCAAGTTTGCCCATAGAATTCATTATCAAGTGGCTCTTGCTCCTATCCTTCTCTTCTCATCTAAAATTCTTCACTTCTCATCTTTGATTTCTTCTTTATCTTTTAATTTCCGCGTTTATGTTAGATTCCTAGAGTTTCGGTTGTAGGAATCGTATCACCGAGAGACATGGCTCAAAACTTCAAGAAAGACACAAAACTGGGACAAAACTTAGCTGATGGTGGTAAAAAAACAAAGATCCAGAAAATTTTGCCGCGAAATCATTTGAAAATTTTGCTAGAAAACTAAAAGTGATCGAAAGTCAGAAATAATTGCTGGGGTAGGTGCGGAATTGCTGACACGCCTTATAGATGTAAATCAAGTTCTTACTGACACAGGTCGCGCAACTTGGCTGGCAGGAACTCTATGACTTCACAGAGCAGCAACTTGAGTGGTAAAAAAAGTCAACCACATCAAGGACATGGATCTGCAGAAATTGAGACTGGAAAAAAAGTACATGATGCTTGAGAATTAGTTATTTGGAACTGAAGATTAAAAAAAAAAACAAAAACAAACAAACAAAAATGGATGCCCAATCCAAGCGTATAATCAACTGGCATTTTGCCTTTTTTTCTTCTTCTTTTTTTAGGTACCATGTACTTACTTAATTTTCTCATCCCTTTGTTTGTCTATTAATTGTTTATGGTGGCCTCATTAGTTTCACATAAGATTTTCTCCATTAAAACTTTAGTGCTCCATCTCGAATTGAATGGCGGTGGTGCTTTACTCTTCTTTTGTTATAAATCTTAGCTTATCCTTCAAACTAGAGAAGAGTAGAATCACTGAAAAACAATTCTGTAGCAGATCAAAGAGAGGAAAAGAAGCCTATGCTTTGTAGTTTATAAGCGCGCAACCAAAGTACAATATTCCGCAGTTTTGCCTCTTCGTACTCTTGTCATTTGTTCCATCACTTAATGTTGGAAGGAAAATAATCTTGTAACCAACCCAAAGAATCAAAAGCTCTCATTATTAAAGTATCATAAGCAGGATTAGATTAAAAAAAGTAATTTTTTTAATGCAATTATGTAGTTTACTTTTAATGTAATGGCACTTTTCAACTCTGGCTTCAGAATAGGCAATTCAATCCATCATCCATGAAGTAATTTTCGAGAAATAAAAGATCCTTTTGGGTAACTTTCCATAATTGGAACGAGCCTGTGATGATAGAATTGCAGTTTGTTTATGAATATTATTAGTTATAGCGATAAATTACTGCAAAAGTTGTAAAGCATCCGTGAATAAAACAAACAAAGAGATTGAGAAAACATTCCATTGAGTTATTTAGATTGCCACAGGAGCCAAAAAAGAAAATTTTATTCATTGTATGAATATTATTAAATAGAGCGATAAACAATGTAAATTTTCTTCTGGATGGAGTATCTATTTAACTAATTGAACCAGCTGTATGAGGATGGCAAAGTATTGGTGGAGGATGCTCTCATTAGATGGAGATGGCAGTCATACTTCCATAAACTCTTGAACGAGGAAGGTGACAGAGACATTGTGTTGGGAGATTTGGAGTACTCTGAGAGACGTCGCGATTTTGGGTATTGTAGGAGTATAAAGGTAGATGAGGTTAAGGGTGTTGTTCGTAGGATGCATAGAGGAAGAGCGACCGGGCCTGACGAGATCCCTGGAGAGTTTTGGAAGAGTGCAGGCGGGGAAGGTTTGGAGTGGCTGAAACGGATTGTTTAATGTCATTTTTAAGACGAAAAGGATGCCGGAGGAGTGGAGGTGGAGTACGATGGTTCCTTTGTACAAGAACAAGGGCGACATTCAAAATTGCAACCACTATAGAGGCATCAAGCTGCTAAGTCACACTATGAAAGTGTGGGAAAGGGTGGTAGAGATGAGGGTGAGGAGAGGCGTGTCCATTTCAGAGAACCAGTTCGGATTCATGCCGGGGCGCTTGACTATAGAATCCATTCATCTTGTGAGGAGACTGGTGGAGCAGTATAGGGAAAGAAAGAGAGACTTACACATGGTTTTCATCGACCTAGAAAAGGCTTACGACAAGGTACCAAGAGAGGTTTTATGGAGATGCTTGGAGGTTAGAGGTGTACCTGTGGCGTACATTAGGGCGATCAAGGACATGTATGAGGAGCCAAGACCGGGGGTCAAGGGCGGTGGGAGAGCTCGGAACACTTCCCAGTGGAGATGGGGTTGCATCAGGGATCAACTCTTAGCCCATTTTAATTTGCCTTGGTGGTGGATGGTTTGACGCGGCAAATTCAAGGTGAGGTGCCATGGTGCATATTATTCGTGGATGACATAGTACTGATTGACGAGACCCGCAACAGAGTGAATGCTAAGCTGGAGGTTTGGAGACAAACTGCGAGTCTAAAGGATTCAAGTTGAGTAGGACCAAGACAGAGTATATTGAGTGCAAGTTTAGTGACGTGACACATGAGGCCGGCGTGGAAGTGAGGCTTGGAACCCAGGCTATCCAAAAGAAAGGGAGTTTCAAGTATCTTGGGTCTGTTATGCAAGGAGATGGAGATATTGACGATGATGTCATACATCGTATTGGTGCAGGGTGGATGAAATGGAGGCTCGCTTCTGGAGTGTTGTGTGATAAGAAGGTGCCACCAAAGCTTAAAGGAAAGTTCTACAAAGTGGTAGTGAGGCCGACTTTGTTGCACGGGGTGGAATGCTGGGCAGTCAAGAACTCGCACGTTCAAAAGATGAAAGTAGCGAAAATGAGAATGTTGCGATGGATGTGTCGGCACACCAGGCGAGATAGGATTAGGAATGAAGATATCCAAGATAAGGTGGGAGTGGCATCGGTGGAGGACAAGATGCGGAAAGCGCGGCTGAGATGGTTTGGGCATGTGAAGAGGAGAGACACAGATGCCCCAGTGCGGAGGTGTGAGAGGTTAGCTATGGACGGTTTCGGAAGAGGTAGAGGTAGGCCAAAGAAGTATTGGGGAGAGGTGCTTAGACAGGACATGGCGCAGTTCCAGCTTACCGAGGACATGACTTTAGATAGGAGGCTATGGAGGACTCAGATTAGGGTAGAAGGCTAGTAGGTAGTCCCACGTATCCCGTTGCAGTTTAGATCTTCAATTTTCTTGTCCTTTGATTCTTGCAAATATTAGTCATTTCTTGTACCACAATTATCGTATTTATACGTGCTAGCTACCACCTTTTCTCGTTTTTTATCATGGCTTTTGTCGCTTTCGTTAGTTTCATTTCCGTTTTTCTTTGTACTGTTTGTGCTTGTCTAACTTTTTCTCGTCATGTTTTCTCTTGAGCCGAGAGACTTTCGGAAACAACCTCTCTATCTTCTGAGATGGGAGTAAGGTCCGCATACACTTTACCCTCCCCAGACCCCACACCGGGGGATTTCACTGGGTATGTTGTTGTTGTATCCAGCTGTATGAAATTTAAATGATATCCTTACCTGGCCGACTAGATTTCTTATAATCTTTGTATGAATAGGTATCAGTCATTGATTCAGGGTCTTCAGAAATTTTTTAAGTTACAAGAGAAGTTTTCATCCTGAAAAGAATGTGTTTTTTTGCAGAAATTGCTTGTAATCTGAGTTTTCCCATCTAGCCAAAAAATGGAATTTTAAGTTCTTGGTTACTACTGTTAGAACAATTACATCTTCTTTACCACTCTACCAAGCTCATAACCCCTCTCCCAATTGAGTATTTTGTTCCCTTCATTCCATTTAACATTATAGTCTTCAATTAATCTTTCAGGAACACTCAACATGAAGAAAACTGAGGGGGGATAGATAGGAATGGGAAAATACCAACAATAATCTAATTTAATAAATTGATAACTCCACGGTAGGTTAATTAATCTGGAGGCACAACCCCATGGTGGATACTTCTAATAATCTACATTTAATGAGCTTAATGCCCATATGATCATCCCTAGGATGATAATACCAAGTGATAATTGACAAGAAAAATGAAAATTTCAGAGAGTTTCTCCCTTTTGCTTCACTATCTAGCTTCCGTCTCTCCAAAACCCAATTTGTTTGTCTATGTTTTAGGACTTCTTCACCCTTTTCTCAAAAATTTGAATTAACCAAGAAAGGTTAAATGAGGAAATGGAAGAAGAGATGAAAGAAATGTGACATGAATATAGCTAAAAAAATAAATAGGATAAATAAAAGGAAAGAGAATAGCACATAAGGGCTACAACCAGGTTACATGCATCTGAAATGGAGCAATTATTTTTTCTAGTTGTTTACTTGATTGTTCTCGCAAAGGGTGAAATTTACATTCTGAAGCTTGGCTAAGCTGACTATTTTGTCTTAAGACAAATGCTTTGTATGTATTTCTCCTCTTACTCTAACCAAGCCCTTTTGTCAATTAGGTCATATAATTTGTATTAAGATTGATATTCTATGTGTTGAATTACCACAACTTCATTATGGAGAAGGGTAGAGGGGTAAACTCATTATTCACCGAGTTTCGAGCCATTCGCCAGCTGGCCCTCAAAGATTTCTTGGTTATAAAAAAAAAAAAAAAATTACCGTAACATTTCCGTCTTATAGATCACCTAATCAAATGCAACCTTTATCCACTGGTTGTGAATTGTGTTAAAGTGTATTTTGTTTGATCCTTATTCTTAAAGAACTTAATCAAAAGTAATCAAAAGGCCCAATTTTTCTTTGGGAAAAAACTGGAGGGAGGAAGGGAATTAAGGCTAAAACATTGTCCTTAATTAGTTTTAAGAAAATTTCCCAGAACACCTCACTTTCCATGTGACGTTATTTTGAATGCACATCCAAATACCTATTTCGAGGTACCTTTATGTGTATAAGCTTTTTTTTCTTTCAAAATTAAGTATGCTGTGTATTTCAACTTGTAACCTAACTTACTTGGGAATTAGTGCGCCGAATACCCGAGCAAACTCTCCCAAAAACCACATGTTTCCGACGTTGCGCGGACTCTTCGTTTTTGATGCCGCACCCGGCTCGACACGAGACTGGGACGAGTGCGGGTGTGGGATATGTCTCGGATTCAGTCAACCAACTTCAGATACCTTGACCGGAGTCCATGGACAAATTTGAGGAAAAATTGAGATTTTGATTTTTCTAAATGAAAGATAAAACAGATTTAAGACATGGAAAATGTCATACCTTCAATATTATAGTCCTTTTGTCCCATATTCGTTGCTTCATGTTTCAGGCCAAACTGAGAGAAACCAAGAATTCAAGGGGTCTTGTTCTTTATAGCTCTATTTTTATAATTTTGAATTTTCTTAGTCAAATCTCGGCATCCGCATCCATACCTGGATCTGCACCCCTAAATCTTAAAATTTAGATTTTGCCAAATCTGACACTCAGATCCAAACCCGTATCGGATACCTGCACCCGAGTCCGAGCTACTTAGCCGGCATCTGCTGCCATTATCCATTTTTCAGAAGCGACGACACTTGTGCATACCTTGCAGCTAGTGTAAGTTCTCTTCTTTCTTGGGAGATCAAAATGACGCGGTTCACGAACTGTCGTCAGAGTACTCACTTAATTTATAAGCCTCTTTCTTAGGAATAATCAAGAACTAGGGTTTAAAACATTTGATTTATGTTGCGACTGATCTCATTTATTATATGGTAAATTTATTTATTTATATTGCTGCATTTGGTAAAATGTGACTGAATCAATTCTTTTCCGTTCTTGTTATTTGTATCATAGTTAGATTTGTGTTCCATCAATAATCGTTTGCACTGACATAACTGTCAATTCCACTTTATAGATGATATAGGTGTGAGATCTTTTATACTCAATTGTGTTGCATGTCTCTCTATCTCAGTTTCATCATTTCTCTTTGCAAAATCTAGCAAGAATATGAGTAAAATCATACTGGATCTGTAAGCTCGTGAGTTATTAAGATTGCTAATCTACAAAATTTCGAAATGGCATTTATCAGTTTGTTTCATATGTACCAGATTAATCTTGTGGGCTCCTAGATTTGTGCGGATAAATGGATGTTAATCTCCAAGAAAGCAATTCCCCTAACCAGGGATCGAAATTACAAAGCATGCTCTAAAAGCAACAGCTTCCTTCGATTTTTTGTAACATGCAAGACATGAACCAGCAAGTGCTGTCGGTAGATGCTACCGGAGAAGTCACTGCACGTGGTGAAGAGAAACAGCCAGTTGTATATCGACGTACACGATTTAAGGAGAAACAACCAGTTGTATATCGGCGTACACACAACCCATTGTATATAGTCATATGAAATGGACAGATGGGATGGTTAAGATTTTGATAACTGTTGTTTCTTACATCGAAGAAGATATTTGGTCCAATGGGGTATTCCCAATAAAAGGTAAATGGTGGGCTATTTCCAATGCTATGGCTGAAAGAGGTCATCGTGTCTCACCTCAACAGTGTGAGGATAAGTTTAATGATCTGAACAAATAGTTCAAGAGATTGAATGATATTCTTGGGAGAGGCACTGCTTGTTCTGTTGTGGACTTGACTCATGATGTGCAGGAGGAAGTGAAAAATCTTTTAAAAAATTATTCTATCAAGAAATATGCTCATACAACAATCAAAATAGATTCACCAATACGCAGTCTGTAACTTCTATCACAAATTTAATTCACCAATACGCGGTCTTCAATTTTCGTTCTTTAAGTAAGCCCTTTCTTGTTACCCTTAGAACTTCCCTGGTTTCCTGTTTTCTTTCTTTTGGTTGGTGTAAGACATCCATATTCTTGTGAAACCTAGTTTCAACATGCTGACACCTTTCTAATGCGGAGTCACCGCCTAACAACTTAAGGTACGCTAAGGCAGCTATATAAACTCCATTTTACTAGTTTGTGCAACTCGAGATCCACTAAAAGTTCAAATTATCTCGAAAGCAAAGTATCAAGCACCTTTCAAGGTATTTTTGAGGCCTTTTAACTAGATGCTAAGTCCTAAGTGTTCCACAAAATGTAAACTAAATGTGAAGTCTTAAAGTGATCAAATAAATTATTAATTATTAACTAAATGCTAATCCTAAATTTCTGAAACCACAGAACAAATAATTAGGATGCAACACCATATGAGATATTCCTTAGGCATATGAAAAACAGATAGGGATGCTAGCAAAGTAGTTATATCTCAAGACTCAAAACTGAGGGAGTTTGAAAAAGGTATCTACATAGAGGAATGATCAGCCAAATGTCACAATTTGAGCACATGAATTAATATGAGACTCAAGTTACAGCCTAATTCCTAATTTTCTTAGGTGTGTTGACCTTCCTAAGGAACCTGAGAAAATAAGTCACATGATATTAGCCTATTAGGGCAAACAATCAACTTACATAAAAGGACTTAAGGCTAAAAACTACCATTTGCCACAGCATTGTATATCAATTTTGCATACGCCATTGCATACTGAAATTGAACATTATCTGCAATATCAATGAAAACACAAACATCATACACACCTCATTTCCAGGAGGCTACCACACAGTTAATTACCATTGCAAACTGACATTTGGGTGTGCAGTGAGTGCACTCTGCAGCATTCATGAAAACACACACAAGCAATAGTAAATAATTATGTTGCAAGCAGGCAAGGAACTTTTAAAGAGAAATGAGGATATATAAGGGTCACCAACTGTCCAGATGAAAGATTCACAAGATCCTTGAATAGACACCAATTCACACCCTAGCTAAACACGAACCTCTTATTTAGTTGAATATTAAGTTGGAAGTCATCTAGAGACATCATTAACGAAATGATTTCCCAACACAAAGGTGGATGTAGGAGTGACATGAAAGAAAAAAAATACTACAATCTTGTCGATGATAAAAAGTTCCATCACCGCTGCAAATTGATATTTTCAGGCAAAGTTTGCAGCATCTACGAAACCTCACAAGCAAATAGCAAATATTATAGGGAAAGTTTCTGTTATTTCGTGGTGATCCGGGCTCAATTTACACGCACCTCGACTAATCCCGCAGGTACACACTGCCTCCTACAAACACAACTTTGTCCAATAAGGTTAGGACAAATAATAAGAATCACCTAGTGTTTTTGCCTCTGTTAGGATTTGAACCTGAAACCTTCATTATTCTTAACTCACTTAATTTACCACTAAGTCACACCCCTGAGTGCACAAATATTAAAGACTATTATATTTCCGCAAGGAGGAAATCACCTACAGACATTATTAGTGAAACAATTTTCCCATGTGAAGGTGGAGACATGGAAGAAAACAGGCTGGAGGTCGTCTACACGCATTTGAACCTCACATGTCATCAGAACTTGCCCAATACAAGCCCCAAAACCATCTCAAGACATTTCATGTAGCAGCCACAACATTCCTGATAATCAAGATGTAACTGTTATTAGATATCAAAATTAGGGAGTACATGTTCCATCCGAATTGGTCAAGACAATAAGGGGAAACAGTGAATGGGCAGACTAACTGCACACTTGACACCTTCCCTCCTCCTTAATCCGGGCTGGGGACCGGCTGATTTGACAGGCAGAGTTTCAGGGTCAACTAAACAAAAATGTAGCAACAATCAAGACCACAAGATGTAACTGTTATCAGATATCAGAATTAGGGAGCACATGTTCCATCCGAATTGGTCAAGACAATAAGGGGAGACAGTGAATAGGCAGACTAACTGCGGGGACCGGCTGATTTGACAAGCACAGTTACAGGGTCAACTAAACAAAAATGTAATCACAATCAAGACCAAAACCACAAAAGGAACAGGAGGAAGAACCATTGTTGGTGCCAAGACAAGATAAGATCATATTGACAAATAAACAAGACTTCAATAACATTGCATCAACTCAAACGCACTCAAGACACAGAGCCGAGGAACAACCTGGAAATAAGATGGATTATAAAAGAAGGAACAAATACTGGGAAGAACAGACTGGGTTAAAAGGAACAATTTTCTGGAATTGTTGAGCGTGGATGTAGGTCAACTGTACTTGGGATATAAAGTGAGAAACGGGAATACCTAGGAAAGAATCTAGGATAAATTCACGAATCAATAAAAAATTGAACCGACAAGATTCAGACTTTGCAATGACCTTCTAAGTGACATTCATAACTGAAAATATTAAAGGACAAAATTACACGAGTCTGAATAGAAATTCAAAGTCATTGTTACAATACTGTTGGATTACAATACTGTTGGAAACGTTCCATTTTCACCTGTTGGAAACATTCCATCATCGGTGAAAACAAGTAATTGTGCTAGAATACTGTGCAAACATTTCATTATCTGGAAAATTCTCAAAATTTAAATTGGAGACTGGAGCAGACTCAACAATTCTGTTGAAAAAATAATAAGGCACTGCATACGCTACTTTCCACCACCCCTAAAGGAAAATCTCCACAAACCTACAAAACAAAGATTGAAGACCACCATAGAAGTATCCCACATAACCAACAGAAGAAAGCAGAATCTCACTAGTGAATCTCTCTGCCAAGAAGATCACTTCCAACATCATCAGATCTTTTTTAAAGCAACAAAATCAATCCACAGTATCTTGCTTTATCACATGCAGGAAATAAAAAGTAAATTGAAGTTATTAACTTCCCCGGGTGCCAACTGATCTACCAGACTTGGGTGTTGCACATATACCACATGAAGGTTCTCAAAAGAAGATACAATAAAAGCACATTCCCATTCCTCCACGTCCTTGTCTATCGAACTAGCAAAACCCATAAATTGTCGTCCTTTTTCTTTCATTCCTTCTACTTGAAGGTATCTCCTTAGTGGTGGTATCCTTCCACAACAGCTGTGATATGGAGGACTCCTTCAGACCAAAAAATTCAATTGACGGAACCCTACACTTAGGGGATACACTTCCTAAAAAGATCACATGGCATTGTGTCCTTTCCAAGTTCCCATAATTTACCTCACAGTAAGAGGTTTTTGCACAAACAGCCATGAGAGCTAAGCAATCATCCAAATACTGGTGGAGCAAACCCCCAGCCTAACTTCAAATTCCCTAAACAGGGCATATACTATTCCCTGCCCGTCCAGGACAGGAATCAAAAATAGCGGATACAAATTGTGATATGACAGTTCATCATCCAAAGAAAAGCCAGCAGATTTCAAAAAGCTGGACAGTAACACACATCCACAGGGAAAATACCGAATATGGTTTCACATGAAGTAGAAAACTTTTGGGACATCACTAGCGCAAACCAGGACTTCAAATGACAAGATGTTATCAGCTAAAAAGTAAAAATGCCACAGCTCTGACCCAGAACAATACCTTAGAGCTTTACTTAGAGCACTAAGAGGAACATGTGTCACGCGTATAAAATATGAGAAAGTCACGCAATAGATAGTCCAATTCCTTCCCTCAAAACCGTACTGATTGTCATCTAATTTCACTATTCAAACCTTCGACCAAATTGAAAAACCATAAATGCCTGTCCGAGCCAAGGATATCTCACCTATAAGTTCATACTTAAAGTGAAGATATGTAAGCTGTAATTAATCCTAGTCTTTTTAAGAGATCTCCCACGGGGTGAATGTGTAGCAACCCAGTAAGTGAATCAATGTATCTATCTCAAATTGATACCATCACGAAGTTGCAGTCTGAAAACCCTCATTCACAGTTTCATAGCACCTTGCGACAACTAAATATGATATCCAGAAATCATATTTTCTTATTTTGTGAAAATCAGAACAAATATATAACATAAAATCAAATTTTTGCAACAGCCAAACCAGTACTATTAGTATTGAAACTAAATTAGTTAGACAATTTTCACCAGCAAACTACCAAGATATATTGTTTCTGTTCCTTTTTATACTCACCACTTGCATCTTTGTAATATTTGAATTCAAAATATGATCTTGTGAACAAAGGAGAGGCATAAGCACAACCTAATCAACTTATTATGTCTACCTTTTTAAGTAGCCTAAATACCTTCACTTGCCAATTTAACCAATCCATTTGGGACATAGGAATGCCGTTAGGACAGCATATTTTTTTTGAAATTCCTAACATACCTCACATGATTGCTAAGAAAGATTTCAGCTGCAAACCAAACCTTAATGTGAGATTTTAAAGAAAAACTTTAGTCAAAGGTACTATATTCTCAATCTCATAAGATGAAAACAAACAAAAAGAGAAACAGGGACTTGATATTCAGAAAGAAGCAACCAACCTCGACAATGCAATTAGATAAAAGAACAATTGATTAAGTTCTGATCAAAACTTAATTAGATATGCATACGTTTGATATTATTTGTTGCTCGAGAGGATACTGATCTACAATTATCATATTGTTTATATCATATTATATTAAACTTTTTGTTGAATAGTCAAAGTCAAGACCATAGCTTAATAAATTGTATCTCTCTTTTAAACCACTATTTTTGTCCGATTATTTGAGTAGTAAAGCCAGACCCCACTAGTTGGACTTCACTGGGTACATTGTTTGTATTTGAGTAGTAAAGATCTATTTTCTTAAATTACAAATTACAACAATTATTTTGCCTTACTTGATCTCATTTATATGTCTTCACAAAAGGGCTGGCAAATGACTTGTTAGCTAAGAAAAACAAAATGAAAAAGAAAACATAACACAAATATAAATTTAAAAAAAAAAAAAAAAACTGCAACTTATGACAGTATCGATAATGGGCAGTAGATGTATTATAGAGATCATATTTGGAGAAATGAATTAAGAGTTAAAATGTTAAAAGGAAGGGAGACTAAGACACTACCTATATATCCTACGATTGCCAGATTAAAACACTAACCATTCTGAACAATATTTACTAAAATCAAGTTGTCTGAAATATTATCATCATAGCAACACTTGAAAAGAAAGAGAAAAAATATTAATTTTAAAGAAGTGAGGATTGCAATGAGGTTAAAAACAGATCTTGCTGATACAAGGGAAGAGCCAATGAAAATACGTACCCAGTAACATACATTAATGTGCTCTATATTTAACATTTTTTCTAGAATTTTAATTTTGGTGACACCGCTCACCCAATTCAATGAAAAATAAAGTTCACTTCCTTTAAAATGTTATAATAAATACAGAAACCTGAAATATTTTGCAACTTACTTTAGTATGATTAAAGTTCAGATTTTCTGTGATTTTTAGGTAAGGGCGAATTTTATGATAAAAAACCATCCCAAGTGGAGAATACGACAACAGACAGCAAAATATTTTTTGTTTCTATCAATTTTCTAGTTAATATCGAATGTTAAGATGCGGACATATTTACATTTTAAAGTTCAAAGCGAAAGTTACATTTTTTGAACAAACTTACAGAAGGAAGAATGCTAAGTGTTGCAAAACTTAGTTGAATCATCGAAGAACATAAGCATCTGGAGTTAAAACTTCCATCGCAGCAGAATATAACACACTGGTGAGAATATTATCCTAGCTGAGAAACTTCAATACAATAGTAGTTTCAACAAGTGAAATGGGACCATTAGGGAAGAGAACTGAATGAAAATCTCGATACTCATAAAAGAATGAACTAAAGAAACCTCAGCTAAAATAGACAAACATGATCGCTCCACGGAAAGAAGAAGTCACTGTTCATGGCTGCAAGCAAAGGAAAGAAGGGAACAGTTAAGTGCAAAGTCAAAGAAACCCATACCACCTAAGAAATCACTAGAGATGCCATAGACAAGATTGAAAACCCCCTTTTAGTCGAAGCACGGACAAATCCAGATTGTGACGAGGGTGCAGAGGAACGCATATTGGATACCAACCTTTGAAATTTCCAAATCTCAACCTATGTTAGCGTCACCATATGATCTACACATCCATCCAACAAAAAGAGAAGACAAGTGGCGAGATAACCAACAGAAAATAGAGATAGAAGACCAAAGGTAGAGGGACACTTCACGGCGCACGGACAAATCCAGATTGAAAACCCCCTTTTTGTCGAAGCACGGACAAATCCAGATTGCAGTTCAAGCACCAAAAAGACCACGAGGGTGCAAAGGAACGCATATTGGTACCAACCTTCGAAATTTCCAAATCTCAACCTTTGTTACCGTCACCATATGATCTACACATCCATCCAAGAAAAAAGAGCAGACAAGTGGCATGATAACCAACAGAAAATACAGATAGAAGACCAAAGGTAGAGGGACACTTCACGGCGCTATCAAAGGATCCAAAATTGGCCGTACTTATCGGGTGTCCATAACCACAAGACACACCTCATCGGTTGAATCATCGAAGAACATAAGCATCTGGAGTAAAAACTTCATCGCAGCAGAATATAACACACTGGTGAGAATATTATCCTAGCTGGGAAAGGGACCATTAGGGAAGAGAACTGAATGAAAATCTCGATACTCATAAAAGAATAAACTAAAGAAACCTCAGCCCAAATAGACAAACATGATCGCTCCACGAAAAGAAGAAGTCACTGCTCATGGCTGCAAGCAAAGGAAAGAAGGTAACAGTTAAGTGCAAAGTCGATGAAACCCATAACACCTAAGAAATCACCAGAGATGCCATAGACAAGATTGAAAACCCCTTTTTGGTTAAGCCTGACAATATCCAGATTGCAGTGCAAGCACCAAAAAGACCAAGAGGGTGCAGAGAACCCATAATCGATCCCAACCTTTGAAATTTCCAAAACTTAACCTCTATTATTCTCACCATGTGGTCTACACATCCATACAACAAAAATCGAGTGGCGTGATAACCAAAAGAGCAAAGAAGATAAGTAGCTAGAAGACCAAAAGTGGAGGAGCACTTTACAGCGCTATCAGAAGATGATCGCGAGTACTTATCAGGTGTCCATAACCATAAGAGACCTCATCAGTTGGATCATCGAAGAACATAAGCATCTGGACTAAAAACTTCATGGCAGCAGAATACAACACACACTAGTGAACGATGTTATCTTTGTCAAGAAACTTCCATAAAATAGTAGTTTGGACAAAGAGAAAAGGGCGCCACTAGGGAAGAAAACTGAATTGAAAATCTCAATAATCATAACTGAACTAAAGAAACCTCCAAACAAATCTCAACAAACAAGGTCGGCTCCATGAAAAGAAGAATTCACTGGTCCATAAGCCCCAATGGCTGCAAGAACAGAAAGAAGGAAGAAGAATTCACTGGTCCATAAGCCCAGTCAAGTGCAAAGTTCGGAAAACCCATACCACACAAGAGATCATTAGAGGTACCAGACAAGATTGGGAAACTCCCTTTCCTTGATGCACAGACTTCGAAATATCAGACCATCTATCACTATCACCATGTGGTCTACAAACATCTATCCAACTGAACAAAATCAAGATTCGGTTTTTACTTTACAGGGCTATCAAAAGATCCAAAATTAATTGTGTTAAGAGTACTTATACGTGTCTATAGCCATCAGGGATCTCATCAGTTAAATCACCAAAGAACATAAGCATCTGGACTTGAAAAATAAAGACGGCAGCAGAATACAAGACGCTAGTGAAAAAGTAATTTTAAATGAGGAGTTGACAGAGAGATAAGGGAACCACTCTTATTAGGGAAGGAAACTGAATTGAAAATCTAGATAATCATTAAAAGCATTAACTAAAGAAACCTCAACCAAAATTGACAAACAAGGCCACTCCATGAAAAGAAGGATTCACTGCTCGTAAGACCCACCAACTGCAAGCACCGAAAGAAGGGATAAGTTTAGTGCAAAGCTCAACAACCTAGGAAATCACTACAAAATGCCAGAAAAGATTGAGAAACCCGTCCATTGAAGCCTGATAATATCCAGATTGCAGTGCAAGCACCAAGATGACCAAGAAACAGGGTGTACATGAAAGCATACTGGGCATCAACCTTGCAAATACCAAATTTAATTCTGAACTGTCACCATACAACAGTAGTTTTGACAAAGAGAAACAGAAGCTATCAGGCAAGAAAACAGAATTGAAAATCTCGATGCCCATAAAAAACTGAACTAAAGACACCTCAACACAAATGCACAAACAGGGCCGCTCCAAAAAAGAATAATTCACTGCTCTATAAAACCAAATGGCTGCAACGGAAAAAAGGGAACAGTCAAGTACAAAGCTGACGAAACCCAACCACCTAAGAATATACTAGAGGTCCCATAGACAAGATCGAAAAACCCCTTTTACCCCCTTGTTGTCGAAGCCCTGACAATATCAAGATTGCAGTGCAAGCACCAGAAGACCAGAGGGTGCAGAGGAATGCATACTGGATACCAACCTTTGAAATTTCCAGATTTTAACCTCTGTTACTGTCACCATATGATCTACACATCCATCCAACGAAAACGAACAGACAAATGGCGTGATAAATAAAAGAAAAATGGAGAAACTAAGTAGAGCTAGAAGACCAAAGGTAGAAACTTTACGTCACTATCAAAAGATCCGAAATTGACCGAGTACTTGCCGGGTGTCCATAACCATAAGAGAGACCTCATCGATTGGATCATCGAAGAACATAAGCATCTGGAGTAAAAACTTCACGGCAGTGGAACATACAACACACACTGGTAAAAAATATTATCTTAGTTGAGAAACTTCAAAACAACAATAGTTTCAACAAAGAGAAAAAGGGAGCCATTATGGAAGAGAACTGAATTGACAATCTCGATACTCATAAAAGACTGAACCTAAGAAACCTCAGCTCAAATGGACAAATATGATGGCTCCTTTAACTGCTCATGGCAGCAAGCAAAGGAAAGAAGGGAACAGTTAAAGTGCAAAGCCGAGGAAACCCATAACACCTAAGAAATTACTAGAGATGTCATGGACAAGATTGAAAACCCCCTTTTTGTCAAAGCCTGGCAACATCCAGATTGCAGTGCAAGCACCAAAAAGACTAAGAGGGTGCAGAGAACGCATACTGGATCCCAACCTCTGAAATTTCCAAATCTTAACCTCTATTACTGTCACCAAGTGGTCTACACATCCATATAACAAAAAATCAAGTGGCGTGATAACCAAAAGAGCAGAGAAGATAAGTAGCTAGAAGACAAAAAGTGGAGGAGCATTTTACAGCGCTATCAGAAGATGATCGCGAATACTTAACAGGTGTCCATAACCACAAGAGACCTCACCAGTTGGATCATCAAAGAACGCGTAAGCATCTGGACTAGAAACTTCATGGCAGCAGAATACAACACACACTAGTGAACAATATTATCTTAGTCGAGAAACCTCCATACAACAGTAGTTTGGACAAAGAGAAAAGGGCGCCATTAGGGAAGAAAACTGAATTGAAAATCTCAATAATCATAAACGACTGAACTAAAGAAACCTCCAAACAAATCTCAACAAACAAGGTCGCTCCATGAAAAGAATTCACTGGTCCGTAAGACCCGATGGCTGCAAGCACAGAAAGAAGGGAGCAGTTAAGTACAAAGTTCGCAAAACCCATACCACACAAGAGATCGCTAGAGGTGCCAGACAAGATTGGAAAACTCCCTTTTCTCTCAACGGACACTGTGAAACCAAAATACCAAACTTCGAAATTTCCAAATCAAACCATCTATCACTATCACCATGTGGTCTACAAACATCCATCCAACCAAACAAAATCAAGTGGTGTGTTAAACCAAAGAAAGCGGAAGCAGAGAAGATAAGTAAGCGAGAAGCCGAGAACACCAAATGTAGGCAGGGCTATCAATAGAACCAAAATTAATTGAGTTAGATTACTTATCAATTATCATGCGTCCATAACCATCAGGGATATCATCAGTTGGAGTGTTGGACCACCAAAGAACATAAGCATCTGGACTAAAGAATAAGGATGGCAGCAGGATACAACACACAAGTGAAAAAAAATATATTTTAGACGAGGATAACAGCAGTGTTAAGAGTGTTGACAGAGAGAGAAGGGATATCCAGATTGCAGTGCAAGCAAAAACAATGACCAGGAAACAGGGGTGTACAGGAACGCAAACTGGACACCAGCCTTGCAAATATCCGAATCGAATCCACTTAACTGTCACCACATCCACCCAACAAACAAATCAACCTGGCATAACACACAAAAGATAACAGAAGCAGAGTAGATAAGCAGCGAGAACACAAAAACAGAGTAGGACTTACGGGGGCTATCAAAATATCCAGAATTGAGTTTTGAGTATTTATCAGGTGTCCATAACAACCATCAAACATCGACCTAATCAGTTGGATCACAGAAAAACATAAGCATCTGGACTAAACTAAAAATGGCAGTGCAGCACGCAGTGAAAAATTATTTTAGCTAAGAACTCCCATAACAGCAGGCTTTGACAAAGAGAGAAGAGAACCACTCTGATTAGGAAGAAAGCTGGATTGAAAAACTCATACTCATAAAATCCTGAACTAAAGAAACCTCAACACAAATGGGCAGACAAGGCCGCACGGTGAAAAGCGGAATGCAAAGCTCGGTAAGACCCAATGGCTGCACCCATAGAGATAAGGGAACAGCAAAGTACAAATCTGGCGAAACCCATACCACCAAAGAATCACTAGACATATCAGAGACAAGATATTACGAAAAGAACCTTTGTTGAAGCCTCACAATATCTAAATACAATCCGCATTGCTGTTCAAAGTGGTATACGCATCTTTCCAACAGAGAAGCTCAAGCTGGTGTGAAAAGCAACAGAAAACGAAAGCAGGAAAAAATGGAATATAGATGGGTTAGCAGGAAGCCAAATCTATAAAATACTACATGAAATGGGTATTGCCATCACAACATATAAGATTAAGCATGCTGGAGATAGGCATGCAGCAACCTTAGTTATTTCTGGTTTCACAGGAATGTTAAAAAATTGGTGGGACAATTATCTCTTTGAAGATAATAGAACCCAGATTTTAGGTGCTACATCAATAGACACTGTAGTAAGGATGGATGAAAATAACCAAGTTGCAGTTGAAGAAGCAAGGGAAGATGCTTCAGCAACATTGATATATAGTATTGCTAAACACTTTATTGGAGAACCAAAACTTTTCCAAGATAGAAGTTTAGAATTATTAAACAATCTTAGCTGCCCAAAATTAGATGATTTTAGGTGGTATAAAGATATGTTTTTAGAAAAAGTCATGATAAGAGAAGACTGTGGTAATGATTTCTGGAAAGAAAGATTTATTAGCGGTCTACCTTCATTATTTGCCGAAAAGGTTAGAAGCAAGATTAAAGATAGGTTTAATGGAAGAATTCCATATGAAAACCTTACTTATGGAGATCTAATTAGTTTTATTAATGTGACAGGACTAGATCTATGCACAGATTTAAAACTAAAACATTTCCTGAAAAAAGATCAACAACAATCTCGCAAGGATTTGGGAAGTTTTTGTCAAGACTTTGGTTTTGAGAAAATCTCTGCCCCATCCAAGAAATCGAGCAAATTAGCAAAAAAGTCTGCTACTTCTAAAACCCATTATAGGAAAAAGAAGAACGTAGATAAGCCTTATAAAAAGAAAAGATTTAAAAGGTCACCAAAAAAGAATTTTGGAGATACATGCTGGACTTGTGGCAAATCAGGCCACAGATCGAGTGAATGTAAAGTCACTGATAAAAAGAAAAAGAAGATAAATCTTCTTGATGTTGATGATAAGATAAAAAATGAACTTTACACAATTCTAGAAGAAAATGATAACACTTTATCTTCTTCTGGTGAAATTAGTGATATTGAAATCAACACAGACTATAGTTCCAATGACAATTCTTCTGAATCTGAAGATTGTAATTGCACAGGAACTATATGTACTTGTGGTCAAAACTCGATAAGAGTTATTACTAGTAAATCAAAAGAATTCCTTCTTGATTTAGTAAGTCATATTGACGATGAAGAAATTAAGAAAAAATATTTAGAGGAATTAAAAAATATTGTTATTAATCAATCCAAGGATAAACCTCATATTGAACCTTTTAACATGAAAAATGTTATGAGTATGTTCTCTTCCAAAGAAAAGAAACCTACAATACAGGAATTACAATTACAATATGAATTAATCTCTGTCAAGAACAAGATTAAAGAAGTCAAAACAAGGCTTAACAAAGTTGAAATGGATTACATCACAGATCAAATATTATCTCAAACAAGAAAGGAAATTCTTGCAGAAGATAATGAAGATAACCATTCCAATAATGACGATTCATTACAACTTCCTGGTAATGAAGAAGTCATTGAAACATCTACTAACAATGATGCAACTGGAGTTGTACAACTAATTAAAACCCAGAGTTGGCACGTTCCTATTACTTTAAGAGTAGGAGACGTCGTACTCAATAGGTTAGCTTTAATTGATTCAGGAGCAGATAGAAACTGCATGATGGAAGGATTAATACCTACTAAGTATTTTGAGAAAAGTACTACTAAGTTATACTCCGCCACAGGAGAAAAATTGAAAATAAATTACAAATTATCCCAAGCCCACATTTGCAATGATGGAATTTGTTTTACAAAAGATTTTGTGATTACAAAAGATATAAATGAAGAAATCATTTTAGGAACATCGTTTATAACTCAGATAAAAACCTATTATGCTGGATTAGATGCAATCTATACCACCGTATTAGGAAAGGAAATTAAATTTCCTTATTTATCTACAATTTCCCAAGATGAAAGTGATTTTGTTAAATCAAAAACCATTTTCCGTATAAATTTACTCTCCAATCAGATTTCATACTTAAAAGATGAAATTAAGATTAAAAAGATTGAACAAAATTTAAAAAACCCCTTGATAGAAGGGAAAATAGCAAGTTTTCAAGAAAAACTTGAAAAAGAAGTTTGTTCAGAATTACCAAATGCTTTTTGGGAAAGAAAGCGACACATTGTTGAGTTACCATATATTGATGATTTTAATGAACAAGCCATTCCTACAAAGGCAAGGCCAATTCAAATGAACCATGAATTAATGAAAACTTGTAAAAATGAACTCAATGATCTTTTACAAAAAAAGATAATAAGACCATCTAGATCCCCTTGGAGTTGTTCAAAGATTTTATGTAAATAAAAATGCCGAAAAAGAAAAAGGATCTCCCAGGCTAATCATAAATTATAAATCTTTAAAATAAGGTATTACAATGGATTAGGTACCCGATACCTAATAAAAGAGACTTATTAAAAAGAACTTACAAACCAAATATCTATAGTAAGTTTGATATGAAATCAGGCTTTTGGCAAATACAAGTTGCTGAAAAAGATAAATACAAAACTGCATTCAATGTTCCTTTTGGACAATATGAATGGAATGTTATGTCTTTTGGGTTGAAAAACGCCCCGTCTGAATTCCAGAATATTATGAATAATATTTTTAATCCTTATAGCAATATGTCTATTGTCTATATAGATGATGTAGTAATATTTTTTGAGGACATAGATTCTCATTTTAAACATTTGAATACTTTCTTTAAAATTATTAAACATAATGGTTTAGTGGTAAGTGCTAAAAAGATTAAATTGCTTCAAACAACAATTAGATTTGTAGGACACGACTTATACCAAGGTACTTATAAATCCATTTGTAGAGCCATAGAGTTCTCTTCCAAATTCCCAGATGAAATTCCTGATAAAGCCCAATTACAGAGGTTTCTAGGAAGTCTTAATTATGTTGCAGATTTTATTCCTAACATTAGGAAAATCTGCGAACCCATTTACAAGCGTCTTAGAAAGAATCCAGTCCCATGCAGATCAGACGGAAACGGTAAGGAAAATCAAGACTGTTGTCAAAAAAACTCCCATGTCTGGTATTCCAAACCCAGATGCTTTTATGATAGTATAAACCGATGCTTCAAATGAAGGATACGGTGGAATCCTCAAACAACGAGTCTCTCTAGAGTCCCCAGAACAATTAGTTCGTTTCACCTCAAGGATCTGGAATCCTGCACAAAAGAATTATAGTACTGTTGAAAAAGAAAATTTATCCATAGCACTATGTATTACAAAATTTCAAGATGACTTGATAAATAAGAATTTTTTATTAAGAATTGATTGTAAATCAACAAAAGAGATTTTACAAAGGATGTTAAAAATCTTGTTTCAAAACAAATTTTTGCCAGATGGCAAGCATTATTACGATTTTGAAATAAAATTTATAAAAGGAGATTTAAACTCTTAACCAGATTTTCTTACAAGGGAATTTTTACAGGGTTACCATGAGGCAGGAGCCCCAACATCCCCTTTCCAGAAAAAACCCAATAAAAAACCCAATGATAACAGGTATTCAGCCTTGGCTGAATTCCCAAGACTAACCAGGCCCAGTTACAAGTCAACAAAAATTAACCATTCTCGGTTCTATTCCCCAAATAGAACCATCATCACCATTTCAGAGGATGCAAAGATCCTCCACAAGCTCAATCAAAGGTAAAGGTAAAATCCAAACCAGTGATTGTTATGAAATGAAGACCCCAAAATCTTTTGCACAGGCAGTTAATCCCAACACACCCTTACAGAAGGAAAGTAAACAACAGGAAACTCCAGAAGAATTTGCCATTGTTAAAAAAGCACAAATACCTATTATGGCACTAGATAAACATTATTCAAACTGGAAGGTTGAGGACCTACCCAAACCTTGCTACACTAACTTTGACTATATCGAGACCAATGATCCTATCACGACTAGGAGATATTGTGAATTCATCCTGACAGACATAGGATCAATAACAATTGAACATATTTTGAGTGATGAATGCGATCCCGACAGCATTTCATATTCAAAATTTACCATAAACAAGATTATCAACCCATTTGATTGGAAAGTAGATCATCTACATACTCGAATTGTGTTATCCAAGCAACATAGGCCGCAGACCTATAATTACTATGATTATGAATGGGCATGGTACAACTTTCTGTATGTATGACCCATTTCTCATACATGGTTCGTAAAATATAGCGAACAAATGGCCAAGTCAATCATCCCAAGATGGTTTTACAACTGGTGGGTAAGATTCGGAGGCAATGAGCTAACAATACCCAAAAGCTTCCAAATTCATTATGAGAGGTTCCAGAAGGAGCAGGAAATTTCCACCTTGCCAGAACATATTAAATTATGTCAGTATTGCATAAGAAAAAGAATTTCTTATATCATCAGCTGGCCTTTTGACATAGCTGAAATAACTAGGATTAAATATTTAATCAAAACCATTAAAATCAAAGGATAGACACCGGAATCTAAGAATTTAAAACTTAAGAATCCAAAGCCATCCAGCAGCAGAACAGGATCAACAGAGTCCAAAGCAGAATTAAAAAAAAAAGCTCTTAGCAGCTTTGAGTAACATTGATGACACCGACCCAGCAGAAGTCCAAGAACTACTGGATACAGCGTCTTCATCAGCAGAAGATAATGGCGACATGATGGACCCACAAGGAATGGCCCAAGCATATCTTCATTACCAAGAAAGTTTGAAGTAATTTTACCCCTTCGGAAAAGCAGGAGGTAAAAGACAGGTGGTCGACAACTTTTACAAAGTAGCCGTCAAACTTTTGAAAAAGCAAAAAAGTGGCAGACAACTTTTACAAAGTAGCCGTCCAACTTTTCAGAAAAGCAGAAGGCATCTTTAAAGATAGCCATCCACTTGTAACAATCTAAAAGAGGTTAATTATTTCAGAGGTCCATATAGGACTCTCAAGATGTAACTAATAAGGCATTCGAAAATCACCCCACTTCGAAAAGCCTTCTCCCTTCCCCCTCTCTCTGTAAATTTTCCATGTATGCTTTCAATGTGTCCCGACCCAATTTAGGACCATGACCGGCGCTAAGGGATAGGGTTCCCAAAGCAAGCCTTAACGGGAATTTACAGAAAATCGGGCAAAGTTTCCCCTGTTTTTATGACTATCCCAAAATTTTCCTGTCTCAATCAACCAACAACAGAAATAACCAATCTCAACCAAACTAACTGCAATCATCCTCAAACGACCCATTTCAACGTAATAATACTAAAACATCTCTCAAATATAGGAAAAATGTCTAATACTGGTCACCAGTCTATGATAAATAAAGGAATCCTCATGGGACAGATCAAATGACTGAGGAGCAACTCTAAGAATTCAAAAGGAAAGACCATAATAAATAAATAGACTCTTCACCCACGCGAACAAGTGCGGGGCTCACCAGGAACTTTCAACTCGTGCTCTCTAGTTAACAAAAACCTCACCAACGTCACCTGCGGTCTCTGTAAAAAAAAAAATAGTGAGAAGTGAGACGCTTGCTCAGTGAGTAATAACACAACCACAACCGTTTTATTTGGGACAAGCATATATAAGAAATAAGAAATCATGCAATTTATAAACATCAAGATATCTTATTTAAATCGATTTGACGATTCATGCATAAAACTGAGTTCAAGCTGGCTAAATGATCTCATCGTTATGAATGTGGAAGTCCCCATGCCAGGTTCGAGTACTTTCTGACACTATGGATTATCCATAGCCGTCTGACTACCCCGTCAGCTAGGTTCCCTTCTAGAGGGTTATGTACAACACTAATTCTCCTACAAGGTGCACCAGGTCTAACGTCCCGACGTTAGATAACGGCGAATCTGGCAAGGCTTCTTTTAAATTCATTCTTTATAATACAAGATATATTCAACAATCTTTCTATGTCAAGAATTGATAATCCAACAGTATGTAGCATCTCATAACTATCATAGGTTCAAGAAATAGAGTAAAATTCATATTAAGGAGATCTTTCTGTATTTTCAAATATTAAACGTACTATTGCTTGTCCAAGTGCAAGAAATCAATTCTTGATCAATTATTTCAATGCAAGAAAATGAATTTAAAACATGCTATTGTGGAAAATCAACTATGGAAGGATTATCACTCACAGTACTCGTGTCGAAATACCAATTGTGTCGCCTCGAGCAATCAGTACGACTTCCTCCGATCAATCTATAATCACATCATATCGATCACGTGTTAATTTCCTTGTTTAGTCTAATTTGTAACTAGTTTAAAATATCCATCCATCGGGGTTTCATGTTTGACTCTAAATTTGCTGAATTATATTTACCCATGCCATGACTAATTCAACCACTCCATAATCTATCAATTTCTGCCCTTCATATAACTTATTCATCCTATTCTTATCCAAAAGTCAAAATCAGTGCTTAGTCCCAAACTAAAATACCTTACTGCCCATCATACTTCTTTTGATATAATAAATGATCATACCAGTTAACAGACGCAAGTAAAGCCGTAGAAAGGATTTACCTTGAACCGAGAATTCTTCCACAACTTGCTGGATTTTTAAAGCTTGTAACCTCTCGTGTTTTTACCTTTTCCGTTGGGTACAAAATTGTTACATAGCTTCAGCTTTCACAAGGTTTAGCTTCGTCTCTTTCTTTGCTACTTAGGGAAGAAATTGACTTCTGTTGGTTTCCAAATTCTCAGGACTTCCACCACTTCAATTCATTATTTTGAATTCTAAAAGGTTAAGGACCCTAGTCCCTTTTAATGTTTCCAGTTACGGCACTTGGGCTTGGACCCAACTAGTTCTCTTTTCCTTTGGGCTAATTACTCATATGCCCTTATTTAATTAAGGGTTATTACACAATGTTTGAATAAAAGCTTCAAGTAAGGAGGCAATATTCCTTGATGCGGTAGCCTTTTCCAAGTCTATTAGTTGACAGACGTGTTTGAATACTTCTTTTCCATATTCTTCATTGCAATGGCAAGCATGGAGCATTCCATGACATCCATAATGTGAGTCTTCTGTTCGCTGCCAATGTTGTTTACCTTGAAAACGGGAGCATTGCCAATTTGATCGAACCATAAATCATCCCTCACCAATAATCTCTGCAAGAGCAAGAACCTTCTTTAAAAGAATGAAACCGACTTCTGTCTCTAACCACAATATCTAATCTGTAGACTTTAGATATCGACTTCATAAAACTATGACAATCTTTGCACACCCTCAAATTCTTTACAATTCGTATGGTGCTTCCCTTACATAACCTTGCCATACCAAAAGCAACAGCAAGTTTCTCGCTGTGCTTAGACACAGCATCTTCCTTGTCTTCCTCTTCCAAATCATGCAAAACGCTGCCTACCTCTGCAATATAACCGCCTTCTACTTTAAGTTTTAACATTATCTCACTTAGTTTATTATAAGCCTCTTCAGTAATCTCATTTCGTTTATCCCCTGCCACAAAACTGTACATGACCTTGTCCACTTCAATTGTGCTCCAACCAGGAATTTTCTTCATATTCTTCTCAGCCATTGATCTCCTCACCATGGCAACATCCTTCCATTTCCCTGCAAATGCATAAATGTTGGACAGTAAAACATGGTCACCAGAGTTGTCTGGATCCAGCTGAGAGAGCCTTTTATTTACTTGCTCGGCCAATTCAATGTGACCGAAAAAGCTGCAAGCCCCAAGAAGTGTCCGCCAAATAACGGCATTGGGTGTTACTGGCATTTGAACCACAAAATTATATGCCTTATGAAGCTGACCAGCCCTGCCATACAAATCAACCATACAACCATAATGCTCAATAGTTGGTTCAACATCATAAACTCCTGTCATTTTACTAAAAAGCTCATGACCTTGTTCAACTAAGCCAGCATGACTACATGCATAAAGGACCGAAATAAAAGTGATCCCATCAGGCCTTGTCCTAGATTCTTCCATCTCATGAAAAAGCTTTATCGCCTCATCACCATATCCTTGCATTGCAAACCCTGCAATCATAGAAGTCCAAGAAACAATGCTTTTCTTCCCCGGCATTCTCTCAAAGACAAGACGAGCCATCAACACATTTCCACACTTGGAGTACGTATCCAAAAGCGCATTGTTCACAGAACTAATCCATACAAATCCCACTTTCTCTACAAATCCATGCAATACTAACCCAAAATCAAACGCCCCAGCTTGAGCACACGCAGATAAAACACCTGTCAAGCTCACTTCATTCGGCCTATTTCCACTCCCAACCAACTCCCTAAAAACCCCAAACGCCTCATCAAAACAACCATTATGAACAAACCCAACAATCATAGTACTCCAAGAAACATCATCTCTATTCGGCATCTTCAAAAACAACCCCTTGGCACGCTCAACTTCCCCAGCTTTAGCATACCCTGCCAGCATCACGTTCCAAGTAGTCAAATCCCTAAACGGCATTAAACCAAACACTCTATCCGCACCGCTCACATCATTCCCTCTAAAACACCCTGTAATCATCGCATTCCATGCCACAACATTTCTTTCAGGCATTTGATCAAACACCTTCCAAGCAAACTCAAGAAACCCACATTCAGCATACATACTAACCAATGTAGTCCCAACAAATACATGAGCATCAAACCCACGAACCATAGATTGACAATGCAACTGAATCCCAGTTCTCAAACACTGCAAATTCGCCACCGCCTTCAACACAAAAGCAAAAGTAAAAGTATCAGGAGGGTAATTTGAGTGGCGCAACATGTAAACGAACGCGTTAACCGAGTTCTTTGGTGATTGGGATTCACCACGGATGAGGGTGTTGTACATGAATACATCTGGGTTAGGATTGTGAATTAGGAGACGACGAGCGTAATTAATAGAGTCAGGGATTTGAACAGCAGAGACAAGTATGAGTTTTCCGGCGATAAATGGGTTGGTTTCCAGGCCGGATTTGTAAACCAAGGACTGGATTTGCTTGAGGTTCAAGAGAGTTTTGCAATTGCTTAATAGAGAAAGACACAGGGTTTCTGCTCTGCTCATTTTTTGGAGCGACAGTATACACAGTTCGGTAGTTTTAAAGTGAAAGAAGAATACCTTTATTTAGATAATATATAATTGGATTTTTTTTTTATGATCAATTATTAATCAACTAGTATACGTACCCGCGCGATACGCGATTGATATTTGTTTGAGCACATAGATGAATTGTAATTTTTTAGCTTTCTACGTAATGTATAACAAATAAAATTATGAAATCAAAGATGGTAAAAACTTACCCATGTTATTTATATCAAACTAATAGATAAGCTAGTAACACTCGATTAATTCAACCCAAAAATGTCAACAGCTAAAAGAGAAATGCAGGACATAGAATGGGATCAACCATGTCACTAAGCGAATATAAACAAACATCTCGGTTATTGTTGAGGACCAACAAATATTTATGGATTCTTTTACCTTGTCTACATTTTGATCAATCGGTGAAGAATTTCCTTTTAGCAAATCCATCCACAATAAGATGACAGTGAGTGCGTAACCTTAATACAATTTTCCAATTTCATCCCACAAAATCGATGGTCATACCTCCAACTATCCTAGCATGCAGTGTTATGTAGTCGGCCATCTATTAGGCCAAATCTATTTCACGTCTTCAGCATTCCACTTCCTCATTTGTTTTCAGTATGCAATAATGTTAGAATTCCAACTCATGAAAAGTGATTTGGCAGGCTCTCTGCAATTTAATGGCACATTGCAGCTGGCAATTTTGATTTTCATCTCAAAGGCATATTGCCTTCGCAGTCCCTTTGATACACTTTCCCCAAAATTCATATTGAACACCAACTTTTTCAACTCCAACATCCCTCTCTGTTTTCTGTGAGTTAGGTGGCAAGGAGGGAATGAACAACCCTTTCAACACTGCCCTTCACCACAATCTGCATCTGACAAAAAAAAAAAAAAAACACATATTGCAACAGTCATCCTTAGAAGAGCTTTGTGTTAACTATTTTTCAAATTTCGAATATTTTTCGTAAAATAGGTTCCTTGTTGAAATCCCTTTTTATTTTTTTATTGAGAAATGGTATGAAAAAATCTCTAAGGCACTGGCCATACCCATGAGCTAAAGTCAGTTCCCCCACTAAATCACTATAATTCTCCACTCTAAGAGTTCTTTGATTCTTACTATAATCGGTACCATATTTCTTTCCATTAGGAATGGTCTGATCTTGGCCTATCTCTGATAGTAGTTTCTCTTTTTCTGATTTTAGTTTTACTTTTCTGTTTCCTTTGGGAGGAAGCAAATGAAAGAGAATTCTAGTCAATTAAAGCCTTTGAAACTCTTGAATAGCAATATGCATTTCTTATCCAGACCAGCTTGCGCTCACATCAACCAAGGTAACAGTGGCTTTAGACCACAAAGATATTGAGGCACCAAAATTATTCATATTATATGTATAATTTAAATAATTATGTATTGATTATTAGTCATAATTGAAAATCTTTTTAATTATTTATTGTCAATTTTTATCATTATTACATGCATATTTTTCAAAGTTCATGCTACTTCTTAAAAATATAATTGATGTAATTACAATTGAAAAGCGTTTAAATTTTTTATTACTTTGTACTTCTTAATATTATCTAATTCACTTTAACTAAATCTTGTTTATGATTTTAGCCTTGTAAGATCTTCTTCAATTCTTTGAGTGGTTTTATAGACATTTTTGAAGCTCAAGCTAAGCGAATTATTAAACAATTACATTGGAAAAATATTATCTTATCCTTGAATGTCTTTTAAGGCATAATTGTCACTATAATATTGTTTATTCTTCTAAAATTATAGTGAGAGAAAAAATTATAAAAGTAGAAGATGATACTTTAATTAAGGACAAGTGAGGGTTTCTCAGTTGGTAAAGCACTCCACCGCGACTGGTAGATCCAAAGGTCCGAAACACGCTAGAGGGGAAGTGTGGAAATACTATAACCCTCCAAAAATGGGGTTAAACAAAAAGATACTCTAGAGCCCGTTTGGATTGGCTTATAAGTTGCCTATAAGCTATTTTCAGCTTTTTTGAGTGTTTAGCTGGCCAGCTTAAAGTCATTTTCTGCTTAAAATAAGCTCAAAAAAATAATTAGGCCTGTTTGACTTAGCTTATCTAAAGCAGCTTATAAGCTGCTTAAAATAAGCCCATCCAAACAGGCTCCTACTTAAGATGATAGATTGGCATGTTCAATCAAGTGAAGTTTTACTTGTATCTTTAGTGTCACTATTACTTATATAAAAAATTTAATATTTTTTAACAATTGCCTAATTTTTCAAAATTTAATCAATTAGATCTTAGTTAAGATCAATATATCTAATGAAAAATTCACGAACACGTTATATTGTTAAAAAATGATATCATCAAAATGTAATTAACTGTCTTTCAATTTAAGAACCTATAAAAATAAATATTAAATAAAATATATAAAATTTTACTAAATAATATAAGGCCTCTTTTTATATTTCGCCTTTAGGCCACCTAGTGTATTGAGTCGCCCCTAAGCTAAGCGCTCTGACACATCACTTGCTTTATCCAAGACTTTAACATTGTTGTGAACAATTAGCTCCCGTTTGGCCATAGATTTTGTGAACAATTAGCTCCCGTTTGGTCATAAGCAGACATGGAGATAATAGAGGGAAGATATTTCTTAGGTAAACACTTTAGTATGCCTATTTTTCCCACAGTTTTATGCCTATATACCATATGATAAAAGAAAATAAGACAATAAACTCTCATAAAAATGCATAAGCAGACAACATATATGGACAAAATAGAGGGCTTTCAAAATGCTAAAACCAAACCATCCCTTCTTCGTTCAGATAGAATTTATTTCACAACCCCTTCTTAATTGGCAGTGTCTCTTCTCTAGTTCCTCCTAAACCTGCTTTTTACAATCATCAAATAACTGAGAAGGATGATAGAAGGTTAACAAATCATTCAAGAAACAGAATATTGTTACTTTTGCTTAAAAAATAATTCCTACGGAATCAATAAAACTTTTGTGCTACTGAAAAAATATGATTAATCTTTTATTTTTGAATGAACAAAATTGCCTATACATATAAGAAAATCACAAATTATGACAGAACAACAGTCTCACCAAATAAACTTACTGAAATAACTCTGAATAGTCATGCGATTGGATAAAATGTCCTAATGTTTCATTGCAATCAAAGTCAGGATTGAAAAAAAACAGTTCTTTCCTACAGAAAATATGCAAAAACAGAATGATTTAGTCCATTTTAATCAAATGCATGATCTCCAAATGAACAAAAAAGGCTCTCTGCGCTCTAATGTGATTAGGAAATCAACATGAAATGGGACTGATTGATGATAAGAAGTCAAATACACCATTTCAACATCTAGCTAACATTTCCAATTGAATGCAGAAACATTAAAGTAATGATTTAACCCAAAAACCCTTAGAAATAAGTCAATAACCAAGACAAACTTGAAGACAATTTGGATTACACCGGAGAAGATAAGGAGCAGATGAATTTTTTTATGAAAACAAAGAAAATTCTCTGTAGATCACCACTTGAAGTAGTAGTACTTATCTAAAAACCAATTTTAGCGGTGTAGGAGTACAAAAAAGCGCAGTTCAGAAGTGAACACATAAAACGTGGGCATTGTAGATTATCAAAAAGACGTGGGTTTTGTGCAGAAAGAAACTGTTCCCAAGTAGGAGCAATGGTTTATTAGATGCCTCGATAAAGTGGGGAAGTTGTAACCATCTTCAATTCCTACAATTAAGATAAAGTGAGGAAGTTGTAACTATCTCTAAGAAATTTTAAATCTTTATCTTTCAATTAATTTGTTTATCTCATTTCAATATAAAAGTTTTATTTTTCAACTGAAATTTTAAATGCAGATAAGAAGTTGTAATGACCTAAAATTAAAAGTGGAAAAAATAACCACAGTATTGACGTAACTCATGGTACCAACACGAGAGTGCTGCATGTTAATGTTTGTTCCTTATATCAGGGACGGTTTTGATTCCTAATGTCAAGAAAGTTGAATCACTTTTTTAATCTTTAAAACTTAATGTTAAAAATATGCAAATTTTTAAATTTCCAAGAGAATTCACAAACCGATTTAGTTATTCACAATTTCTTTTTTAATTTTCTAGTTTAACTAATTAACTACTTGTTGTCCTAAAACTAACACATGACACTCTCCTACGCTGCCACTTGTCAAAATCCTAGAGCAAACTATCCTTTTTTTAATAATATATAGATAATATATAGATAATAAATTTCAGATATAGATTAAAGTTATTCACAATTTCTTTTTTAATTTTCTACATTAACTATGAATCAAAAAACAAAATTGCATCTTGTAACGGTAACTTTTTAACGACTTTTATCTCTAGATTAAAGTTGAGTACTCAACCAACAAAATTGCATCTTGTAGGTAACTCTCGCCAAGCAAAAAACGGCAAATGCACCTCACGACGTGCCCCTCACACAGCGCGTCCGGTGGGGGAACAGGTCCCTAACATGGGGACGACAACATCTTCGGAAGAACCCATACAAAAACCATCCTATGCAACCACAATTTCAACACCGCTCTCCTTCTCCTTCACCGGACAATCGATTTGGATGTCCATCGGTGTTAACTAGGAGAACACACCACAACAGAGTTCATGTTGTCATATTCAAATCCAAAGATTACTATGGAGTAATGGCTAAAGAGTGCAAACACACCATAATTGGAAAATTCTTAAAAGGGCGACCTCAGATCGATATAGTTCGATTGAGTTTTCTGGAGAAGATCAATTTGAAGGAAAATCCAGTAACCGGGGCTTACGACCACAACTCTGTGTCTTAAAAAATGAGGAGGATTGCAAAAGAACCTACTTTAGAAGATCAATTGAAATCAATGGGGTACAAATGTGGCATCCAAATTTCAAGCCTGAAGAAGACTTACCAATGGCTCCTATTTGGGTACTTCTTCCTAAACTTCCTTTTCACTGTCACGCATGGCACTATGTAAGACAAATTCTAGCTCCAATAGGAATCCCTCTTATTATGGATAATGCTACAACCAATAGGACTCGACCAAGTATGGCTAAGGTTCGAGTAGAAGTTGATTTGACTAAGCCTCGCATAGATAAAATATGGGTAGGCTTAGAGGATGAATCCCATCCTCTCAAAGGTTTTTATCAAAAGTTGAATATGAAAGTGTCCCTAAGTTTTGTACTCATTGCAAAAAACTAGGACACTCTTTAGTTCAATGCAAATTTGTAAAGAAGAAAAATGATGATAATAAGAATGATATGATCCAGGAAGGTGTTGATCAAGCTGTGACCAGTAAGAATAATGACAGTGAGGAGAAAGAAAACGTGGAGGAAAAAATTGATACTAAAGAGGTTGAGGAAAAAGCTGTAGAAATACAAGCTAATAAGACCAAAGGAGAAAAACAGAGGGAGAAGAGAAAGCAAAGAAGGAGAAGAAATGCTCTTAAAGTTGTTAGAAACAAAGGCCAAGAAGGCAGTAAAAACAAGGAAAAGAAGCAGTTGAAAGATGGAGAAAATGAGAAACAGAATCAGGTCAATAATGATAATATTGATCATGATACCAATCAACTCCTTAATAAAGACACTGTCTCTGCTGATGAAGTTGAAAATCAGGAAATAGATATCAATCAGGAGAGGAATTCTCTAGGTGAGGATGATAACATATCAGAGGAACATCAAGAATACCTAGAGAAAATCATATTCACAAAACTGTGGTAGTAATCACCACCAGTGACAAGGACGAGAGTAGTAACCAAGATTTAAGTGTGCCCATCAATCCCCCACTCAAGACTTACTATGTGTTTGAGAGTATAGCTGATGACACTAGGCAGTTTGAAGATGAGGAAGAATAAGGACAAAGCAATGAGAACACTATATCTGAGGATCTTGTTCCAGGAGAAAGCCAAATGAAAATGATGCAGAAGAAACAAATGAACACAGGTACTGCCAAGGAACCTCATGAGAAATCAGAAACAGGTTCTAGTAACAACAATAAAGTTGATATGGACAATATTCAATCCAAAGGAGATGGGAAAAGTGATCATGATCAAGCTGATAAATTATCTGATGAGTGCTCACACACTAGTTGATCCTTTTGATGACCGAATTGATTCTTCTTGCAAAATCGATTTGTGTCCACCTAGTGTTGACACTTGTGATGCTAATGATAGTACATTGTCATGTAACGGAGTACATTTTCATGTAACGGAGATGATCAAATACTAGTTGACTTTAAATATGGTAATCGTGTTAGTAAATCTTATGAGCTTGACATGCTAACAACTAGTGTTACTTTTTGTGTTGATCAACTTTCTTATAATGAGTGTCTACGAATTGAGGGAGTTTGTGATGTGTTCCATGAACCTCAATTTAGTGATGATCTTGACCAAGTTGATAATGTGAATGATTATGAATATGACATATCACCTTTGTTTGATACATATGAAGATGAGTCTCTTGATCTTACTTTATTGACATTTGATGAGACTCAAGGTTGAGATAGTGTTGTGTTCAATGTAGAGGGTTATGACAATGATCCTTTTGAGAGTAAATTACAGGCTTTGATTCTCAACCCTTAGTTGGTTATTCTCTCCTTAACGATAATGTTCTACTTGATAATGACGTGAGTATTGATAGTGAGTTGCTTGGTTACATGTTTTGTGGTGAGGAAGATGTAGCCACATTTGGGGGCTACAAAGTCTATGAGAACCTGCTATGGGACAATGATCCTCCTCCTTGTGATGGGAACCTCCTCTTGCGGGGAAATAACATGTTCATTAGGGAGGATTGTTGTGGGAAAGAGAGTGACACTTGCTTGCATATTGACAACTCTTCTTTGTGTGTTCCAAATTGTAGTAGTAAGCTTGATCTTGTTCTTGAACCTAGTAGTGAGTCTACATTTGGAGAAACCATCGATGAAGTCATTTTGTGTTACTCTTTTATTTACTATTTATTTTCATATGATGACACTCATGTTTGTGATGGGGGTGCATCTTATGTTGAGAGGGATACTGACGGAGTGGATAGTTGTGTTCTTAACCATGTTATGTGGATGTTTTTCCCTTTTGACCCCGGTGAGGCCTTGTTTGACTTAGTTATGGCACTACCTTGGAGGTGTTCTTGTTTGAGAAATGAGGATTAAATGTGCTTCATATCTTCTAGAACCAATGTAGTATTGCATGCTTGGTATTTTGAATCCATTGGTTCCTTTACTTTATCCTTATTTCATGAACTTTGGAGGAATCAACTTCTTGATGACTGTATGGATTTTTATTCATGGTGGTTATCGATACTTGGCTATATCACAAGTTTGTGCATCCTTGGTATGTTAGTAAATTGGTTTATTCTAACACTAACCCTCATGACTTGAGGACCATGTTTTCGTCTATCTTTCCTTGGTTTTTACAAGGTTTGGATTCAAGGACGAATCTTTTTCAAGAAGGGGAGGATGATACGATACAGATCGGCTTGAGAGTGATTACGAGGGCTAGGATTCATGGTGGAGCTCGTCCTCAAACCAATGATGTTCCACGGAGCACATCCACCACATTTGAGGTGCTTCAAGAGGCCTCAAGCCGGTATCTTAACACTGCACACTCATTGATGACAAAGGACGAGCCTTTGAAGGCCATTGAAGACCTATATGTGAAGATGATCAAGCTATGGGAGATAGTTTGGAAGATGGGGGCTAGTTATGCAAATGGTGGCTAATGCTGCAAAGAGGCTATTATCAAAAGACAAGCCATCATCCTTTGAGAAGACAGCCAAACAAGGCCCTTACTTCCTTAAGGATATTTTTGTAATAAGCTAGTTAGTCTTCTTTAGCATAGTAGTATAAATACTACACTTAGTTATTTCATTACGAAGATTAGATAAATTATGAATTGAGAATACTCTTTGAAGTGAGAGTTTGCTTAGCTAAGTAGCTATAGAGTAGTGATAGTTATAGTTCATCATAGGTGGATTCCTTTGTTGGCTATGAACCATTTTCCATTGATATTCATATAAGAGTTGCTTATTTGTGGATTTCAAGTTTGTAATTCTTGATCGGATTTCAAATAGTATAGGTTCCTTGATTGATTTCCATTTGGGAGAGTTTATGTTTAATATACTCAAGTTTGCCCATAGAATTCATTATCAAGTGGGTCTTGCTCCTATCCTTCTCTTCTCATCGAAAATTCTTCACTTCTAATCTTTGATTTCTTCTTTATCTTTCAATTTCTGCGTTTATGTTAAGACTCCTAGAGTTTCGGTAGTAGGAATCGTATCACCGAGAGACATGGCTCAAAACTTCAAAAAAGACACACAAAACTGGGACAAAACTTAGGTGATGGTGCTAAGAAAACAGAGATCCGTGTTCGCCGAAATCACTTCGAAAAATTTTGCCGAAAAACTAAAAGTGATCGGAAGTCGGAAATAATTGTTGGGGTAGGTGCGGCATTGCTGACACACCCTATAGATGTAAATCAAGTTCTTACTGACACAGGTCGCGCAACTTGGTTGGCAGGAACTCTGTGACTTCACAGAGCAGCAACTTGAGTTGTAAAAAAAGTCAACCACATCAAGGACAAGGATCTGCAGAAATTGAGACTGGAAAAAAAGTACATGATGCTTGAGAATTAGTTATCTGGAACTGAAGATAAAAAAAAAATAACAGAAATGGATGCCCAATCCAAGCGTATAATCAACTGGCATTTTGCCTTTTTTTTTTTTTCAGGTACCATGTACTTACTTAATTTTCTCATCCCTTTGTTTGTCTATTAATTGTTTATGGTAGCCTCATTAGTTTCACATAAGATTTTCTGCATAGAAATTCAAAGTCATTGTTACAATACTGTTGGAAACATTCCATCATCGGTGAAAACAAGTAATTGTGCTAGAATACTGTGCAAACATTTCATTATCCTGAAAATTCTCAAAATTTAAATTGGAGACTGGAGCAGACTCAACAATTCTGCTGAAAAAATAATAAGGCACTGCATACGCTACTTTCCACCACCAAGGAAAATCTCCACAAACCTACAAAACAAAGATTGAAGACCACCATAGAAGTATCCCACATAACCAACGTAAGAAAGTGTATCTCACTAGTGAATCTCTCTCAAGAAGATCACTTCCAACATCATCGATTTTTTTTAAAGCAACAAAATCAATCCACAAAAGATCTTGCTTTATCACATGCAGAAATAAAAAGTAAATTGAAGTTATTAACTTCCCGGTGCTAACCGATCTACCAGACTTGGGTGTTGCACATATACCACATGAAGGTTCTCAAAAGAAGATACAATAAAAGCACATTCCCATTACTCCACGTCCTTGTCTATCGAACTAGAAAAACCCATAAATTGTCGTCCTTTTTCTTTCATTCCTTCTACTTAAAGGTATCTCCTTAGTGGTGGTATCCTTCCACAACATGCTGCTATAAAGGACTCCTTCGACCAAAAATTCAATTGACGGAACCCTACGCTTAGGGGATACACTTCCTAAAAAGATCACATGGCATTATTAATAACGGCTAACAGATTTGCATCAGTTTAGGACTCTTCTTATTAGTTTAGGACTGTTTTCTATTCTGTTTTTTATAATTTATTTTGTACTTATCAGCTTCCTTATCTTGAGAATTGTACTCACATAGGTTTCTTTGTGTATTCACGTAGTTTTCTCCAAGCTGTTATTTCTACTCAGCTATTTATGTACGACACTGGCTATATAAAAGCCAATGCATTGATCAATAAAACACAAGTTCATCTTCTACCAGCTTTCGTACTCTTCATGGTATCCAGAGCTTTATTGCTTTAACAAGCTTAATCTTTTTTTTTTCCTTTTCCCAGCCCACCCACCTCACACACAAATGGCCCCAAATACAAGCGTCGTCAACGCCGACAACATCTCCTGTTCAAATACTGTTGTCCGGTTCAATCCAATTACTCAACTACCGATCAAACTTGCTGGTAGCCATAATTTTTCGCTGTGGAAGGCTCAGGTGTCCATGCTTATGCGAGGACACAACCACTTTGGTCACCTTGATGGATCGATACCAACCCCCTCCACAACTATATCTGAAAACAACCGAGAAGTTCCCAATCCTGCATTTGTTCCCTGGTTTCAACAGGATCAGCTTATACAAAATGCTATCTTGGCATTTGTGGATGCGACCATTGCCGCGATACAGTTGCTTCTGCTAAAATGCAAAAGTGGCTTGGGATGCCTTGCATACTGCTTATGCAAATAAATCCCAAACTCGTATCTTTAGTCTTAGAGACCGTCTAGCCCGACTTTCTAAAGACTCCCGTCTTGTTGCAGACTATCTCCATCAAGTTTGCTCGCTTTGCGATGAACTTTCCACTGCTGGATCCCCCGTATCCAATGAAGAAATGATTGTCAAAATTCTTACTGGCCTTGGATTTGAATTTCGAGAACTTTCTGCTGCTATCCGAGCTCGAGATTCGACAATCTCCTATGAAGAACTATATGAAAAGCTCCTTGATTTTGAGCTTTTCCTTCAGCATGAGGAAGTCAAAAAGACACCTTCTGTTCCAATAACTGCCAACATTGCTCAGGGGACTACTTCCGCTCCTCCTGTCAGGGCTCCACCAATAACCCAAACAACAATCGACGATCAAATATGCCCTAGCAACAAAATCGTAATCAATCCTGGCATAACAATTAGCAACCTCAGCGTAACAATCAACAATAGCAGTCTTCCTATAACAACCTCTACTGCCAACTTTGTGATGGTAGAGGTCTTACTGCTCGCGTATGTCGGACATGGTCTTATGATCATCTTCAAGCGCATACTAATTATGCTGCACACTTCCAGAATCAGTCAGCTCCATGGATCGTTGATAGTAGTGCCACTCACCATATTGCCTCAGACACACAAAGTCTAGCCACTACGCAAGACTACCACGGTTCGGAGGATATAATCATGGGTAATGGTAATACCATTCCAATCTGTCATACTGGTAATGTGAACTTTAATGCATAAAACCACCAATTCCATCTCCAACATATCCTCTGCTCCCCGGCTATTAAATATAATCTAATCTCCATCTCTAAGTTTTGTCAAGATAATAACACCTCTATGGAATTTTTTCCTTTTTTTATTTTGTGAAGGATCTGCCTACGGGGGCGCCATTGGTTCGCGGATGGAGAAAAAATGGGCTGTATGAGTGGCCACCGGGCAATGTTGATGGTCCTCCAAAATGCAATGTCACTACTTCCTAATCGTCGAGTTTTAAATAAATTTTTGCATGATCTTTCTATTCCAGTTGCAAATTCCAAAACTAGTACTATTTGTAATTCATGTTATTCTAATAAAAGCCACAGGATGCCTTTTTCAAAAAGTTCTTTTCATAGTGACAAGCCTTTAAATTTAATTTACAGTGATTTGTGGGGGACATCTTCGGTGTTGTCGATTGACAAAAAGCGATACTATGTTTTATTTGTCGATCAATTTTCAAAATATATGTGGTTGTTCACACTCAAAGCTAAAACAGAAGTGCTGGAAATATTTCAAACTTTACAGCCCATGCTTGAAAGACATTTTAACACAAAAATATTATCTTTTTACACTGATGGTGGTGGTGAATTTCAAAAATTAGATTCCTATCTAAAAACACATGGAATTGAACACTTAGTGTCACCCCCATACACACCGCAAAGGGTAGCCTTAGTTGAGCGCCGACACCGGCATGTCATTGAGACAGCTCGCACTTTATTACACCAAGCATCCTTACCTTCAACCTTTTGGAGTTATGCCTGTCATCAAGCTGTTTATTTGATCAATAGGATGACTACACCCAATCTACAAAATAAATCTCCTTTTGAAATCCTATTTCAGGCAGTGCCTGATTATAATTCCATAAAAGTTTTTGGATGCTTATGCTACCCATGGCTCAAACCCTATTCCAGTAATAAATTGGAATCTCAATCCACACCATGTGTTTATTTAGGATTTTCTAATAAATATTATAGCCATCAGTGTTTTGATCCGGTTAATTCCAAATTATATTTATCCAGGGATGTAATCTTTTTGGAAGACAAATTTCCTTTTCAAAATATTTTTCCAATTTTAAGAATAAAGATACTGTTTCTTGGGATAATATTTCTATTGAACAACAATCCAAGGAGGAAACTAATTCAATTTCACAGTCCTCTTATCAACTCCCCCCACCAAAGGACTACATTGCCCGAAGCCCCTCGACGCCTGCAAGCTAACTCCTCCGCTGCCGATGGCGTCTCTCCACAATCAGGTAACATTCCTTCTCCTCACACCTCAACTTCCGTTTCTTCACCCATAATAACAGAGAACTACTTCTGCTTCTTCAACACCTCAAACTTTGCCCTCACGGCCACTTATCACATATCACAGATGAGAAAGACCACCCATTCCTATCCAAACTCCACATTCTTCTCCCCCATCTGCTCTTGTACAACAGCAGCCACAGATGGCTTCTTCCTCGCCTCAACCAAAGATCTTCTCCTCCTATTCAGCCAGACCCACCAACCTAACCCCGACCAAACCATCCAGCCACCAAAGCGCACCCAATGATCACCCGATCACAAACTAATAGCCTTAAACCTCATCAATTTCTCACAACCACTTCACCATCTCTAAAAATCCCCACAACCCATAAGCAAGCCAAGCTAGTTCCCCAATGGAATTTAGCAATGAAAGCTGAATTTGATGCTCTTGTTCGCAACCATACTTGGGATTTGGTTCCATGTTACTCTTCCAAAAACGTGATGGATTGTAAGTGGCTATTCCGTGTTAAGTATAAACCTGATGGTTCTGTTGACAGGTACAAGGCTCGTTTGGTTGCCAAGGGATTTAGTCAGCGCCCAGGACTTGATTATCATTCCACCTTCAATCGGGTGATCAAGCCTGCTACAGTCCGTCTTGTCCTGACTATCGCCACTCAACTTAAATGGCGTGTTCATCAGCTGGATGTTAACAATGCCTTCTTGCAGGGTCGTCTTAATGAAGAAATCTTCATGCGACAGCCACCTGGAATTGAAAACTCTAAGAATCTTAACCATGTATGTTGTCTTCAGAAGGCAATTTATGGTCTCAAACAGGTCCCTCGTGCTTGGTACACTGAACTCAAAATTATCTCCTTACTTTAGGTTTTATTAAATCATATTCTGATTCCTCGCCCTTATTCTCCGCATAAGTTCAAGTTCACTATGTATATTTAGTTTATGTGGATGATATTTTAGTAACAACCAACGAGGTGTTCATACATCAATGGTGCTCTTCTCTCGACGTTTTTCACCTGAAGAACTGTGACATCTTCATTACTTTCTTGGTGTTGAGGTGATTAGATTCTTCTCTTACCGGTCTCTTGCTCTCAAGAGAAGCAGCACTATGGACCTCCCTATACGAGGTTGTTATGGAAAATTGCAAAGGTGTTTCCACACCTACGACATCTACCGTTGTTTTTGACCCACTACTTTGATGATCATCTAGTTGATGGTTCCTTATATCGGTGCATTATTGCTAAGCTTCAGTACCTTTCTTTCACTCGTCCGGACATAGCTTTTGCTGTCAGCAAGTTATCACAGGCTATGCATCTACCGCTTATGTCTCATTGGGTTGCTCTTAAACGACTTCTCCGCTATCTCTGTTCCACTACTTCCTTTGGTGTACTCATTGCCAAAGAGAGTGATCATAGACTGTTTGCGTACTCTGATTCAGATTGGGCAGGGGATCCTCAAGATCGCACCTCCACTACTGGTTATGTTATCTATCTTGGACGTTCTCCTATTTCGTGGTCCTCGAAGAAGCAGCGTTCAGTTTCTCGTTCTTCTACGGAGGCAGAATATAGGGCAGTTGCTGCTACTGTTTCTGAAACTAACTGGCTCATCCATCTCCTTCAGGAGCTTCGGTTCCCTCTGACTGCTATTCCACGAGTTCTCTGTGACAATATTAGCACCACTTATATCTGTGCCAATCCTGTTTTTCATAGTCGCATGAAAGATGTGGCTATCGACTTCCACTTTGTCCGTGAGCAGGTTGAGCACAAAAATCTTGAAGTTGCCCATTTACATGCTGCTGATCAAGTTGCAGATCTTCTTTCAAAGCCTCCTCCGCGTGCACTTTTCAAAGAAACATTTTTCCAAGTTGGGCGTAGTAGACCTCAACGCCAACTTACGGGGGCGTAATAACGGCTAACAGATTTGCATCAGTTTAGGACTCTTCTTATTAGTTTAGGACTCTTTTTCTATTCTCTTTTTTATAATTTATTTTGTACTTATCAGCTTCCTTATCTTGAGAATTGTACTCACATAGGTTTCTCTGTGTATTCACGTAGTTTTCTCCGAGCTGTTATTTCTACTCAGCTATTTATGTATGACATTGGCTATATAAAAGACAATACATTGATCAATAAAACACAAGTTCATCTTCTACCAACTTTCTTACTCTTTAATTATGTCCTTTCCAAGTTCCCATAATTTACCTCACAGTAAGAGACTTTTGTACAAACAGCCATGTGAGCTAAGCAATCATCCAAATACTGGTGGAGCAAGCCCCCAGCCTAACTTCAAATTCCCTAAACAGGGCATATACTATTCCCTGCCCGTCTAGGACAGGAATCAAAAATAGCGGATACAAATTGTGATATGACAGTTCATCATCCAAAGAAAAGCCAGCATATTTCAAAAAAGCTGGACAGTAACGCACATCCACAGGAAAAATGTTACACCTCAGATTTTTGCACGTTAAAGTCGCATTATGAGTTAGTCGACGTAAGTTCAAAAAGAAATTATGTTGAGGATAAAAGGGATTTATTTTATTAATAAAAATGGTTACAAGAGTCTATAAATAATATTAGTAAGTGGCGGAAGATTTGGAGGGTGAATGAATCAAAGAAGCATGAGTTTCGTCAAAAGTCGGCAAGTTGGGAATACGATAACTTGTACTTTTGGGTGAGATTAGGAGTGCTTCACATGCTAAGCAAGTAATTATATAAAGTATTTGAATTGTATAATGGTCTCTTGTTAAGTTTGGAAGTCAAACGAGTTGTAATACGAAAGTCGACAAAGAGTGTCGCAAGTTAAGTTTGTAAATTTCACTGAAATTTGGGTCAGATGTCTTGGAGATTTTCTCTCAATATACTTGGAGTTACGGGGTGATCCACCTACCAAATAGAAGGTCTACGAGTCTAGTTTCCATTGTATTTTAACGTTTGTCAATACGACGTCCGAGTAGAGAAATCGTATTTCCGTCCAAAGGTGCAACTGCCACAGGGCGTGGGCCAACTTAAGTGATATAAATAAAGTCCCAACATTTTAGGCCCTCATTTTTATCAATATTAAACCCTAGAACAGCCCTTATACTCTCCCAAATTTATTCTCCATCAATCACAACTAAGTTCAAAGGCAAATCAAGTGATTACAACATAAGGAATCACATGACAATTATAGAATCGTAGATTTCTCGTTGTTTCGATTTTCGGAAGAAAGCTTCTTCTTGAAATAACTTGTTGCAGAGTATTATTCAACTTTTGAGGTATGATTTAACCCTCCCTTCATCTCTTTGAGCCTTATAAGTAATTAAACCTAAGAAAATGGAGGGAAAATCCCATATGAATAAGTTATAGTTAAAACTTGAAGCTTCCATGGACATGGCTAAATTGTTCGAGCTATTTTATGTGGGTTTGTTGTATTGTTTGGAGTTATGATAGTATGGATCGAATAATGGTAGGTAAGGAGGAGTATAAAAGTAGGTTTTTGGTAGTGTTTTACAAGAAGCTATACTACAAAAGAGCTTACAAACTCGTGCCTACGAATTGCTTTGATAAAATGCCTACATGAAGTTTTTTATTGGCTATATGCTCAAAGTTGATCTCGAATTGTTCGTATCTTGTAGGAAGTTAGTTATAAAGTGTTCAAAGCTTATGGAAATGTGTATAACTCCAATCGACAAGGTATGTCGGGCTTTCTATTCTCTTTGTGCCATGACTAGATTTCAAATGACCTTTCATTGAAAAGCTGTTCCGTTAACTTGGATCGATCGCGTTCCATGATAATTGAGCTAACACATACTTCATCTATGACTTGTACCAAATTATGGTCCACATCTCCTTTTGGCTATCGATTAAAAGACTTTCCGTTCAACTTGTGTTAATTATGTCCCAAAATGGTTAAGCTTACCCTTTTCTCATGAATAGCTTGTATTGAAGTACCTTTCACATTTCGTATCCCTCTTGTTTATCGAATGAAGAATGATATTAGTCATGGTACTCTTCACATCAAAGTTGAGTTGATTGTACTTCCTTTAATTAAGTTAATCGTTATCTTCTTATCTATTGCTCCAAGGTGACGAACATCTCGTTGGCACACTCTTTCCAATAAAAGTTGTGTCGATCGACACAAGTTGAACGGAAAGTCTTTTAATCGATAGCCAAAAGGAGATGTGGACCATAATTTGGTACAAGTCATAGATGAGTATGTGTCAGCTCAATTATCATGGAACGCGATCAATCCATCAATCCAAGTTAGCGGAACAACTTTTCAATGAAAGGTCATTTAAAATCTAGTCATGCCACAAAAAGAATAGAAAGCCCTACATACCTCGTCGATTGGAGTTATACACATTTCCATAAGCTTCGAACACTTTATAACTAACTTCCTACAAGATACGAACAATTCGAGATCAACTTTGAGCATATAGCCAATAAAAATCTTCATGTAGGCATTTTATCAAGCAATTCGTAGGCACGAGTTTGTAAGCTCTTTTGTAGTATAGCTTCTTGTAAAACACTACCAAAAACCTACTTTTATACTCCTCCTTACTACCATGATTCGATCCATACCATCATAACTCCAAACAATACAACAAACCCAACACAAATAGCTCAACAATTTAGCCATGTCCATGGAAGCTTCAAGTTTTAACCATAACTTATTCATATGGGATTTTCCCTCCATTTTCTTAGGTTTAATTACTTGTAAGGCTCAAAGAGATGAAGGGAAGGTTAAATCATACCTCAAAAGTTGAATAATACTCGCAACTTAAGTTATTTCAAGACGAAGCTTTCTTCCGAAAATCGAAACGACGAGAAATCTACGATTCTATGATTGTCATGTGATTCCTTATGTTGTAATCACTTGATTTGCCTTTGAACTTAGTTTTGATTGATGGAGAATAAATTTAGGAGAGTATAAGGGTTGTTCTAGGGTTTAATATTGATGAAAATGAGGGCCTAAAACGTTGGGGACTTTATTTATATCACTTAAGTTGGGCCCACCGCTTCCGTGGCAGTTTGGACCCTTGGACGGAAATGCAGATTTCTCTCTACTCGTACGTCGTATTGACAAACGGTAAAATGCAATGGAAATTAGACTCGTAGACCTTCTATTTGGTAGGTGGATCACCCCGTAACTCCAAGTAGATTGAGAGAAAATCTCTGAGACATCTGACCCAAATTTCAGTGAAATTTACAAACTTAACTTGCGACACTCTTTGTCGACTTTCGTATTACAACTCGTTTGACTTCCAAACTTAACAAGAGACCATTATACAATTCAAATACTTTATGGCATTACTTGCTTAGCATGTGGAGCACTCCTAATCTCACCCAAAAGTACAAGTTATCGTATTCCCAACTTGCCGACTTTTGAGGAAACGCATGCTTCTTTGATCCATTCACCCTCCAAATCTTCCGCCACTTACAAATATTATTTATAGATCTTGTAACCATTTTTACTAATAAAATAAATCCCTTTTATCCTCAACATAATTTCTTTTTGAACCTACGTCGACTAACTCATGATGCGACTTTAACGTGCGAAAATTCGATGTGTAACATCCTTCCCCCCTCAAGAACATTCGTCCTCGAATATTGAGGGATATTCTAACCCTTGGGATTTCTAAAAATTTCGGCGGAGTTTCCTCTGTAAATAGGACTATCCAAAACATGTCAAACAACCTAAACAAATGTCCAAAGCCACACAGGGTCACACAACAAAAGATAACAATAACAATTTGGGCCCTCATGACCATCTATTTATACAAAAATCATAATAGGTTAGCCATAACTCACCTCAACCGTCCTTTGCTGAAGTCTGCAACAGAAAAGAATATGGTTCACTAGTTAGCGCAAACCAGGACTTCAAATGACAAGATGTTATCAGCTAAAAAGTAAAAATGCCACAGCTCTGACCCAGAACAATACCTTAGAGCTTTACTTAGAGCACTAAGAGGAACATGTGTCACACGTATAAAATATGAGAAAGTCACGCAATAGATGGTCCAATTCCTTCCCTCAAAACCGTACTAATTGTCATCTAATTTCACTATTCAAATCTTCGACAAAATTGAAAAACCATAAATGCCTGTTCGAGCCAAGGATATCTCACCTATAATTTCATACCTCCAGTAAAGAAATGTAAGCTGTAATTAATTCTAGTCTTTTTAAGAGATCTCCCACGGGGTGAATGTGTAGTGACCCAGTAAGTGAGTCAATGTATCTATCTCAAAATTCATACCATCACGAAGTTGCAGTCCAAAAACCCTCGTTCACAGTTTCATAGCACCTTGCGATAACTAAATATGATATCCAGAAATCAAATTTTCTTATTCAGGAAATATCTGTGAAAATCAAAACAAATATGTAACATAAAATCAAATTTTTGCAACAGCCAAACCAGTACTATTAGTATTGAAACTAAATTAGTTAAGACAATTTTCACCAGCAAACTACCAAGGTATATTGTTTCTGTTCCTTTTTATACTCACCGCTTGCATCTTTGTGATATTTGAATTCAAAATATGATCCTACCAACAAAGGAGAGGCATAAGCATTACCTAATCAACTTATTATGTCCACCTTTTTAAGTATCCTAAATACCTTCACTTCCCAATTTAACCAATCCATTTGGGACACAGGAATGCTATTAGGACCGCATTTTTTTTAAAAAAAATTCGTAACATAAGCGACCTCACATGATTGCTAAGAAAGATATCAGACTGCAAACCAAACTTTAATGTGAGATTTTAAAGAAAAACTTCAGTCGAAGGTCCTATATTCTCAATCTCTTAAGATGAAAACAAACAAAAAGAGAAGCAGGGACTTGATATTCAGAAAGAAGCAACCAACCTCGACAATGCAATTATTTAAAAGAACATTTGATTAAGTTCTGATCAAAACTTAATTTGATATGGCATACGTTTGATATTATTTGTTGCTCGAGATGGGATACCGACCTAAAATTATCATATTGTTTATATCATATTATATTAAACTTTTTGTTGAATAGTCAAAGTCGACCATAATTCACATATTGTATCTCTTGAAACCACTATTTTTTCCGTTGTTTGAGTAGAGAGTAGTAAAGATCTACAATTATCATAAATTACAAATACAACATATTATATTACTTTGAATCATTTTATGTTTCACAAAAGTCAAAGTCAAATGACTTGTTAGCTTCACAAAACAAAATGTATCTCTCTATAAAAAATTAAACCACTATTTTTATATCCGATTATTTGAAATATGTAGTAATAGGGCTTCTTCCTATACCTATGAATTCCATTGGACCCGACATTGATTGGAAGAATATTTGAGTAGTCTTCCAATATCAATAGGTTGATTTTCTTCCTTACAAAGGAAAAAAGATTATTTTGGCCTTATTTGATCTCATTTATATGTCTTCACAAAAGGACCTTAGCTCCATGGAAAATGACTTGTTAGAATTGAAAGAAAAACAAAATGAAAAAGAAAACATAACACAAATATAATTTATAAAAAATAAAAAACCCAAAAAAAAAAAAAAAAAAAAAAACTGCAACTTATGAGTTATGACAGTACCGATAATGGGCAGTAGATGGATCATAGTTGGAGAAATGAATTAGAGTTAAATATTAAAAGAGGGAGATTAAGACACTACCCATATATCCTACGATTGGCAGATTAAAACACTAACCATATTAGAATTGAACAATATTTACTAAAATCAAGTTGTCTGAAATATCATCATCATAGCAACACTCGAAAAGAAATAGAAAAAAATATTAGTTTTAAAGAAGTGAGGATTGCAATGAGGTTAAAAACAGATCTTGGCTGATACAATAATGGAAGAGCCAACGAAAATACGTGCCCAGTAACATACAAAGTGCTCTACATTTAACATTTTTTCTAGTATTTTAATTTTGGTGACACATCGCTCACCCAATTCAATGAAAAATAAAGTTCACTTCCTTTAAAATGTTATAATAAATACAGAAACTGAAATATTTTGCAACATACTTTAGTATGATTAAAGTTCAGATTTTCTGTGATTTTTAGGTAAGGGCGAATTTGATGATTAGAAACCGACCCAAGTGAAGAATTAGACACAACAGATAGCAAAATATTTTTTGTTTCTATCTATTTTCTAGTTAATATTGAATGTTAGAAACTGAAATATTTTGCAACATACTTAAGTATGATTAAGTTATAATAAATACAGAAACTGAAATATTTTTTGCAACATCCTATCAATTTTCTGATTAGAAATCGACCCAATGTTAAGAACAGATAGCGGTTTCTACATATTTATTGAATGTTAAGATACATTTTACATTTTAAAAATATTCAAAGTGAAAGTTAGATTTTTTGAATAAAAGGAAGAATGCTAAATGTTGCAAAATATATACTAGAACAGAACTGCCTTTACGACGCAGTCACATCAGGAAAGAAATTGAATTGATCTCCATAGTATTGAGTTAAAGCAAATCTTAATGCGAGGATAAGGCAGAGGAACTCACCAACCAACAATGATATATGCTGCTCTGTTAAAACAAGAACTGAAAGACCCTCACTATTTTAGTATGTATGACCCGGTGATTTTTAGGTAACGCAATCTGTTAAAAAAATACAACCAAAGAGATCACTAGAAACCCCACAGACGAGATGCACATACCTTGTCTTACATCTAATTCGAGTAGACGATACTAAATCAATAAGGTATTGATTAGATCTAGAAATGAATCAACAGAATCTTCTTCAGGAAGCCCGGTTAAGTACATAGTTGGCAAACCCTATACAACCAAAGAGATCACTAGAAATGCCCGAGACGAGATGCAAAACTCCATTTTCCTCAAAAACCGACACAACCCACACTAGAGTATGAGTACTAAAAAGTTTCTTTGTCTTGAATTTGTTAGAAAGAACCCTACAATTCTTTCTGTTTTTTTTTTCAAACAAAAAAGTTAAAAGTACGAAGAAAGAATCAAAATGGAAAGCGTCCATTGTCGAATGGATAAGGACAGAGGTCTTCCGCAGGAGCGCATCTGGATATTGCCCTTTGGAAATCTAATTCTTTATTATGGTCGCCATGTGGCCAACCAGATATTCGACAAACAAAAACAAGCTAGTGTGATATACAAAAGAAAACAGACAAGAAAAGATAAATGCATGACCACCAAATGTAGAGGATCACTTTACACGACTACCCAAGACATTAGCGAGAACACCAAATGCAGGCAAGTGCTCTACACACTGCTAGCAAAGATGCATAATTCAATATTTAATCACGCACCCAGAACTGTCCCAGCCTCCGTCGCTGAACCATCGAAAGATCAATAAAAATGGCAGCAAAAGGAACTTTGACAAGAACACTAGATTTAATTAAGAAATTCTACAAAACAACAAATAGTTTGAATGCCCAATCCACAAGTCAACTGATCAAAAATCATGAGCAGTCTAAACCCTTCGCTTTTAGAAAATGATTGATCAAAACCGATGAAATCTAAAAATAGAAACAATAAATCAATGAAATCTACAATATACCTTAAAAATACAAACAATAGGTTATGGATTTAAATCACCCAATAAGAGAACCTAAAATTGAATAACAATGATCATATACCCGCCTCCATGGACATGTCAACTTTTCCTAAGAAAAGAAACTACTTAGAGTGCACATAACTTCAGTATGGTGAGAGAAGGGGACCTCTGACGACAACTGAATTGAGACTCTTCACTCACTGAAGCATGCACTACAGAAACCTCAACACAAATTGACAAACAAGCCGCTCCATGAGAAGTAGAATTCGCAGCTCTAAGACCCGACAGCTGCAAGCATGGAAAGGGAACAGTCAAGTGAAACGCTGGCGAAACCCAAGGTAGAAAATCTACAGATACAAGAGACAAGATTGAAAAGAAACCCCTTTTCTTGAAGCCTGAAAATACCCAGATCGCAATGCAAGCACCAAAAAGACCAAGAAACAGCACGCACAGCAACGAATACTGGAACATCATTTGCAATTCTCAAATTTACTCCTCATTAGCGTTCACTATGTGGTATACACATCCATCCATCCAACAAACAAAATCAAGCCTGTGTGATTATAAAAGCATGCAAGCAGAGAAGAAGAGCAAGAACACCAAAGGTAGAGGAGCACTGTACGCTATAAAAAGACCCAGAATTGAGTTTTACTAATGAGATGCCCATTACTGTAAGACAGGTAAGAGATCTCAACACTTGGATAATTGAAGAACATAAACATCTGGACTAGTAGCTAAGAATGGCAGAAAATATATTATACACAAATGTGAAAAGAATAATCTTAGTTGAGATCTTCCATAAAACAGCAGTTCTGACAAAGAGAGAAGGGAACCACTCTGATTAAGGAGAAAACCTCCAAGCAAATCACTAGAGATCTGACAAACAAGGACGCTCCATGAAGAGAATTCACTGCTCTATAAGACCCAACAGCTGCAAGCACAGAAAGAAGGGAACAATTAAGTCCAAAGCTGACGAAACCCATACCACTAGAGATGCCACACAAGATTCAAAACCCCCTTTATGTCGAAGCCCTGATAATATCCAGATGGCAGTGCCAGCACCAAAATGGCCAAGAAACAGGGTACACAAGGGCGCACATCGGGCACCAACCTCTGAAATTTGCAATCGAATGTATCACACACCATGTGCTCTACAAACATCTATCCAACCAAAGAAAATCAAGTGGTGTGATACACGAGAAAACGGAAGTGGAGAAGAAAATAGGGGAACACCAGAAGTACCAAAAGATCCAAAGTTTTCATAGCCACTATCAAAAGATCCAAAATTTATCAGGTATCCATAACCACCAGGGATCTCATCAGTTGAATCATCAAGGAAGCATCTGGACTAAAAACTAAAAACGCCAGCAGAATACAAAATACACTAGTATCATAGTTGAGAACTTTCACATATCAGCAGTTTTGACAGAGAAAAGGTAACCAGTGATCAGGGATGAAATCTGAATCAAAAATCTCAATACTCATTAAAAGCATTAACTAAAGAAACCTCGATGCAAATTGACAAACAACGCCGCTCCATGAAAAGATCTGTAAGACCCAACAGCTGCAAGCACAAAAAGAAGGGAATGCAGTTCAGTGGACAAAGCAGGTGAAACCCATACCAACTAGGGAATCACTGGAGGTGCCACACAAGATCAAAAACTCCCTTTTCTCGAAGCCCTGATAATATCCAAATCGCAGTGCAAGCACAAAAATGGCCAAGAAACATGCTGCACAGGAACACACACTGGACACCAACCTTTGAACTTTGCAAATCTAATCCACTATAACTGTCACCACACATCCATCCACCAAAAAAATCAAGCTGGCATGATACACAAAAGAGAACAGAAGCAGAAGAAAAGCAGCAAGAACACCAAGAGAGAAGAACACTGTACAGGGCTACCGAAGATCCAGAAGCGACTTTTGAGTACTTACCAAATGTCCATAAGTATGGACCATCAGGGACCTCATCAGGGTCATCAAGGAACATAAGCAAGTATCTAGACCAAAAACTAAAAATGGCAGCAGAATATGTGTTTTTGTTAGAAAGATCACAAATTTCTGTAAGGTCTTAGCACCAGCTTGGTCCTAAGCTTTCTCCTTTTCTTAATATATACAATCTACATACCTAAAAAGACATGGTAGCAGAACACAACACACATAAGTGGGAAAAAAACTACATAAGTTGAGAACTTCCATACATCAACAGTTTTGACAAAGAAGAGAAGGGAAGCACTCTGATTAGGGAAGAAAACTGAACTGAAAATCTTGATACTCATAGAAGACTGAACTAAAGAAACATCAACACACGTGGACAAACAAGGCCCGCTCCATGAAAAGAGTACTTCACTGCTCTATGAGACCCATGGCTGCAAGCACAGAAAGAAGGAAACAGTTAAGTGCAAAGCTGACCAAACCCAAACCACCTAGAAATCACTAAAGATGCCATAGACAAGATTGAAAAACCGCCTTTCTGTCGAAACCTAACAATATCCGGATTGCAGAGCAAGCACCAAAAATACCAAGAGGGTGCAGAGGAAAGCATACTGGATACCAACCTCTGAAATTTCCAAATCATAACCTCTGTAACTGTCACCATATGGTCTACACATCCATACAACAAAAATAAAACAAGTCGCGTGATAACCAAAAGAAACTGGAAGCAGAGAAGATAAGTAGGCTAGAAGACCAAAAGTGGAGGAGCACTTTACAGTGCTATCAGAAAATGACCGAGTGCTTATCAGCTGTCCATAACTATAAGAGACCTCATCAGTTGGATCATCGAAGAACATAAGCATCTGGACTAAGAACCTCATGGCAGCAGAATACAACACACTGGTGAAAAATATTATCTCAGTTAAACCTCCACACAACAGTAGTTTTGACAAAGAGAAAAAGGAGAATTTAGCCAAGAAAACTGAATTGAAAATCTCAATGCTCATAAAAGACTGAACTAAAGAAACCTCAACACAAATGTACAAACAAGGCCGCTCCAAAAAAGGGTAATTCACTGCTCTGTAAAACCCAATGGCTGCAAGCACAGAAAGAAGGGACAAGTTAAGTGCTTTGTTACCGTCATCGGTTGAATCATCGAAGAAGATAAGCATCTGGAGTAAAAACTTCATCGCAGCAGAATATAACACACTGGTGAGAATATTATCCTAGCTGGGAAACTTCAATACAACAGTAGTTTCAACAAAGTGAAAAGGGACCATTAGGGAAGAGAACTGAATGAAAATCTCGATACTCATAAAAGAATGAACTAAAGAAACCTCAGCTCAAATAGACAAACATGATCGCTCCACGAAAAGAAGAAGTCACTGCTCATGGCTGCAAGCAAAGGAAAGAAGGGAACAGTTAAGTGCAAAGTCGAGGAAACCCATAACGCCTAAGAAATCACTAGAGATGCCATAGACAAGATTGAAAACCCCCTTTTTGTCGAAGCCTGAGAGAAACCATATGGATCCAACCTTCGAAATTTCCAAATCTCAGATTGCAGTGCAAGACTGCAAGCACCAAAAAGACAAGACAAGGGTGCAGAGAACCAAAAGTAGAGAGACATTCATGGCGCTATCAAAGGATCCCAACCTTCCACAACCATAAGAAATTTCAGCAAGAACTTAACCTCTATTATTCTCACACATGTGGTCTACACATCCATACAACAAAAATCGACAAAAGTGGCGTGATAACCAAAAAGAGCAAAGAAGATAGAGCTAGAAGACCAAACGTGGAGGATAGACACTTTACAGCGCTATCAGAAGATGATCAAGCACCAAAAAGACCAAGAGTACTTATCAGAAATTTCCAAAACTTAACCTCTATTATCCTCACCATGTGTCCATAACCATAAGAGACCAAAGAAGATCATATCAGGATGATCATCAAGAACATAAGAGACATCTGGACTAAAAATAAGCTTCTGGACTAAAAAACACAGCAGAATACAACACACACTAATGAACGATGTTATCTTTGTCAAGAAACTTCCATAACACAGTATTTTGGACAAAGAGAAAAGGGAGCCACTAGGGAAGAAAACTGAATTGAAAATCTCAATAATCATAACTGAACTAAAGAAACCTCCAAACAAATCTCAACAAACAAGGTCGGCTCCATGAAAAGAAGAATTCACTGGTCCATAAGCCCCAATGGCTGCAAGAACAGAAAGAAGGGAGCAGTTAAGTGCAAAGTTAAGGAAAACCCATACCACACAAGAGATCATTAGAGGTGCCAGACAAGATTGGGAAACTCCCTTTCCTTGACGCACAGACTTCGAAATATCAAACCATCTATCACTATCACCATGTGGTCTACAAACATCTATCCAACCGAACAAAATCAAATGGTGTGTTAAACAAAAGAAAGCGGAAGCGGAGAAGATAAGAAGAGAGAACACCAGTTTAGGGTTTTACTTTACAGGGCTAAAAAAAGATCCAAAACTAATTGAGTTGGAGTACTTATCATGTGTCCATAGCCATCAGGGATCTCATCAGTTGGATCACCAAAGAACATAAGCATCTGGACTTAAAAAATAAAGATGGCAGCAGAATACAACACGCTAGTGAAAAAGTAATTTTAAATGAGGAGTTGACAGAGAGAGAAGGGAACCACTCTTATTAGGGAAGGAAACTGAATTGAAAATCTAGATAATCATTAAAAGCATTAATTAAAGAAACCTCAACCAAAATTGACAAACAAGGCCACTCCATGAAAAGAAGGATTCACTGCTCGTAAAACCCACCAACTGCAAGCACTGAAAGAAGGGAACAGTTAAGTGCAAAGCTGGCGAAGCCCATACAACAACCTAGGAAATCACTAGAAAATGCCAGAAAAGATTGAAAAACCCGTCCCTCGAAGCCTGATAATATCCAGATTGCAGTGCAAGCACCAAGATAACCAAGAAACAGGGTGCACACGAAAGCATACTGGGTACCAACCTTGCAAATACCAAATTTAATCCTTAACTGTCACCATACAACAGTAGTTTTGACAAAGAGAAAAAGGAGCTATCAGGCAAGAAAACTGAATTGAAAATCTCAATGCTCATAAAAAACTGAACTAAAGACACCTCAACACAAATGGACAAACAGGGCCGCTCCAAAAAAAAATAATTCACTGCTCTATAAAACCAAATGGCTGCAAGCACAGAAAAAAGGGAACAGTCAAGTACAAAGCTGACAAAACCCAACCACCTAAGAAAATACTAGAGGTGTCATAGACAAGATCGAAAAACCCCTTTTACCCCCTTATTGTCGAAGCCCTGACAATATCAAGATTGCAGTGCAAGCACCAAAAGACCAGAGGGTGCAGAGGAATGCTTACTGGATACCAACCTTTGAAATTTCCAGATTTTAACCTCTGTTACTGTCACCATATGATCTACACATCCATCCAACAAAAAGGAACAGACAAATGGCGTGATAAATAGAAGAAAAATGGAGAAAATAAGTAGCTAGAAGACCAAAGGTAGAGGACACTTCACGTCACTATCAAAAGATCCGAAATTGACCGAGTACTTACCGGGGTGTCCATAACCATAAAAGAGACCTCATCGATTGGATCATCGAAGAACATAAGCATCTGGAGTAAAAACTTCACGGCAGCAGAACATACAACACACGCTACAACACGCACTGGTGAAAAGTATTATCTCAGTTGAGAAACTTCAAAACAACAATAGTTTCAACAAAGAGAAAAGGGAGCCATTATGGAAGAGAACTGAATTGAATATCTCGATACTCATAAAAGACCGAACTTAAGAAACCTCAGCTCAAATGGGCAATATGATGGCTACTTTAACTGCTTATGGCTGCAAGCAAAGGAAAGAAGGGAACAGTTAGAGATGTTATGGACAAGATTGATAAACCCCTTTTTGTCGAAGCCTGGCAACATCCAGATTGCAGTGCAAGCACCAAAAAGACCAAGAGGGTGCAGAGAACGCATACTGGATCCCAACCTCTGAAATTTCCAAATCTTAACCTCTATTACTGTCACCATGTAGACTACACATCCATAGAACAAAAAATCGAGTGGCGTGATAACCAAAAGAGCAGAGAAGATAAGTAGCTAGAAGATAAAAAGTAGAGGAGCATTTTACAGCGCTATCACAAGATGATAGCGAGTACTTATCAGGTATCCATAGCCACAAGAGATCTTATCAGTTGGATCATCCAAGAACACGTAAGCATCTGGACTAAAAACTTCATGGCAACAGAATACAACACACACAGTGATCAATATTATCTTAGTCGAGAAACCTCCATACAACAGTAGTTTGGACAAAAAGGGAAAAGGGCGCCATTAGGGAAGAAAACTGAATTGAAAATCTCAATAATCATAAATGACTGAACTAAAGAATCCTCCAAACAAATCTCAACAAACAAGTTCGCTCCATGAAAAGAATACACTGGTCCGTAAGACCCGATGGCTGCAAGCACAGAAAGAAGGGAGCAGGTAAGTACAAAGTTTGCAAAACCCATACCACACAAGAGATCGCTAGAAGTGCCAAACAAGATTGGAAAACTCCCTTTTCTCGACGGACACTTTGAAACCAAAATACCAAACTTTGAAATTTCAGAATCAAACCATCTATTATTATCACCGTGTAGTCGACAAACATCCATCTAACCAAACAAAATCAAGTGGTGTTGTTAAAACAAAAGAAAGCGGAAGTAGAAAAGATAAGTCAGCGAGAACACCAAATGTAGGCAGGGCTACCAATAGAACCAAAATTAATTGAGTTAGATTACTTATCATGTGTCCATAACCATCAAGGATATCATCAGTTGGACCACCAAAGAACATAAAATTCTGGACTAAAAAATAAAGATGGCAGCAGGATACAACACACTAGTGAAAAAAATATTTTAGACGAGGATAACAGCAGTGTTGAGTGTTGACAGAGAGAGAAGGGAACCACGCTGATTAGGGAAGAAAACGAAATTGAAAATCTAGATAATCTTTAAAAGCATTAATTAAAGAAACCTCAACCAAAATTGACAAACAAGGCCACTCCGTGACAAGAAGGATTCACTGCTCGTAAGACCCAACAGCTGCAAGCACCTAAAGAAGGGAACAGTTAAAGTGCAAAGCTGGCAAAGCCCACACAACAAAATAGGAAATCACTAGAAAATGCCCAGACAAGATTGGAAAACCCATCTCCCGAAGCCTGATAATATCCAGATTGCAGTGCAAGCACAAAAATGACCAGGAAACAGGGGTGCACAGAAACGCCAACTGGACACCAACCTTGCAAATATCCGAATCGAATCCTCTGACTGTCGCCACATCCACCCAACAAACAAATCAAGCTGGCATAACACACAAAAGGTAACAGAAGCAGAGTAGATAAGCAGCGAGAACACAAAAATAGAGTAGGACTTACGGGGGCTATCAAAATATCCAGAATTGAGTTTTGAGTATTTATCAGGTGTCCATAACCACCATCAAACATCGACCTAATCAGTTGGATCACAGAACAACATAAGCATCTGGACAAAACTAAAAATGGCAGTGCAGCACGCTGTGCAAAAACTATTTTAGCTAAGAACTCCCATAACAGCAGGCTTTGACAAAGAGAGAAGAGAACCACTCTGATTAGGAAGAAAGCTGGATTGAAAAACTCCTACTCATAAAATCCTGAACTAAAAAAACCTCAACACAAATTGGCAGACAAGGCCGCACGGTGAAAAGCGGAATGCAAAGCTCTGTAAGACCCAATGGCTGCACGCATAGAAAGAAGGGAACAGTAAAGTACAAATCTGGCGAAACCCATACCACCTAAGAAATCACTAGACATATCAGAGACAAGATATTACGAAAAGAACCTTTGTTGAAGCCTCACAATATCTAAATATAATCCGCATTACTGTTCAAAGTGGTATACGCATCCTTCCAACAGAGAAACTCAAGCTGGTGTGATAAGCAACAGAAAACGAAAGCAGGAAAGATTTATACACACTTGTGGAAAGAATTATTGTAGTTGAAAACTCCAATATAACTGCAATTTTGACAAAGAGAAGGGAATCTCTATGATCAGGAAAGAAAACTGAACCGAAAATCTAGACACTCGTGGAAAGCCTGAACCAAGTAAAACCCTGAATGCCAGTAGACAAACAATGTTCCATGAAAGGAAGATTTCACTGCTCTGAAAGACCCAACGACTGCAAGCACAAAAGGAAGGGAACAGTTAAGTGCAAAGCCGGCAAAACCCATGCCACATAGAAGAGATCTCAGATGTGCCAGACGAGATTGCAAGATTCCCTTTTCTCGGAACCTGGCATTATCCAGATTGCAGTGCAAGCACCAAAATGGCCAAGATACAAGGTGCACAGGGCATTACAGAAACCGACCTTCGAAATTTCCAAATCTAATCCTCTATCACTGTCACCATGTGGTCTACAAGCATGCCTCCAACCAAAACCAAATCAAGTGACGTGATAAACAAAAGAAAACAGAAGCAGAGCAGATAAGTACCAAGAACACCAAGCAGAGGAATACTTAATGTGGATACAAGAAGAAGAAGATCTAGAATTGAGTTTGGATACTTATCAGGTGTCCATAACCATCAGGGATCTCATCAGTTGGATCATCCAAAAACATAAGCATCTGGACTAACTTTATGGTATCAAGGATACAACACACACTAGTGGAAAAGAATATCTTAGTCGAGAAACTTCCATACAACAATAGTTTTGAAAAAGAGAGGAGCGAATCACGCAGATTGGGGAAGAAACAGAATGAAAATCCCACTAAGCAAAGAGCCTGAATTAGAAAATCCTCAACACAAATTGACAAACAAGGCCACTCCATGACAAGATGTATTCACTGCACTGTAAGACCCATACCACCTAGGAAATCTCTAGAAATGTCAGATAAGATTGAAAAACCCCTTCTGTCGAAGCCCTGATGATATCCGGATTGGAGTACAAGCACAAAAATGGCAAAGAAACTGGGTGCACATGAATGCACACCGGACACCAACCATTGAAATTTCCAAATCTAATCCTCTAACTATCACCACACATGCATCCAACAAACAAACTGGCTTAAAACAAAAAGAAAAAGTAAATAAAGAAGATACGCAGCGAATATACTAAAAGAGAGGAGCACTTCACGGGGCTGTCAAGAGATCCAGAATTGAGTTTTGAGACTTATCAAGTGTCCATAACCATCAAGCATCTGGATAAAATCTAAAAATGGCAGGCAGAATACAACACATGATAGTGAAAAACCCAACTTTAGTCGAGAACTTCGATACAACAACAATTTTGACAAAGAATGAAGGCAACCACTCTGATTGGGGAAGAAAACTGAAATGAAAATATCAGTACTCATAAATCCTGAACTAAAGAAACGTCAAACAAATGGACAAACAAGGGCGCTCCATGAAAAGAATAATTCACTGCTCTGTAAGACCAATGGCACAGAATACGGGAACAGTTAAGTGCTATACCACCTAAGAAATCACTAGAAAGCCCCTTTCTGTCGAAGCCTGACAATATCCAGATTGCAGCGTGAGCATGAAAAGGACCAAGAAATAGGGTGCACACGGATGCATACTGGGTATCGACCTCTGAATTTTCCAAAGCTAATCCTCTATTACTGTCACCATGTGGTCATCCAACAAACAAAATCAAGCTAGTGCAATAACCAAAAGGAAACGGAAGCAGAGAGAAAATAAATAGCTAGAAACTGTAAGATAGAGGAGCACTTCACAAGATACAGGATTGACTTTGAGTACTTAGCAGATAGAGGAGCTCATCAGTCGGATCATAAAAACAAGAAAAAGGTAAAAATGGCAGCAGACCACACTTGTGAAAAAAATCATCTTAGTTGAGAACTCCCGTATAACAGCAGTCCAATAAATGCCAAAGACCTGGGAACTGCTGCAAGCACAGAATAATTGCACTTAGATGCCCATCCATGTATCTTGACAACCGACACTACTAAGAATGACATATGATGACCGATCAATCTACTGAACAAACTGGTAATTCCCAAAAGACGGCAATCACCTAATCTTCCAAAGGCTATGAACACGCAAGAATATCAAACAAACGATCTCTAAGAAACACCAAATCAACTAATAGCAACAACCTCAAAATCCTAATCTATCGAGGATTAAAAACCACAATACATCCGTTGTATATACAGAGAGAAACCAGAAAACCAAAACAAACTGGGATGGAATAATTGTCTTCCGAGCGAGTCTATTTATAGGTTGTGGGCGGTTAGAATGGACAGCTATGATTTAAAGCCATGAACTTAAAGAACGCGGTATTCGTACCGACAATAATAATAATAATAATAATAATAATAATAATATGTCAAAGGCGGTGGCTTTGGGTCGGTGTCTTTGAGTTGTATTAATTACGTGGTCCACAAATATTTGTTTCTCAAAGCTTTTTACATGAGATTTTTAGTAGCCACAACAATTCGTTAGAAAAAATAACAATACAATTAACTCATGTACGTTTTTTATTCGACAGTGTATCTTATTTTTTTTCGAAGATTACTTCCCTTTTTACTTCTGGTTTGGAATTTGGATACAAATTAGAGAAAATACATAAAATATATTCTAAACTTGTTTATGTAACTCAGTTTCACACTGAAATTTTACAGGCTTACACGCTCCACCACATCAACGCCATGTCAGCAACTGATTAAATTTTGAATACACTTTTTCTTTATATATATATATATATATAGACACACACACACACATTAGTATATCAAGAAAAGAATATTAAGAATATTAATTATATGTTGGGCATTAAAAAATGACATGTGTATTATTTTTTCAGTTTTTTAAATCTCTTTCTCTTCTCACTCGCTTCTAGGAACGTGAGTGTACTTTCTCTACCATGTCACCTCTTAGGGAATATACTATCGACAAGAATGGAGGTACTTAAATGCCCATAAAATTACAATGCTAAAATAAATTTCGTGAATAGGTTTGGAGGGGGGCGGCGATTTTATGCATTTTCCTAAGTGTTTTGATGAATATGTATGATTTTATAAGTTATGTTTATATGAATGTATAATTGCTAAATGCATGTACGAAGTGATTATAATATCACACATAATATAAGAGTTGTACATGAATGATATGTGATTTTTTTGAGGAACTTCGCTCGTTCAAGTTTATAGGACCCCGAGTGAATGTGTGGTTTTAATTTTATAATGAGATATATGTATTTTTGACTTTAAATGAATTAATAAATAATTAAATGATTTTTATGCATCAAAACAAAAAAGAGTAATTATTCGTACTAATATTTGGATGACCACCCATCAAAATTTTCCCCAACAATGTATTCAAAAGATTCTATTTTGTTTCAAATCATGGCACTCAGTAACTAGAAATCTAATACAAAGACATGAGACACAACTCAAAAACAAATTAACCAAAAGATTGAAAGTAAAGATAGGAGTTGAAGATACCTCCGTGGATGGGCGGATGACTCACCTCAACTGTGGAAGCTAGACGAGCATACTCAACAATATGCTGCTAGATAACCTTCAACAATATCTGCACAGAGCAGTAAATAATGAGTCAAAATGATCCAGTAAGATCATCGATCCACCCGTCTTACCCCTAGGACAAACTTTGAAAATGGTAATGGATAATGACATAATCAAGCTCCCACAAGTATAAAACAGCTATATTATCACGATATCAAAGAAAGATACATGAATAAGCTCAAACTAACTACTAAACAAATACAAGCTATGATGTTAATTGTTGCTAAATATACTGATGCGGGGCATTCAGTTCGTTTAGCCCACATCTCTTACCCATATTTACTGTGTTGGACGCATGCTTACCCATCTAGGGTGGTGCATTGATCACCCGCCTTAATAAATCTCTCAATATTGTCGAGTCGCTTTCTGCTTAATAAGGAGCGCATGATCGCTATCCCAACAACGTCTTAATATGATCCTTTTATTTAATTAAGGTAAGAAATATTTTAATATCTTTTGGTTTTTACACAAGAATACTTTCGTATTATTTTAATATTTAGGTATTAGTAAAGACCACTTTGTAAATTTAATGAGATAAGGGTAAAAAACACACCTCAACTATCACTTTTTTTTTTTTTGTGTTTCATACCTGAACCATCCGAAGTGAGACTTTCCTACCTAAACTATCACCAGATAGTTAGCAAAACACACCTAAACGCTGACTAGACTAAATATTTGACCTCAAACACCAAAATGAACGTGAAGCATAATTTTCTCTAAAAATTTCGTCCATTTGACATATGTAACAGCTATATATGAGCTGACTCATTATTTTTTTAATTTTCCAATTAATTATTTAAAACCCTAAGCTCTCCCGCTTCTTCTTCATCATTTGTCAACCATTTTTCTTCATTTCTTCTTCTCTTGTGCAGATTTCTCATTTATTTCTACTTCATTATCAGCCTTGTTATTCATTTTCTTCTTCTGTAAAAGCTAATAAGATTTTCTCCTTCATTTTGTTTCCCTTCATCTTCTTCATTGGTCATATTTTCTTGTCAAAATGACGAAGAATGTCTTGCACAAATGTGGACAGATTATCGACGTGGAATTAACTTTTAACCTAACAATTAGTTCTGCCACGGTGGAATTATTTATCCCTGTAAAGTACCACATGGCATGATTTTTAAACAAAAAAGAGAGTGTAGTATACGCACCATCATAAATAAGTCAAGTGTGTTTTGCTAACTATCTGGTGATAGTTTAGGTAGGAAAGTCTCACTTCAGATAGTTCAGGTGTGAAACACACAAAAAAAAAAAAGTAATAGTTGAGATGAGTTTTTTACCCTTATCTCTAAATTTAATACTAGTAAGTTTTTTCATCAAGATTCCTAGTTAGTGAATAATTGATCCGACATATTTATACAGGAAAACAGAAAAATAGTATTTCTCATACTAAAATTTTGGATAATCCCCCGTCAAAGTTTTCCCTAACAAAAAAATAGTATTCAAAAGATCCTATTTTGATTCAAATCTTGAGTCTGAGTTGGGACTATCGTTGTTTGAGGTAATTTTTTGGGTTTGTTTAGTTAATGGGGTTTTCCTTTTGTTGATACAACATCATTTGGTCATTCTCAAGCACACATATCCAAATAATTGGGATTAAAGCTTATCTGTTGATGTTATAAACAAACAAAATCAAGCTCGTGTGATACACAAAAGAAAACGGAAGCAGAGAAAATAAGCAGCGAGATCACCAAAAGAAAGCTGAAGCAAAGAAGAAAAATATGCCGAAAGACCAAAAGTGGAGGAGCACTTTACAAAAATATCATTCCATAACCATAAGAGACCTCATCGGTTGGATCATCGAAGAACATAAGCATCCGGACTAAGAACCTCGTGGCAAGAATACAACACATCAAGGTTAAAAATATTATCTCGGTTAAACCTCCACACAACAGTAGTTTGACAAAGAGAAAAGGGAGCTTTTAGCCAAGAAAACTGAATTGAAAATCTCGATGCTAATAAAAGACTAAACTAAAGAAACCTCCACACAAATGTACAAACAAGGCCGTTCCAAAAAAGGGTAATTCATTGCTCTGTAAAACTCAATGGCTGCAAGCACAGAAAGAAGGGAACAGCTAAGTGAAAAGCTGACGAAACCCAAACCACTTAAGAAAATACTAGAGATGCCATAGACAAGATTAGAAGCCCCCCTTTTGTCAAAGCACGGACAAATCCAGATTGCAGTGCAAGCACCAAAAAGACCAAGAGGGTGCAGAGGAACACATACTGGATACCAACCTTCGAAATTTCCAAATCTTAACCTCTGTTACTGTCACCATATGATCTACACATCCATCCAACAAAAAAGAGCAGACAAGTGGTGTGATAACCAACAGAAAACAGAGAAAATAAGTAGCTAGAAGACCAAAGGTAGAGGGACACTTTACGGCGCTATCAAAGGATCCAAAATTGACCGTACTTATCGGGTGCCCATAACCATAGGAGACACCTCAGCGGTCGAAGAGCATAAGCATCTGGAGTTAAAACTTCATCGCAGCAGAATTTAACACACTAGTGAAAAATATTATCTTTGAGAAACTTCAATACAACGGTAGTTTCAACTTTCAACAAAGAGAACAAGGGACTATTAAGAAAGAGAACTGAATGAAAATCTCAATACTCATAAAAGACTGAACTAAAGAACCTTAGCTCAAATAGACAAACATGATCGCTCCACGAAAAGAAGAAGTCACTGCTCATGGCTGCAAGCACAGAAAGAAGGGAACAGTTAAGTACAAAGATGACGAAACCCATACCACCTCAGATAACAACAACAACAACATACCCAGTGAATCCCACAATGTGGGGTCTGGGGAGGGTAGAGTGTACGCAGACATCTTACCCCTACCTTAGGTAGAGAGGTCAAGCATGTTTCCGAAGACCCTCGGCTCAAGAAAAAGGCATATGAAAGGTCAGATCCGGGCAAACAAATCAAAGCAATTATGAAAATGAAAACAATGAAAGTAATGAAAGCAATGAAAGTAAATAAGCCATTGTAAACCAATAGATACTCGCAGGAATCAAGAGACAAGAAACTATAGAGCAATAAAACTACTCGTAAGAAAGGATAAACGCGACTACCTACTAGCCTACTACCCTAATATGAGTCCTCCATACCCTCCTATCTAAGGTCATGTCCTCGGTAAGCAGGAAATGCGCCATGTCCTATCTAATGACCACTCCCCAATACTTCTTCGGCCTACCTTTACCTCTTCTGAAACCGTCACTAGCCAGCCTCTCGCACCTCCGCACTGCGGCATTTGCATCTCTTCGCATCACATGCCCAAACCATCTCAGCCTCGCTTCCCCCATCTTGTCTTCCACTGAGGCTACTCCAACCTTGTCTCGGATGACTTCATTCCTAATCCTATCGCTCCTAGTGTGCCCACACATCCATCGCAGCATTCTCATTTTCGCCACTTTCATCTTCTGAACATGAGATTTCTTGACTGGCCAACACTCCGCCCCATACAACATAGTTGGTCTAACCACCACTTTGTAGAACTTGCCTTTAAGTTTTAGTGGCACCTTCTTGTCACACAACACTCCGGAGGCAAGCCTCCATTTCATCCACCCTGCACCAATACGGTGTGTGACGTCATCATCAATGTCCCCATTTCCTTGTATAATAGACCCAAGATACTTGAAACTATCTTTCTTCTGTATGACCTGGGTGCCAAGCTTCACTTCAACGTCCGCCTCATGCACTATATCACTGAACTTGCACTCCAAGTACTCTGTCTTGGTCCTACTCAACTTGAACCCTTTAGACTCCAGAGTTTGTCTCCAAACCTCCAGCTTAGCGTTAACTCCGCTGCGAGACTCGTCAATCAGGACTATGTTATCCACAAATAACATACACTATGGCACCTCACCTTGAATTTTCCCCGTCAATCCATCTATCACCAAGGAAAATAAAAATGGACTAAGAGCTGATCCCTGGTGCAACCCCATCACCACTGGAAAGTGCTCTGAGTCTCCTCCTATAGTCCTTATCCTGGTCTTGGCCCCATCATACATGTCCTTGATCGCCCTAATGTACGCCACAGGTACACCTCTAGCCTCCAAGCATCTCCATAGAACCTCTCTCGACACTTTGTCGTATGCCTTTTCTAGGTCGATGAATACCATGTGCAGGTCCCTCTTCCTCTCTCTATACTGCTCCACCAGTCTCCGTACAAGATGAATAGCTTCTGTAGTTGAGTGCCCCGGCATGAATCCGAACTGGTTCTCTGAGATAGACACGCCTCTCCTCACCCTCATCTCCACCACCCTTTCCCACACTTTCATAGTGTGGCTTAGCAACTTGATCCCTCTGTAGTTGTTGCAACTTTGAATGTCGCCCTTGTTCTTGTCCAATGGAATCACTGTACTGCATCTCCATGCTTCGGGCATCTTAGCCGTCTTAAAGATGACATTAAAAAATCGAGTCAACCACTCCAAACCTACCCTGCCTGCAGTCTTCCAAAAATCTCCAGGAATCTCATCGGGCCCGGTCGCTCTTCCCCTACTCATCCTACGAATAGCAGCCTTAACTTCCTCAACCTTTATACTCCTACAATATCCAAAATCACGACACCTCTCGGAGTACTCCAAATCTCCCAACACAATATCTCTATCCCCTTCGTCGTTCAAGAGTTTGTGAAAGTATGATTGCCATCTCCGTCTAATGAGAGCGTCCTCCACCAGTACCCTGCCATCCTCGTCCTTGATGCACTTCACCTGATCCAAGTCACGCGCCCTCCTCTCCCTCACCTTGGCTAGTCGGTACAACTTCTTATCCCCGCCTTTGTCCTCTAGTTCTACATACAGGCGTTCAAAAGCTGCTGTCTTTGCCGCCGTAACCGCTAACTTTGCCTCCTTCCTCGCCATCTTATACAATTCCCTATTCGTTCGCTTCTCCTCATCATCCTTGTTGTCTACCAACTTCGCATACGCCACCTTCTTAGCTTCCACCTTCTCTTGAACTTCTCCATTCCACCACCAGTCCCCTCGGTGCCGACCACGGCTACCCTTCGAGACCCCCAGCACCTCTCTAGCTGCTTCCCTAATGCAACTGGTCGTCTTATCCCACATGTTGGTCGCCTCCCCACTACTCTCCCAGGCTCCCATAGTCCTCAACTTCTTCCCCATCTCCAGGGCACCCGTCATGGTCAAACTCCCTCATTTGATCCTAGGCCTGTCATCCACGACCCTCTTTCTCTTCCTCATCTTGATTTCCAAATCCATCACCAAGAGCATATGTTGGGTCGTTAGATTTTCACTCGGAATCACCTTGCAGTCTTTACAAAGACTTTTATCGTCCCTCATAAGGAGTAAAAAGTCTATCTGCGTCTTAGCCACCGAACTACGAAAGGTTACCAAGTGCTCCTCCTTCTTCGAAAAACTTGAATTGGCTACCACCAGCCCAAAGGCTTTTGCCAAATCCAACAGTGCAACTCCTCCTCCGTTCATGTCCCCGAAACCACAACCTCTATGCACATCATCATATTCCCCGAAATTGACCTAATGTGCCCATTGAAATCTCCTTCGATGAATAGCTTCTCAGTGGGCGGAATACCTCCCATCATCTAGTCCAAATCCTCCCAAAAACGTCTTTTCTCCTCCTCGCCCAAGCCCGCTTCCAAAGACATAAGCACTCCATACCACCTCAGATATCACTAGATATGCAAGAGCCAGGTTGAAAACCCCCTTTTTTGACAAAGCCTGACTTTATCCAGATTGGAGTACAAGCACCAAAATGGCAAGGAACAGGGTGTAAAGGAATGCATATTGAAATTTCCAATTGTAATCCTCAACTGTTACCGGCACATCCATCCAACAAACAAAATCAAGCTAGCCTGATAAACAGAAGAATACAGCAGCAGAGAAAATAAGCAGCGAGAACACCAAAAGAGAGAAGCACTTTACGGGGCTATCGAAATATCCAGAACTGACTTAGAGTACTTAATCAGGTCCATAATCATCCACCAAGACCTCATCAATTGGATCGTCGAAGAACACAAGCATCTGGACTAAACACTAAAACTAGCAGCAGAACACAACAAGCATTAGAGAGAGAAAACTATTTTAGTTCAGAAATGAAAATTTCTGTACTCATAAAAGCCTAAACAAAAGAAACCTCAACACAAATGGACAAACAAGGCCGCTCCATGAAAAGAATAATTCATGGCTCTGGAGCCAATGGCTACTGAAAGCACAGAAAGAGGGGAACAGTTCAGTGCAAAGCTGATGTAACCCCTACCACCCAAGAAATCAATAGGAAAAATGCCAAAGACAAGATTCGAGACCACCTTTTTGTAGCAAGATCAGATTGTAGTGCAAGCACCAAAATAGCAAGAAACAAGGTGCACACAAACGCATACTGGACACCAACCTTTGAAATTTCCAAATCTAATCCTCTTAATTGTTACCACACATCCATCCAACAAACAAAATCAAGCTCGCGTGATAAACGAAGAAAGCTAGGAGAAAAATAAGCAGCGAGAACACCAAAAGAGAGAAGAACTTTATGGGGCTATCGAAATATCCAGAACTGACTTCAAGTACTTAATCAGGTGTCCATAACTATCAACCACCAGGGCCTCATCAGTTTGATGGTCAAAGAACGTAAGCATCTGGACTCAAAAACTAAAAATGGCATCAGATACAACAAACACTAGTGAAAAAAACTATTTTGGTTGAGAAATGAAAATTTCTGCACTCATAAAAGCCTAAACTAAAGGAACCTTGACACACATGGACAAACAAGGCCGTTCCATGAAAAGCATAATTCATGGCTCTGTAATGGCTGCTACAAGCATAGAAAGAAGGGAATGGTTAAGTGCAAAGCTGATGTAACCCCTACTACCTAAGAAATCACTAAAAATGCCAGAGACAATATTCGAAACCACCTTTCTGTCGTATCAAGACAATATCCAGATTGTAGTGCAAGCACCAAAATGGCAAGAAACCGGAAGCACAGAAACGCATACTAGACACCAACATCTGAATTTCCTAATCTAATTTTCTCAATGGTTACTAGACATCCATCCAAGAAACAAAATCTAGCTATGTGATTCATAGAAGAGAACGGAAAGCGAGAAAACCAGAATAGAGGAGCACTTTATGGGGCTAACGAAATATCCAGAACTGACTTCAAGTACTTAATCAGGTGTCCATAACCATCAACCGCCAGGGCCTCATCAGTTGGATGGTCAAAGAACGTAAGCATCTGGACTAAAAACTAAGATGGCAGCAGAATACAACAAACACTAGCGAAAAAAACCATTTTGGTTGAGAATTGAAAATTTATGTACTCATAAAAGCCTGAACTTAAGAAACCTCAGCACAAATGGACAAACAAGGCCGCTCCAGGAAAAGAATAATTCATGGCTCTGTAAGACTCAATTGCTGCAAGCACATAAAGAAGGGAAGAGTTAGTGCAAAGCAGATGTAACCCACACTACCTAAGAAATCACTAGGAAAAATGCCAGAGATTCGAAACCCCCTTTTGTCGCAAAGAAAGACAATATCCAGATTGTAGGGTACACATAAACACATACTGGACACCAACCTTCGAAATTTCCAAATCTAATCCTCTAACAAACAAAATCAAGCTCGCGTGATAGACAGAAGAAACGGCAGCAGTGAAAATAAGCAGTGAGAACACCAAAAGAGAGAAGCACTTTATGGGGCTATCAAAATATCCAAAACTGACTTCAAGTACTTAATCAGGTGTCCATAACCATCAACCACCACGGCCTCATCAGTTGGATGGTCAAAGAACATAAGCATCTGTACTAAAAAACTAAAAATGGCACCAGAATAAATGAACACTAGTTAAAAAAAACTATTTTGGTTGAGAAAGGAAAATTTCTGTACTCATAAAGCCTGAACTAAAGGAACCTCAACACAAATGAACAAACAAGGCCGTTCCATGAAAGTATAATTCATGGCTCGCAAGACCCAATAGGCTACGCCGCAAACACGAAAGAAAGGAACAAGTTAAGGGAACAGCAAAGCTGATGAAACCCATACCACCTAAGAAATCACTAAGAAAGATGCCAGAGACAAGATTCAAAACCCTCTTTATGTCGAAGCCCAAAATATCCAGATTGCAGTGCAAGCACGAAAAGGACGTGCACACGAACGCATACAAAATTTCCAAATCTAATCCTCTATCTGTCACCGTGTGACCTACGCATTCATCCGAAAAACAAAATCAAGCTGGTGTGACAACCAAAAGAAAACGGAAGCAGAGAGAAAGTAAGTAGCTAGAAACCCAAAAGTAAAGGAGCACTTCATGGCGCTATCAAAGATCCAGGATTGACATTGAGTACCAAAAGTAAAGAAGCACTTCATGGCGCTATCAAGGACCATAAGTCGGATCAGCAAAGAAAGTAGGCATCTGAACTTCCACGTAGGAGCAGTTTTGACAAAGCTCCAAGACACCGAAATATCCAATACCTATTTCCAAAGACATGGGGACTGCTACAACTTCCTAACCACAAACACCGAAGCATTCATTTAACTGCCCATCCATGTTATCTTGACAACTAACACCACACCTTCTCAAAATACGAAATAACCCCCATATCAATTCATCAAGGGGAAACATAAACACAGAGATAATAGCATAGAGGAAATCTCAGAACAAAAACCTCAGAATCTCCAAAGCTTAATTCCCCAAAATTGCATCCAAGAATGGACCTCGCCAGCTTTGAATATCTTAAAATTGAAAATCAATCAAAGGATTGCAATTAGGAACTCAGATAACTGTAATACGCATGAAAAAGGATGAGAACAAAATAAATAAATAAACCACAGACGAGGAAGGAAAGAAAGGATAAGAACATTGAGACCAAGGTACCTAACACGTTCTCCTATGATTATTACCCAAACCTGACCAAACATTTGCAACATTGACTCACAAATCAACAAATTCGATAGAACTACAATCTCACAAAAATAAAAGACACAGAAAGAACTCTGAAACACTGATCGCTCCCCACTTGAATCGCTTGTCCCGAGCTTAATTTCTCAACAGAGATGATAGAAACCTACACCCCCATATAAAATACAGAAAATAAAAAACAAATAAGAAGAAACAATTTTTGACAATTCAAGGTAGGGAGAGCATGTATATAAGAGATAGCCAAGAAATCAAAACCAAACCGATTGCTCAACCGGAAAAACTGTTACTTGGCACCAAAGAGAATCACATAAATCTGAAATACAAAACAGTCTCCATAATAATTATCTATATCTTGATTAAATGCTGCGAATACCCACGAGATATCAAGAAACAATCTCAAGTGAAAGAACACCAAATCTAACAGCAAAACGGATTGAAAACCACAAACGTATATATTTATTAAACAGAGAATTGGAAATCAGAAACCTACACAATGAAACAAATAAACTACTCATCGGAAGAAATCAAAACCAAACGGATCACTCAACTGGTAACTCCCAAAATTTTAAAATACTCCAAACGGTCTCTATAATAATCATGCAGATATTAATCATGCAGATTTGTCTCTTTGCGTATTAATTTAGCATTATTTCCATTATGTATTACCTGCTCCACCAAATCTACTTATTATTTCTGTCAAAACTTCTGGTAACCAGGGGCTTTTAATTAAAGGTGACAAAAAGGTTTAAAAATTGAGTTGGGGTAACTCTAATTTTTTTAATTGAGTAGGGGTGATAAACTTTGGATTAGTGATTAAGGAGTTTTGACTTGCCTCAAAGTTATTTTTTTAACACTTTGATCCCAAGCTTTGTTTTTTACACTTTGACTTCGAGTTTTGTTTTTAACACTTTGACCCAACTCATATAAATCATAAAATACCCCCACCCCCCACAAAAAAAATGTTTTTTTAAAAAGATTTTGAAAAGCTTTTTTTTTTGTGCCACCCACCCCCTTCCCCACCACCCCCACCCTCCCAAAAAAAATTAATTTTATTTTAAAAAAAAATTGAAAAGATTTTGTTTTGGGTTTTTTGCACCACCCCTCCCCCCGCCCTTGCCCCCCACCCCTACGAAAAAAAAAAAAAAAATTTAAAAAAAATTTTGAAAAGTTTTTTTTTGTTTGTTTTTTGTACCCCCCCCCCCCCCCCACCACCACCACCATCCACCCTCCCAAAAAAAATTAATTTTATTTTTTAAAAAAAGTTTTGAAAGGTTTTTATTTTTAATTTTTTGCACCACCCCCTCCCCATCCACCCCTCCCTCTGACCTTGCCCCCCACCCTCACCCCCCACAAAAAAAATGTTTTTTTTAAAAAAGAGTTTGGAAAGTTTTTTTTTGTTTGTTTTTTGTACCCACCACCCCCCACCCTCCCAAAAAAATTAATTTTATTTTAAAAAAAGTTTTTGTTTTTGGTTTTTTGCACCACCCCACCCCATCCACCCTCCCCCCACCCCAAACCCCACAAAAAAATGTTTTTTTTTAAAAAGAGTTTGAAAAGTTTTTTTTTGTTTGTTTTTTGTACCCCCCTCCCCCCACCACCTCCCACCCTCCCAAAAAATTAATTTTATTTTTTAAAAAGGTTTTGAAAAGTTTTTGGTTTTGGTTTTTTGCACCACCCCCACCCCATCCACCCTCCCCCCGCCCTTTCCCCCCAAACCCCACAAAAAAAAATGTTTTTTAAAAAAGATTTTGAAAAGTGTTTTTTTTTTTGCACCATCCCTACCATCCCAAAAAAATTAATTTTATTTAAAAAAAAAAAGATTTGTTTTTGATCTTTTGCACCACCCCACCCCATCCAACAAACCCCCCCCCCCCCCCCCCCCAGCAAAAAAATCTTGAAAAGTAAATTTTTTCTTTGGTTTCTTACTCCACTCACCCACCCAAAAAAAATAATTTTGTTTTAAAAAAATGTTTTGAAAAGTTTTTATTTTTTGCATCACCCACCCCCCTAAAAAAATTCTTGAAAAGAAGTTTTGAATTAGAGAGAGAGATACCTCCTCCACATGTTGATCCTAGCAAACCCGGAAGAAGGCGGACAAAGAGGAGGCGTGAAATTGGGGAATCATTGCGAACGAGGAAAAATAAATGCTCCTTATGTAAAAGCAGTGGCACAAAAATAGTTATTTTTTTGAACTTTTTGACATTTTAATGTTGTTTTTTTTTAAATGATAATTTATGTTCTTGGTGCTTGTGAACTTGGTTTATATGATATGTTGATCGTGTTCAAATCACAAATGCGTGTATTCTTGCGAATAAATTGTTGAACGAGTTTTCAACAAGTAATGAATCGTAATAGCTTCCGTAACTTGTTGGGTTTTATCCAACAAGTAAGAAGACTTGTTGCAGCAACTAGTATCTTATTGGAACATGTATCTCACTTGCCGCAACGATACTACGTTGCAACGGATACTACACTTCTTACGCAAGATATTACAAGCCAACAGATACTACTTGATTCACCCATATTTAGTGATCAACAAAGGGAATCAATGATATTTAGTGATAAACAAAGGAAATCAACGATATATAGTGATCAATGTATAATACTTAATCAATTTGATGTATTTTGAGTCAGGAAAGATGATTTACTGAGTCAGTATGCACTAAATCGAGTGGTCATTAAAGTGAATTGATGTGAACTACTTGATTCACCCATATTTTAGTGATAAACAAGGGAAATCAACGATATTTAATGATCAATGTATAATACTTAATCAATTTGATGTATTTTGAGTCAGAAAATATGATCTACTAAATCAGTATGCATTAAATCGAGTGATCATTAGAGTGAATTGATGTAAAATACTTGATTCACCCATATTTAGTGATAAACAAAGGAAATCAACAATATTTAGTTATCAATGTATAATACTTAATCAATTTGATGTATTTTGAGTCAAGAGAGATGATCTACTAAGTCAGTATGCACTAAATCGAGTGCTCATTAGAGTGATTTGATGCGAACTACTTGATTCACCCATATTTAGTGTTAAACAAAGAAAATAAATGGTATTTAGCGATGAATATATACGTCTACTAACATCCTTAATGGATTAGATAATAATTTCATGGATTAGATGAGCAATTCTAAGTGTATTCTTCCTAAATCGAGTGATCATTAGAGTAATTTGATGTGAAGTACTTAATTCGGCCATATTTAGTGATAAAAAAAATGAATTCAATGTTATTCAGTATAAACAAAGGAGTTCAATGTGATCAATATCGTGAATATGTTGCAACAATGGAGGAGTTGTTGCAACATATGAGATACCTGCGGCAACATATGAGTAAGTTGTTGCAACATATGAGATACCTGCTGCAACATATGAGTAAGTTATTGCAACAACTACGCAACTTGCTTAAACATCGATCCATCGTTGAAGCAGCATTAGTAACTTGTTGCAACTTCTTCAACAAATGTATGATCTGTTGCAACAAATAACTCATCTGTTGCGACATATTTTTTAGTTTTTGCAATAATTTAAGCAATTTTTTGATTTTTTTCCAACAAGCTGAGTAATTTGTTGCAACAACTAAGCAACTTGTTGAAAAATATTAGTAACTTGTTGAAACACATTAGTAACTTGTTGAAATAAATTAGTAACTTATTAGTAACTTCTTCAACAACTGTATGCATCTATTGCAACAATTGGTAAGCAAAATAAATAAGTTCATAAACAGAAATTGTTCAATAGACACCTTGGCTCCAAATACCACAACTTAAGTAATAATTTGTTCAGCAACTGGCTTCTGGGATGTAGCAGATTTCCTTGATCTACTCCATCTCCTTCGTTTCCATCATTAGTTTCTTTATCTTCTAGTTCTTCTTCACTTTCTTCATTTGTATCTCTTTTTCTTGGCTCTGTTCTTCATCTCTTTCTGAGGATTAATTGTTAATTTGGTCAATTTGACTATATCTTTCCTCAACATTTGTTGATTCATAAATAGGTTGCCTACTTGTTGCAACAAGTGTAGAACTTGTTACACTACACTTGTTGCAACAACTACAACTGTTGGATATCTTCTACAAATGTAACCAAATAATCGAAGCTATGTCCAACAGATTTGTAGTTGTTACAACAGATTGTCTACTTGTTGCAACAAGTGTAGAACTTGTTGCAACAACTACAAATCTGTAGGATATCTTCTACAAATAGAACCAAATAACTGAAGCTATGTCCAACAGATTTGTAGTTGTTGCAACAGATTGTCTACTTATTACAACAAGTGTAGAGCTTGTTGCAACAACTACAAATTTGTTGGATATCTTCTACAAACAGAAGCAAATAACTGAAGTTATGTCCAACAGATTAGTGAGTCGTTACAACAGATTGTCTACTTGTTGCAAAAAGTGTAGAACTTATTTCAACAACTACAAATCTGTTGGTTATCTTCTACAAACATAATCAGATAAATACCAGGACAAGAACAAAAACTATATGTTGGATATACTTTCCTAAACCCCAACCATACCAGGACAACAACGGGGGAAAAACCATCTATTTGACTACAAACACACAACAACAACCCGAATTTTCAACAACAACCTGAATTTTATCCAAACTTTTACTAAACCCAAAAAAAAAAAAAAAAAAACTTCAAAACTTCCTTTCAAGATTTTTTTTTTGAGTGGGTGGGGTGTGCAAAAAACCAAAAATAAAACTTTTCAAAAGCTTTTTTTAAAAAATAATTTTTTTTTTGGGTGGGTGGGGGAAGTAAGAAACAAAAAAAAAAAAATTAAAAAACTTCTTTTCAAAAAAAATTATTTTTTGGGTTGGGTGGGGGGGGTGTGGTGGTGGGTGCAAAAAAATAAAAAGAAAACTTTTCTAACTTTTTTAAAAAAAATATTTTTTTTGGGGGGGGGTGGGGGTGGGGGGAGGGATGAGGGGTGGGAGGGGAGCGGGGGTTGTTAAAAAAAAAACTTATAAAAAAATTAGGGTGGGGGGGGGGGGGGAGGGTTGGGAGGAGGAGGAAGGGAGTGAAAAAACAAATAAAGAAAATCAAAACTTTTTAAAAAAAAAAAAAATTGGTGTTGCGGGGTGGGGGGGGGGGGGAGGGGCGGGGGAGGGGTGGGAGCAGGGGGGTTGGTGATAAAGCAAATAAAAAAATTTAAAACTTTTTTTTAAAAAAAAAAAAAAATTGGTGTTGGGGGGGGCGGGGGAGGGGCGGAGGAGAAGGGGGCTATTGGGTTTTTTGAGATTAAGTTAGGGTTTTTTTATATTTTGTAAAAGATTATAAGTTTTAAAAATTATAATTTAGTCTCAACTTAAGTTAATCACATTTTTAAGACAAGTTTGACCTTGGCTGGTCAAACTTGTCACCATTTCCAATTAGGAGACTTTTTTGTCACCATAAGTTTATTCTTCCCAGTAACCAGAATGATATATTTCTATTATATAATATAATATGCTTTATAAATTTCAAATCAATGGGCCTTTTAGGCATTTATTAATTAGCTATTTGCGGATCCACTCTCAAAAGATCAATGAAAAATAAAAGGGAACTAAACCAGAACAAACTGGGATGATGGAATTGTATTCCTAGCGAGAGTATTTATAGGATTGTGGCGGCTTAGAATGAGAACGGCTATGATTTAAAGCGATGAAGATAAACACGCGGTATTAAGAATATTAATTATATGTTGGTAATTAAAAAAATGATATGTATATGATTTTGTCAAGTTTAAACTTTTCTCTTCTCACTCACTTTTAGGAAGGTAAGTGTACTTTCTCTGCCATGTCACTTCATAGGAGATATTTAATACACTATCGTTAAGGATAGGGGTAATTAAACATCGTAAAGTTACAGTGCTAAAGTAAGTTTAGTGAATAATTTTTTTTTTCTTTGGGTGGGTAAACTAATTATGCTATTTTATAAATGCTAAAATCAATATGAAGTAAAGCGTACTATAAAAAAAATTGGGATTGTAAAAGATTTTTAGAACTTTAACACTATATATTCAAGTCTTGTTTTTTTAATTACTAACACCACCTTAAGCATTATATTTGACACTGACACATGTATATCAACAATCATATCAATATAGAAAAATTTAATCCAAAATTTTATATTTGATGAAAATAATTACATCATAAAATAATAGCCTTAAATTTTAACGTGAATTTTAGAGGAAACATGGTAAAGTACTTATGTCATGCTAAATGCAATGTACGTATTTGCAAAAAAGAACCCTAGGTTCTAAGTGTATCAAAGGCAGTCTATGAAGTTGCGTCAATAGAGTCCCTCTTATTAGTAGATCGTAGGCTACACTTATATCAGGGAGGCTATGAGGATATTTAAGACGTCTCGATTTTCTTCTACTCCAAATCATGCATTTGAGCTTGGAATAAGGAAAAAATTTTAGATTTTTGACGTGATTAATACATATCGACGAACATAAATATCAAATTCCAAGTATTGACACAAGCTTCTTAAAAAGTATCCCATGAGGTTCTAGTTGTTGTAGTGCAGTCTTGAATACTTCATACAGAACGAAACTTATATGAATAGGTGTCAATTACAAATGACACGTATGTATATATATGGGGACAAGATACATAAACGACAAATGGGTAAGTTGATGAAATGTTAAGGTATAGATACCCCAAAACATATGTTAATGGCTACAAGAGCAATATGAATTGCCCCAAGAGGTAAATTTGTTATGAAATAATAATGATAAGCTCTGCATGCACGCTATGTATGTCTTGTGTTGCCATTAATAAATTGGGGAAAAGTGAAAATTACCACGTGTGTGTGTGTGTGTGTGTGTGTGTGTGATAAGAGGCTCTTTAGTGAGATAAGATGAGTTGGATGATACGTGACAGTTAACGAATGAAGCTAAGAATAGACTTCGAAAAAACTTATAAACGGTTAATATGGCTGGCTTAAGGCCTAACTGATATAAAACAATAATGGTGCTGGTGAAGATGGAACAAAATGCATGATGATGCAACTCAAATCTAAAGTATTAATGGTGGTACTGAGGTTAAAGATTCCCTAAATGATACATATAATTATATGAGTAATCATATATTTACAAATGTGATATATGTATGGTAGTATAATATATATTCATATGCATTACTATGTTTTTAACGATGGTATTATTTTGATGACAACCAACAAGATCACGATTATGAAAGTGACATGAGAAAATAGTCTTAAGGGCGAGATATCAGAGAAATCCAGCCTGAGAGGGCAAATTACGAGCACAATGAATTTCACGAATAGGCCATATGGGCAAAATAATTAATTTTGAGAATGTTTCCAAAGTGTTTTGATGAATATGTATGATTTTATAAGTTATGTTTGTATGAATGTATAATTGCTTAATGCATGTATGAAGTTATTATAAGATCACATAACATAATATAAGAATCATACATGAATGATATGTTATTTTTCGAGGAGCTTTGTTCGTTCAAGTTTATAGGACCCCGAGTTAATGTTTGGTTTTATATTTTTTTAATGAGATATATGTATTTTTGACTTTTAAATGAATTAATAAATAATTAAATGACTTTTATGCATCAAAACAAAAGAGAGTAATTTCTCATAATAATATTTGGATGACCACCCATCAAAATTTTCCCTAACAATGTATTCAAAAGATTCTGTTTTGTTTCAAAATCATAACACTCAGTAACTAGAAATTTAATACAATGATACGAGATGCAACTCAAAAACAAATTAATGAAAAGATTGAAAGTAAAGATAGGAGCTGAAGACACTTCCGTGGATGGGTGGATGGGTCACCTCAACTGTGGAAACTAGACGAGCAACTCAACGATATGCTACTAGTTTACCTTCAACAATATTTGCACAGAATAGTAAACAGTGAGTCAAAATAAACCAGTATGATCATCAATCCACCGTAGGACAAACTTTGAAAACGGTAGTGCATAATGAAATAATAAGCTTCAACAAGTATAAACAATTATATAATCACGATATCAAAGCAAGAGATGCGAATAAGCTCAAAATGACTACTAAACAAATATAAGTCATGATGTTAATTGTTGCTACATATACTAATAGGGCATTCAGTTCATTTAGCCCACATGTCTTACACGTATCTAGTGTGGTGGATGCCTGTCTTACCCATATAGCGTGGTGCATTGATCACCCGCCTTAATAAATCTCTCAATATTGTTGAGTCGCTTTCGGCTAATAAGCAATGCATGATCCATGTCCCAACGTCTGAATATAATCCTTTTATTTAATTAAGGTTAGAAATATTTTTAATATCTTTTGGGTTTTACAATTAAAAAAAAAAAGCTTTGTTATTATTTTAATCTATTTTAGGGGTCGTTAGGTAGATGGATAAGAGGCAAGTTATTCATGTATTATTCTCTGCATAACTAATACAACGTTTGGTAGCTAGTAAAGAGATACCTTATTCATGTATGAATTTATGCATACTTATACAACGTTTGGTAGCTAGTTAGGAGGTAAATTATTCATGTATAAAATTAGTACGACGTTTGATTTGCAATTTAGAAACCCGCATAACTAGTATATGTATAAATTATGAAGAAATCTATATATTATTTAACTAAACATGGTTGAAATGACAAAATAGAATTTTTTTTAAATACTTAAAAATGACCAAAATATTTTTCCCTTCTTAAATACTTTCCTTTTCTAAATTTTATATATTTTATAAGTTATTTTAATTGTAAAAAAAAAATTTTAATTGTAAAATTTTTTAATTTGAAAAAAAAATTTATAATATTTATTAACTTTTAATATAAAAAACTAACATCCAAGAAATAATTTATGCATAACTAATATGGGTTAACTAATTTTTAAAAAAAATCCATTTTTAAAAGAATCATTAAAATACCGCATAATCTTACCTTTAAAAAAATACCCCTTAGGTATTTGTAAAGATCACTTTGTAAATTTAATAGTAGGTTCTTTCGTCAAGATTCCTAGTTAGTGAATAATTGGTGGACTTTTATACAGGAAAAAAACAGAAAAATAGCATTTCTCATACTAAAACTTGGATAACCCTGTCAAAATTTTCCCTAACTATGTATTCAAAAGATCCTGTTTTGAGTCAACATGTTGAGTCTGAGTCGTGGGACTATCGTTATTTGAGGTAATCTTTTGGGTTTGTTACTGGGGTTCTCCTTTTCTTGATACAACATCATTTGGTTATTCTCAAGCACACATTTCCAAATAATTGGGATTAAAGCTTATCTGTTGTTGTTATACCTACACTGCCTTTGGTATTTGGTTAAAGATTTGTATATCCTTGTATGAATAAGCGCGAATTCTAGTTTTGGAGAACCCTAATATGCCTTAGAAGACAAAATTACTTAGTATAAAAAAAGGGCAGCTCGGTGCACAAAGCATCCCGTGTTAGCATGGTCCGGGAAGGGCCGCACCCCAAGGGGTGTGATGTTAAAAACATAACCTAATGTAAACATTAGTGGCTGCTTCCACGGCTCGAACCCGTGACTTATAGGTCACACGGAGACAAATCCCAATGAAATATGAATAGAGCAATTGGATACAAAGAATTCATATAGCTAACCCCAACTAATGTGGAATTGAGGTATAATTGATTGATTGATTGAAAGTTTTGCAAGCAGTATGCAGATTACTTCTGTGATTAACAATTGCTGGAATATGGTCTTGTTGTTTTGTAGGTTTAAACGGATCATTGCGAGTCACTCACCTGGAAAACAAGGGACCTGGAAAACAAGGGACAACAGGTACGTTCTAAGGGTAACAGGAAAGGGATTACTTAAAGAAGGAAAATTACAGACCACGTATTAGCGCCCTGCTAAAACATATGCTGATACATTATTCAGCCAGAAGACTTGTTTTACAGCGCTTGAGCTCAAGTGCCATTCGCTCGATCAAGCATCGTAGCTTTATTTTCCAACTTCAGTTCTTGTAGCTCCCTATCTTCTATGCAGCGGAACCTCAGATACTTGATTCTCTTGCTTCTCCAGTTTCAGAATTTGGGCCTTAATTTGTAACTTCTGTCCATTCAACTGCAGTAAGCGATGCATGATTTGTTGCTCATTCTACAGTGTTTTGTCCTCTTCATGGTTAGTAGAATCAAGAATCTCTTGGAGATCTGAATTAATGATAGAGTTCAGGGATGCACAAACCATATTGGAACCTCATTCTTCCCGGCTCACACCTGTCCTTACGTTTGAGAGCAAACAATACAGATTGCTGGAGTTCCAAATCATCCGGAAGGAATAATCTATTTGATTGTTTTATGAGCACATTTCTTGATAGAATAACTATTTGCTACTTAAAAACTTCTTCACTTCCTCCTGCACATCATGAGTCAGGTCCATAATTTCCATAAGGGCAGGGTCAGCCACAACAGAACATGCAGTGCCTCTCCCAAGAATATCATTCAGTCTCTTGAACTTTTTGTTCAGATCATTAAACTTATCCTCACACTGCGGAGGTGAGACTTGATGACCTCTTTTAGCCATAGCATTGGAAATAACCATCCACTTACCTTTCTTTGGGAATATCCCATTGGACCAAACATCTCCTCCGCTGTAAGAAACAACAGTTATCAAAAGCTTAACCATCTCATCTGTCCATTTCATACGACTATATACAACTGGTTGTTTCTTCTTCCATCGTGTAGGCTGATATACAACTGGCTGTTTCTTCTTCCGTCGTGTACGCCGATATTCAACTAGCTGTTTCTCTTCACTATGTACAGTGACTTCTCCGATAGCATCTACAGACAACACTTGTTGGTTCATGTCTTGCATGTTGCTAAAACCAATTCTGACACTCTGAGCTTCCTCTAGTCAAGGCCTCTAGGCCTCACAACTTTGAGAGATGCTGGCATGGAAGGTCGAAGCAATGACATTAGAGATGACTATACAACTGATAAAGTATTAACACGTCATGGGATCCTAGAAGAGGAAGAATTAAGTGGAAGAACTTGAACTTGTGGGCACGCGTACTTCCTTAAAATTCTTGCCTTATACTGGAGAGCAAATGCTTATTGCCCTATAGATGTAAATGAAGTTCTTGTTGACACTGGGGAGGGAGAGAAGGCTAGACAACTAATTGTCATAGGTCGCGCAACTAGGAACTCTGTGACTGCAGAGTGTGATTTTAGAACTAGAAAGCAGCAACTTGAGTGGTAAAAAAAAAAGGACAAGGCATAAACCTTTGGCCAAGGGTGGTCGGTGCACATCAAGGACAAGGATCTGTGAGTATATATTGAATTTTGACACCCTTAACACAAGGAAAAAAAGTGCATGATGCTTCAGTTAGTTGTCTGGAACTGAAGATAAAAAACCAGAAATGGATGCCCAATCCAAGCGTACAATCAACTGGCATTTTGCTTTTTTTTTTTTTTTTTTTTTTCAGGTACCATGTATCTACTGAATTTTCTCATCCCTTTGTTTGTCTATTAATTGTTTATGGTGGCCTCATTAGTTTCACATAAGATTTTCTGCATTAAAACTTTTGTGCGCCATCTCGAATTGAATAGCGGTGGTGCTTCACTCTTCTTTTGTTTTAAATCTTAGCTTGTCATTCAAACTAGAAGAGAGTAGAATCACTGAAAAACAATTCTTTAGCAGATCAAAGAGAGGAAAAGAAGCATATGCTTTGTAGTTTATAAACGCGCAACCAAAGTACAATATTCCGCAGTTTTGCCCCTTTGTACTCTTGTCATTTGTTCCATCACTTAATGTTGGAAGGAAAATAATCCTGTAACCAACCCAAAGAAATCAAAAGCTCTGATTATTAAAGTACCATAAGCAGGATTAGATTTAAAAAAAAAAAAAAAAAAAAAAAAAAAGCTAAATTTTTGTATGCATATGTAGTCTACTTTTAATGTAATGGAACTTTCCAACTCTGGCTTCAGAATAGGCAATTCAATCCATGATCCATGAAGTAATTTTCGAGAAATAACAGATCCTTTTGGGTAACTTTTCATAATTGGAACAAGCATGTGATGATAGAATTGCAGTTTGCTTATGAATATTATTAATTATAGCGATAAATTACTACAAAAGCTGTAAAGCAATGGTGAAAACAAACAAAGAGATTGAGCAAATATTCCATTGAGCTATTTAGATTTCTACAGGAGCCAAAAAAGAAAATTTTATTCATTGTATGAATATTATTAAATATAGCGATAAATAATGTAAATTTTCTTCTGGATGGAGTATCTATTTAAGTAATTGATCCTGCTGTATGAAATTTAAATGATATCCTTACCTGGCCGACTCGATTTCTTGTAGTGTTTTTATGAATAGGTATCAGTCATTGATTCATGGTCTGCAGAAAAATTTTAAGTTACAAGAGAAGTTTTCATTCCGAAAAGAATGTTTTTTTTTTGAAGTATTGGCTTGTAATCCCGAGTTTCCCCATCTAACCAAAAAACGGAATTCTAAGTTCTAGGTTACTACAGTTAGAACAATTGCATCTTCTTCACCACTCTCCCAAGCTCATAACCTTTCCACTACTCTACCCCTCTCCCAATTGAGTATTTTGTTCCCTTCTTAGTCTGTGTACTGTTCATTCCATTTTACATTATAGTCTTCAATCAATCTTTCAGGAACACTCAACATGAAGAAAACCGAGGGGGGATAGATAGAAATGGAAAATACCAACGATAATCTAATTTAATAAATTAATAACTCCCTGGTAGGTTAATTAATCTGGAAGCACAACCCCATGGTGGATACTTCTAATAATCTACAATTAACGAGCTTAATTTCAATATGATCATCTCTAGGATTATGATAGCAGGCGATAAGAAAATAAAAAGTTTCAGAGAGTTTTTCTCTTTTGCCGCACTATCTAGCTTCCGTTTCTCCAAAACCCAATTTGTTCGTCTATGTTTTAGGACTTCTTCACCCTGTTCTCACAAATTTGAATTAACCAAGAAAGGTTAAAAGAGGAAATGGAAGAGGAGAGGAAAGAAACGTGACATGAATATAGCTAAACAAATAAATAGGATAAATAAAAGGAAAGAGAATAGCACATAAGGGCTACAACAAGGTTACATGCATCTGAAATGGAGCAATTATTTTTTCTAGTTGTTTACTTGATTGTTCTCGCAAAGGGTAAAATTTACATTCTGAAGCTTGGCAAAAGCTGGTGGTTTTGTCTTAGGACAAATGCTTTGTATGTATTTCCCTTTTATTCTAACCAAGCCCTTTTGTCAATTAGGTCATATAATTTGTATTAAGATTGATATTCTATGTGCTGAATTACCACAAGTTCTTTATGGAGAAGGGTAGAGGGGTGAGCCCATTATTCACCGAGTTTCGAACCATGCGCTAGCTGGCCCTAGAAGATTTCTCGGTTATAAAAAAATTACCGTAACATTTCTATCTTATAGATCAACTAATCAAATGCAACCTTTATCCACTGTTTGTGAATTGTGTTAAAGAGTATTTTGCTTGATCCTTATTCTTAAAGAACTTAATCAAAAGGCCCAATTTTTATAGGGGAAAAAACTGGAGGGAGGAAGGGAATTGAGGCTAAAACATTGTCCTAATTAGTTTTAAGAAAATTTCCCAGAACACCTCATTTTCCATGTGACATTATTTTGAATGCACATCCAACTACCTATTCTGAGGTATATATATGTGTATAAGCATTTTTTTTATTTCAAAATTAAGTATGCTGCCTATTTCAACTTGTAACCTAACTTATTAGGGAATTAGTCCGCCGAATACCCAAGCAAACTCTCCTAAAAACCACTTGTTTCCTAAGTTGCGTGGACTCTTCGTTTTTAATGCCGCACCCGACTCGACACGAGACTGCGACGGGTACAGGTGCGGGATACGTGTCAGATTCGGTCAACCAACTTCAGATACCTTGACGAGAGTCCATGGAAAAATTTGGGGAAAAATTGAGATTTTGATTTTTCTAAAGGCATAATACATAAACAGGCCCTGAAACTTAGCCTAACAAGCGGCACCCTAATTTGTCTCCACTTTGTCAGTTGAACACTTCAACTTACAAAATGATCATCTAGACACCTCCAAAATTTATGTGCCACGTCAGCATTTGTGTTTACGTGTTCAACTTTATACAAGTTGAGGTGCCTATTTGTGCACACCTAAAGTTGGAGGGCATACTTGCCCCCTGAGGCCAAGTTTTATGGCCTGTTTATATATTATGCCTTTTTTTAAGTGAAAGATAAAGCAATTTTAAAACATGGAGAATGTCATACCTTCAATATTATAGTCCTTTTGTCTCATATTTATTGCTTCATGTTTAAGGCAAAACAGAGAGAAACCAAGAATTCAAGGGGTCGTGTTCTTTATAGCTCTATTTTTACAATTTTGAATTTTTTAGCCGAATCCCCGCACCCGTATCCATATCTGGATCTGCACCCCCCGAATCTTAAAATTTAGATTTTGCCGAATCTGACAGTCGGATCCATACCCATATCGGATACCAGCACCTCGAGTCCGAGCAACTTAGCCTGATTCTGCTGCCATCATCCTTTTGTCCGAAGCGACGACACTTGTGCATACCTCACAACTGTTGTAAGTTCTCTTCCTTTCTTGGGAGATCAAAACAACGTGGTTCACGAAGCGTTGTCAGAGTACTCACTTAATTTGTAAGCCTCTTCCTTAGGAGTAATCAAGAACTAGGGTTTAAAACATTTGATTTATGTTGCGACTGATCTCATTTATTATATGGTAAATTTATTTTTTAGATGGCTGCATTTGGTAAAATGTGACTGAATCAATTCTTTTCCGTTCTTGTTATTTGTGTCATAGTTAGATTTGTGTTCCATCAATAATCATTCGCACTGACAAAACTGACAATTTTGCTTTATAGATGATATAGGTGTAAGATCTTTTATACTCAATTGTGTGGCATGTCTCTCTGTCTCAGTTTCATCCTTTCTCTTTGCAAAATCTAGTAGAATATATTTTGTATCTATTGTGTATGTCTCTTAATTGATTGAGTAAAATCATACTGGATCAGTAAGTTCGTGAGTTATTAAGATTGCTAATCTACTAAATTTCGAAATGGCATTTATCAGTTTGCTTTATATGTACCAGATTAATCCTGTGGGCTCCTAGATTTGTGCGGATAAGTGGAAGTTAATCTCCAAGAAAGCAATCCCCCTAACCAGGGATCAGGGGGTCTGCAGCATGCTCTAGGAGCCGCAACTTCCTTTGGTTTTAGCAACATGCAAGACATGAACCAACAAGTGTTGTTTGTAGATGCCGTTGAAGAAGTCACTGTACATGGTGAGGAGAAACCGCCAATTGTATATCGGTGTACGCGATGGAAGCAGAAACAGGTAGTTGTATATGGGCATACACGATGGAAGAAGAAACAACCAGTTGTATATAGTCGTATGAAATGGACAGATGAGATGGTTAAGGTTTTGATAACTGTTGTTTCTTACATCGAAGAAGATATTTGGTCCAATGGGATATTCCCAAAAAAAGGTAAATGGTGGGCTATTTCCAATGCTATGGCTGAAAGAGGTCATCGTGTCTCACCTCAGCAGTGTGAGGATAAGTTTAATGATCTGAACAAATAGTTCAAGAGACGGAATGATATTCTTGGGAGAGGCACTGCTTGTTCTGTTGTGGCTGACCCTGCCCTTATGGAAATTATGGACCTGACTCATGATGTGCAGGAGGAAGTGAAAAATCTTCTAAGTAGCAAACAATTACTCTATCAAGAAATATGCTCATACAACAATCAAAATAGATTCACCAATACGCGGTCTGTAACTTCTATCACAAATTTAATTCACCAATATGTGGTTCGAATTTTCGTTCTTTAAGTAAGCCCTTTCTTGTTACCCTCAGAACGTACCTTCTGTCCCTTTTCCTGTTTTCTTTCTTTTGGTGTAAGACATCTAAAATTGTAACTTGTATGGTGTGGTTGTTAATTTATGGCTCAGTGGTTGGATGTTTGGTGCGTGATATCGTTACTAATTTTATTGTGCTTCTCGTTTATTCCGCCGCACATGGTGTGGGATATCTCTGGAAATTCTAGGATCTGTTCTTAAAGTTGTCAAATGGTGGCTGAAGTATCACATGCTTTCCAGCTATGCATCCATATGCTGCCTGCAATGTTTTGCTTTTTGGTTCTTATCACTTTGAATAGTGCTAGTACCTAAATTGATGATTGTTCTTCTGGTGCAGTTTTTTAGTTTTTCACCTTGCTATTCATTCTTTTTACTGTGTCATGCCTGATTAAAAGTTTGTAGTTCCATTTTGAGAACTGTTGCTCATAATGGAGCCACATCTGGCTAGAATTCATTATAAATATGTGAAAATTGTTTTGTGAATTACTTAATTTTTATGGAATCCAACCGAACATTGGAAAATTGGGACACACTTTGCAGAAAATGTTTTCCCAAGCAAACACTCTAAGGAAGTGGCAAAGGCGTGAGGGCTCCTCGAGGCCTTTGCTTAGGAAGTAAGAAATGACAGAATGTTCATGCTCATTCTAGCTCTCGTATTTCTTCTCTACTAAGAACTCTTTGAATAGCCTGAAGATGGAGAAATTGATTATAGAAGATCAGTTGAATGGATATATTTGCATTTTGATTAGTATGAGAGAAGCCCGGCTAGCAGCACGTTGGGGTGAGAGGGATGTAACATGCTACCGTTAAACTACATTGATAAAATATTTTGAGTGAAATGTGGTTTTTGCCCATGGAATCAGGAAAACATTACAGATCAATGAGAGAAGAAGATTCTTGATGGCTTAACTGTACAGTGCTTGTGATTGCAGAGACAGTAACAAAATAATTCAACATATAAGATAAAGTGAACTCCAGTAAATATGAAAAAATACAGATATTTCTAAAACAATATCCACCAAAAAAGCAGGCGCTGCCCTTTTCATTTCAACCACATTTGTCTCCAACAAAGAATGTGCTTGAAAACCAACTACCTTAATTTGTATGGGGTGAGATAACGGAAGTTTTTTTTTTTTTTTGTTTGTTTGTTGAAACTGATGTAAGCATTAAGGAATATGCTACCGTTAAAAAGAGAGCTACATTGATAAAATATTTTGACTGTAATTCGAAATGTGGTTTTTGCCCAAAAACATAAGGAATCAGGAAAACATTACTCTCCTTCCAGATCAATGAGAGAAGATCCAGCAACTTATGAGATTGCTGTGATGGCTTAAAACTAAAGAGAGACCAAATACAGTGTTTGTGATTGACAGAAAGACTAGTTTGTATTTTTCTTTTCTGTAGAACTTCATGTGTGAAAATAATTCACCAGCCAAGAGAAACATCTCAATGACACAAGCTAACCAGTTGAAACTCCTGCCAGTTCAAATGTTTGAAAAAATACATCATTTTGATATTGATTGCTCAAACATTTGTGCAAAAAGTATGAGTCCACTGGTCACTTCCCAATCATTTAGATATCTTCTGAATGTTAGATCCCATCTTGAGGTGTCCAAGCTTCTTCAATTGTGCAATTACGTTTGCTACAAATAGAGAACAACACGGGGAACAGCTCCTTAAGTGATCCATTTCCAATCCAATTGTCTTTCCAGAAAAAAATCCTGCTGCCATTTCCCACCTTGTAACATGAGTTCTCTTTCACCATAAAGATCTGAAGATATGTGTCTTGCAGGATACACCAATGTCCTACTTGTCCAAATTTTGCTGGACCACTTCCTGAGAGCTTTTGTTCTCATTGTTCCATAACCATTTTATAAGAAGACTATTATTTTGCAGCTTCAGCTCTGACTCATACCTCTTTGATCTCTATCTTCTGTACATTCTCCCACTTCACTAAGTGAAAGTTCCTGCCCTCCTTATTGCCATTTAAGAAATTCTCCTCAATTTATCTAGATGTCAATCACCTTGAGGAAATAGAGACATTACATATGTTGATAGAGCATCCAACACTGAGTTTATCAAAATAAGTCTCCTCCTAGAGAAAGATACTGTTTCCACAGAGTAACTTCTCTGTATGATTCAATATCTTCAAAGCTTTGTGTTTTGATCCCACACACCAAGATAAAATCAAACAACCCAGAATCTTTTGCAGTATATAACTAAAGCTAGTTTATGTGTGTCTGATCTGTTTGGATATAACTGTGTCTCTGCATATATAAGATGGCAGATCTCTATATATAATCCTGTCAACCATCAGTTGTGAATAGCAATCCACAACATGCAAATCCATAGCAATGAGACATAGGATCACCTTGTCTGAGTATGTTTTAACAAGGGAGATAGTTTTTATGCAGAATCCAATCCATTTCAGTCTATTTGAGCACATGATAGGAAGCCCAATCATAGGAATTTGCACATGACCCCTGTACCTCCTCTCATTCAACTATTAATTTGTTTTGTCTGATGAATGTGGTGTTTGATTGTTTTTTAACCTTTCAGCCAACACTTTCGAAATGATCTTATACATACCAGATATCAAACTAATGGGTCTGATTTTCAAAGACAAAAGTAGCATTGGAATGATTGAGCATGGAAATTTTTGGGAGCATATCCCAAAATTCTTTAGAAAGCTCAAAAGCCATCCAAAATAGCTTCAAGAATTTCTGCCTCCTCAAACTGTTTTTCCAGCCACTTTTCTGGGGAAATACAATAAAAAAATCTGGCCTAAGGATTCTTTTATACAGCTGCTGATAGAATTCCATGATGGCATTTTTACTAGCCTGTGGGTAATATCTCGCCCTTTGGTTATTTGGTGTCTGAGCTCTTCTCATCTTTAGTTTGTTCATTACCCCCTTCGCTCTGTTTCAAAGTGTATCCAATCAGTAACACAAACATAAAATAAAATCAAACACGTCTTGCAGTATATAGTACTATCTGTGTGTCTTATTTTTGGATATAGGTCTCTCAATCTTAATTACTGCTTAACATGTACCAAATCTTGAGAAACATGTTACGGGGTAGATGTAGTATTTGAAGTGACGGCATGACAGGAATTTGTATGCATTCACTGACTTAAATCTCGTAATATGCTTTGTCTGATAGTGGTTGTTGTTGTTAAAGTGCGATATATAATTGGGATGGGGTGATCGAGGGGACATATATGTTTGGGAGCTTGTTCTTAGGATCTCAGTTCCAACTCGTTGATCGTTTTCAATTATATATTTTTCAATGTTTGAGCAAACTTTTTGGAATAAATATTTTAGAAAACAAATTCTTAAATTTGATTTTCTTTCCACCCACATCCACCCTCCAACACATCCCACCCCACCCCACCCCACCTCCCATAGTTTTTGCATAGATTATATACAAATGTTTTTGAGATAATATTTTATGCTTGCATACCGAACACAAGAAAATAAGTACAAAACCACTTATTTTCCAAGAAAACATTTTCCTTCAAACCAAACACCCTAAATTTAGCCTTGAGATACCTCATTGAGCAAAGATCCGAGAGATTGGTGCTTGTCATCTGCACTTTTCTCCTCAAGCCACCTTCTCATCCTCCTTTGGCTTGCCATTCTCAGCACCTTCTGTCACCTCCACCATCTCAGGGACGGTGGTGATGGCTTGTGGAATCTCAGCTTTAGAAGTCTAGGGGTTCACCTTCTATACTTTTATCACATGTCGCAAATTTTTCTATATAAATTTAGTCTGTTGGATTAATGGCGGAGAAAATTTAACAGTGTCCTCAAAAAGGCCATTTGGACAAATGCCCCCCAAAAATGTTCTTTAGGATTAATTTAACCTCAAAAGTAACTCATGAGAAGAGAATTAGTCAAGACCATACAAAGAGACAACACATGCACTCGATGTTGCTAATTCCACAGTGGAGAAGGATAGAAATTCAGATTTTCATTCAACATGGATAGTTTACGATGGAAGACTAAAAACAATCCAACTTGGAACACACTTAGCTAAGAGAAGGATAGCAGCCATTTTCGATTCCATACTCTTTAAATCTAGTTTTCGTAGAAGTGATGGAGTTGCTTTAGAAGGTCTTAGCGGATCGTTTATATAGTCTTGTAACGTTTTCTCACTTTGTGTGAGGGTTTAATCTCTTTTGAGATTCGTGGCGTCTTACTTTTACTTTGAACTTTGATTTAGTATAGAATTATAGATGATGATCAAATACTTTTTTCAAAAAAATATGAACGCGAGTTTGATAGTCAAAATAATCTCAAAGTTTAATACTGTTTAACTTTTTTTTTTATGCATTTTTACCCAATCTTTGTAAATGTTAATTTTAAAGTGCTTCACTTCTCTCATATTGATCATGAATCTGTTTTAGACATCCTTGCCAAATATCCAATTGGAATATGATATCGTTGTTAGTTTATATTATTGTTTACTTAATTGAGACGGAATCATGTCTTGATTTAATTACTAGAACAATATTATAATGACATCTGTTTTAATATAGGGGTAAAGGATAAAAGGTATCCCTCAACTATGGGAAATAAAGCAAAATTGTCCTTATTTTAGTTTTGGTCGTAAACACACCCTTCTCCACTGGTGGATTGGTATGGGAGATATAATAAATTTGCGCTTTAACTATGGGAGGCATAACAAATTTGCGCTCTATTTGAATTTGGTCTCATATTGCGCTTATCATGAGTAGACTAGTTCATATTTGCCCCTCAAAACTAACACACTTTCAATTTTATTTTTATTTTTATTTTTATACATTTAAAACATATTTTATTATTAAGATAGAGTGCTACTCCCTCCGGTCCATTTTACTTGTCATGTATTTTCTTTTTACACGCCACTTAAGAAACATCAACTAAAAGGGTAATTTGACTAAGTTATCCTTATTTACTCTTTGATCTCAATTTAATACTACTTTCTTTTTTACCACATTAATCTCTCCCCACATTTATTGTGTAAGGGTAAAGTTGGAAACTAATACTCCCTCCGTCAAAAATATATGTGATATAATTTGACTAGGCATGAGTTTAAGACAGAAAAAAAGATTTATGAAACATGTGCTCTAAATCAAGCCATATATATTTATGTGGCTCAAATCATTTCATCAAGGATAAAAAGAGAAGTTTTAAGTTATATTATTTCAAAATATATAAATGTATCCTTTTTTTTGGGACAGTCTAAAAAGAAAAGTGTATCACATAAAGTGGGACAAATGGAGTACTTAATTATATCTTAATTTTCTAAATGGACAACTATTTTGGATCTGTTATGAAATATATTAATGTGGACGTCCATGTAGTTTCCCCGACTTCTTCACCATTACGTCCCACCTCCTCCACGTTCATAACTCTTGTAAGAATCTCATTACTTCATGACAACTACTCCCACACTTTATTTCTATAACCCCCAAATGTTATTACCCATGTTTATGACACGCCCTTTGACGTTCTCAATGTATTCCTATGAATAATGGGATTGAATGTAATGGTTACACACTTCAACATACTTGGATGAATAAGAAAGCTCTCATCTCTTGTCTCTCTTTACCTCTTTATTGTTCTTGCTTCATCTTTTGATATATTGTACTAACTCTTTTAGAATGATTTTACAACACGTTATCAAAGACGAGTCTCTAACCATATGCGAGCTGATTTTATTCCCTTCTCTGTTGAGGTATGTCACGCTCTCGGTTTGTAGACTATGGTCTTAGCGATCTTGACAGACTAACTTTTACTCTCTGTTAAAGTAATAGATGAAGGATTTGAGTTACATGTTATAACTAGCATAAAGTACCGTGCCTTTGTTTTGAAGATACTAAGAAAATGAATTTCCATTTGTGAATTTACATTTTTCATCACTTTGTCTCTTAAAGGTTGAATTTTATATTTTATTTGATCTATTGAGATTCTGGCAGTGATCTGGTGTCCACAGCCAGATGAACCAATTTTCGATATTGTTCTTTTTGTGGTAATATCAACTTTCCCCACAAAGGTAAGTAATTGGGTTCTGACAAGTAAATCATAAATATATTAAAAGCATCTTATTTTAATTTTTGATATAGAATAAGGTAAGTTCTTATTGCTGTGATTTTGATGTGTGGCGCCTCTAATTAAAGTTCTTCTTTTATATTTAATTTTTTTTTTTTTAAATTGTGGGTTGATAGGAATTCATGAGAAATATGATGCTCATTAACTTTTCTTGCACAATCAAATGAAATTGCAAATTGAAAGAGAGAATTCTAGTAGAAAGTATATGTAACGTGATGCTAGAATATCCTAAATTTCTTGTCATTTTTCGGACAACAGCCACTACAAGTAAGATGTATCATACGGCTATTCAGTGTTATTTTTAAGAACTCCTGAAATCTTTGTCTACTTGCTAACTCAAAAGTTGATCACGTCTAGTATATCATCTAGTGAATAAATGAGGCTTCAATACTTCCTATGTTTATCACATAAATTTATTTATTTGTTTGGAAGAATCTTTAATTATATACAAAGCAGTAAATTTCCATATGCATATAATTATAAAGTGATAACATTTCAGAGGCTCGAGGGCGAGTCCTAGTACATTTTGGCCTATTATGCCATTGGTTGAGGGTAAGACGATGAATTCAAGTCCCTTCGCACCAAGAGGTAAGACATCCAGTTTGAGTCCCGGTGCACTATGATGGTGCACTATGATGATAATATAAGATATTGGGTCAAGTCCCATCAATTTATGGCCTAACACGCTTTTATATGGATAACACGTTGGGTTTGAGTCCCGAAGCACTATATTGATGACTAAGGCAAAATGATGTGCATTTGATGAAAAATCGTGAGGCACGTCCCACTTGATATGCTCCATTCCGTGGATGTGGCAAAGGACAAAATAATGTTAACAATGTTAATTATAAAAGAAAGAATACTATGTGTTCTCCAAATAGTCCTTCAAAAGGTGAAGGTAATATTTGTCATCAATATGATATAAAAGGTCATTGCACATGCGGTTGTCGTCCGACCTAATTTGATAAGTTTTATAAACCCTCCATCAAAAGAAAGAAATATAAACTGAAGGTGTACTTGACCTTCCAAGGTGATGTTGAGGTGGGTCCTATAAATATGATACATGTCAAGGCATGATAATGAGCTTATAATGAAAATATATGAAGCACGTCCAAATGATTGTAGTCCATTTCTTGAAGAGAATGTGACTTGTGATTAGCATCGTGAATGCTCGCCCATTTTGAAAGTGAAAATGTGAATACATTATGGATAAGGACGTGCTCATGTATGGTTGGATAAATACCATAACTCGTCTCTACAGGAGGTTTGAGAAAAATAAAGAAATTTTATATTGGCATAAACGGTCATTGGTCACGTATATTTAATACGTCATAAATATTGTGGTATGCCTTATCATGCATAGTCGAAGTGTCACGACCCAATTTAGGGTCGCGCGGGCACCTACCTTTCCCACCTCAATAGGCGAACCCTCTATCAGATAACACATCAATTAAATAAAGACGAATCATTTTAACCAATAAATATTTAGACATAAAAGCGGAACATCAATATATAATAATAATCTCACGATTTAATATGATTACAACAATTAAATAATTACAGACTCGATCTGACTTCCCACGACCTGCTCTAGACTAGTACAAGAGTGACCAAATGATCCAGATTACAACAACACTCTAAGACTCAACCTCCATTCCGGAATGAAGTGGGAGGAGGCCTTCAAGATAGGCACCGCGCATTTATGAACATGTCGAAATCAATCACCTGAAACGCTCTACACCCCGAAAAGGGTGTAGAAAAAACAGTATCAGTACAATCCACGTGTACTGAGTAAGTATCATAGGCCGACAAGGGTTAGGAATGCATATCAAGAAAGAATTCACAAATAAACATGATAAATAACTAAATCAAGTCATACATCTATCTATCGCTAAATATAACATCATACCCTTAAATCATTAACTTCCCTCTAATAACCACAAGTCAATTTCACAACAATTTCACACTTCATATATCATTCGTTTTTAGTCTAGGAGTCAACTCATCATTATGACACCTTTTATCCTACATCACTTAGAGACCAAACATGTAACTGATCTTATGGACGATCTACGGGATAATTCAACAAGAACAAACAACAAATTCGGAGCCAAGCACACGTCATTGCCTAAGTAGAGCATTTAAACCCAATTGTACCAAGTCTCCATATGCCCAATCCGAAACCGACATCACAAGTAAAATACCAAGTAATAATATAAGACATGAATGCAATGTGATGCAATAATGTATGAATGCAATGCAATGCCATGCATATGTTGTGTAAACATGTGCTCCGGACGGAAATACCGACATCTCGGTAGCACAACCCAAGGTGACTCGCGAGGTCTAAGTGCCACCCGTCCCGAATCTTTGCCCAATAGACAGACGGGACCCCGGGTCTTTGCCCACGGGGGGTTCTTACCGGCACCACCCTGGGGGAGCCGCGGAGTCCATGCACTCACTTAATCCACGATTTCGAAACGAACATCGGATATCGGACTCTCACGTCACTCAAGTAAAAATCGAGCCTAGCTCATCATAGTGTTTCATCAAGTATCATCAGTATATCAACAGTGTATCATGAAGAATGAGAGTGCGTGCAATGCATGTATCAACCTCAATAATCATGCTCAATATTACAAGTACCAATAATGGGTACGCCAACAATATATCCGAATCACAAATACCAATCTGGGTACGCCAGCTATATATCAATGTCACAAATACCAACATGGGTCTGCCAACAATATCATCAAATACTACTCAATTCATACGGAAATCTATCTTCGTAATAGTCATCAAATTAAGGTACCACCATATCACAAACAAGATGTAACCGCAGATCCTAATACCTATTAACACACGTGGTTTCAAGCCAGCACAATAGATTAATCAAGTCGCAACACATTATTACCACTTTCCCTTAATCAGCCTATTAGCTTAGAATAAGTAAGTCCACCTTCTACTCACGAGTCATTCATCACAACTGAGTCTAGAACTCAATCACAATCGTTGTTACATTTTATCCTTCCATTTATCAACCAGATTCACTATTAATAGCATAACACAATTAATCACATATTATGGAAATTCTCATCGTGAGACATAGAAAAATAAGTATCACCCACTACTCTCAAGTCACATAAAATCCACCGATATTCCATAAAACCAAATGAAGCACCCTAAAGAATCTACAGGCCACAAACATACAAATCGCACAACAATACCATCTTAGGATTCCATCCCAAATCTCCAATTCCTACACATGCATTCTCCGTTCCTTCTAATACATGAATATGGAAAACTAACCGGAATATACCGAAAGGAAAGTCGTAACCTACCTCAAGGCCGAGCGGGTGCCACGAGCATCCGTTGATTCTTCAATTTGTTCACCACGTCATAATCCGCACGAAGAAACTCGATACCATCATGAGACACAAAGTAGGAATCACCGTTAGAACTCTTATAAACGATTTCAAATTGATAAGGTAGATATGGGAATTTAGCCTACCTTTAGATTTCATTTATATCACTAGATGATTTATTTGGCCTCCATTCATGACTAATGACACTATTTTGAGACACTAGCTAGGTCAAATTGTCATTTTTATCTATTCTTTAAAAACCCGTTTTCAAGATTCATACAAGAGACCCATTTATAATCTAGTAGGGAAAATGAGAAACTAAGTCATTCTAAGGTGATGAACAAGGGGGGAAATAAAACCAATAAGTACATATTAAGAACAACTAAGTAATCATCTCTTTAAGTCTTAGGAGATTAAGAAACCCAAATTGTGTTTTCTAGTATTTATCTCTTAATAAGAATCATTTAATATAAGAAATGAAATTATGAGGTTAAAGGGATTACCTTTCCCAACAAAATATAAATTTGGCTCCATAAGGGCCCAAGGCGTACGGACTCTTTATGGTTTTGGAAAATGATGCTAATTCCGAAATGTCACTTAAATGTGAAATCACTTGTAAGAGATTGCCTTAGGCTAATCCCACATCGGTTGAGAACGAAGAGTGCTTTATAAGCTGCTTGGCTACTTCTCCCTTATAGACGCGTTTTAAAACCGCGGAAAAGGTCTCAAAGCGGACAATTTCTACACGCGGTGGCACGGGTTACATTAGACGGTATCGTAGCCGGGGCGCCCGGAGCACGGTACAAGGGGCAAACCTCGGGCGAGGACGCCGAGTCCCAAGCGGGGCGAGTATAAGGCTTGCCTTAGCGAATCCCACATCCATTTAGGCGAATCCCACATCTCGATTCAGGGAGAGAACGAAGAGTGCTTTATAAGTGTTTGGATACCCTCCCATTGTGACGCGTTTAAAACCTAAGGGAAAAGGATCCAAAAGCGACAATTTCTACATGCGTGGGTCGGGCACGTTACATCAACGTCGTAACCGCCGGGGGCGGGGCCGAGTCACCGCTCGGCCGGTACCGCTTTTGCGACGGTGTCACCGCTGGGGCGGTCCTCGAAGTAAATTGTCTATCTCACTACCGGTAAACCATCCGCTCGCCGCGCGACCGCTAAGCGGCATGGAGGACGCCGCAAAGGCAAGCCGGTGGCCCGTATCCTATTTCTTTACCCGTAACTTGTACGATTTCCCGATTGAGTTAACGGTTTTCAGAAATGCAAGATGGACCAAGTATGCCTCCAAGAGTCAACGCCACAAATATTTCGAAATTCACAGTAACGACGAAACGGGTCGTTACACGAAAGGGTAATAGCAAGATATAAATCTTGCCTATAAAGGTTTTGACCATGACCATAATGACAACTACTCCCTAAAAGGAGATGTTCGCCATATGGATGGTATTATTAAATATGTGATAGTATATAATTAATTGGGAGCTCCGGAAAAGCTAATTTGTTACTACCTGGAGGAATAAAATTGTTCATAATATTAGTGTTGTAGTAAGTCTCAAGAAAGTTTTTACATTTCAAAGGCATTGGCCAAATATGAATTATATTGAGAATATAAATTATGAGAAGGTTTAATATCTTCATGTTACTACAACTATAGCGGGTACATAAAATGTATGTGTAATGTTGCCTGTTTTTCCTCTGAATTTGTACTACATAAAAACAAGCATGATGGAATCACATGCTACGGAAGTTGGCATGAACGGATGGCCATCTCGGTTCAAAGATGATGCAAAAATAATTGAGAATTCTTGTGGTTATATATATCGAAGGAATTAAAGATTCTTCACGAATTCTCTTGTGCTGCTTGTTCTCATGCAAAATTAATTATTGTACCAGCCAAGGTTGGGATTGTATCCCCTAGTTTTTGGAACGTAGAAAAGGTGATATATATATATATATGGGCTTACCTCATCCTACGGGACCGGTTTACTATTATATGATTTTAATAGATGCATCTATGATATGGTCATACGTGCATTTGGTATCAACTTGCAATTTGGTTTTGCAAGGTTGTTTTTCGAATTTTAAATTAAGAGCATGATTCAAATTACGAAATGATGTTAATAATGGTGGTTTATATCCAGTTGGTTTAGCTGAAATTGTATGCCTCCAATTATAGCTAAACAATTGGTTATAAGAACAAACTCCCAAAACGAAATGTGGGATGGGATATGTTATTTAATATGTAGCAAAGACTTGTACGCATCAAGCCAACAAGTTGTAATAAGTTCCCCTATCATAATTGGTTCATGGTCAGAAACCAAATAATTCTCATCTAAAAATTTGAATGTGCGGTATATGATTTAATTGCTCCACCACAATGCATAAAGATGGGTCCCCAAATAATGTTGGGAGGTAAATGTTAGATTTCCTAACATTAGGGGGAGGGATGATATGCGGCTGGAAAATAAGGTATATGTAATGAATTATCACTGGTATGATCCTCGTTGAAAGGATAATTCAAGTTAACTGCTAGACGCATTTGCTGACCCAAAAGTGAATATTAGCCGCAAATGCTCCAATTAAATTCCTTGAAGGACAGATTCTATGGCAATAGACCGATCGGTTACAAAGATAAAACTCCTTAAAGAATGAGAGGAGCAAATGATAAAGATGGTCATACTAATGAGGCGAGTGCTTTAAAAGAGCATCATGACATAACACTTCATAAGACCTTGGGAAAGGGTCCAGGTACCTGAAAATGATAAAAAAACAAAGAGATCTCAATAACTTATGTCACATTGGAACCGATATCAGATGCCCGTCGACAGTATCTTTGATATAATGTAGCGCTCAACATTATAAATGGTGATGAGGATCTTGAATTTAAATCGTCAAAGAACGTCGTGCCTATAATGATTGGCCAAATAAAGTACGCAGTTCGAGTATATTTTGTTTCACTTGGAAAAGTGATGTTTTGGACCTATAGTCCAGGGACCTCAAGGTATAATGTAAGTGGGGTACAAATGGGTTCTTGTGCAAAAAGTAATATGATAAATAAAAACCGTATATATAAAGTACGGCTTGTGCTTTGTGGCATAAAGGTTTTTCGCAAAAGTCCTGACATTATTGTATGGAGATTTATGTTTTCTCCTGTGGTGGATGCAATGGGATTTCTTATCAGTCTGGCAATATATGAAAATTTTGAATGCGTAAAATTAATTGCTGTCAATATGGCTATATGGACAACGAAAGAAAATCCGTAGGGATTTAAATTGGTTTGAAGTATTTAAGGTTTACGAAAATAAAGCTTCAACAAGTCTTTATATAGGTTAAAGCGATTCCATTGAGTGCCCTAGTGGTTGTGATGTCGCTAAATAAACATCATTTTGACCTCATGATAATGATGAGTATATTTTATTGCATACTGCAAAAGAAATTATTAATATAGATTTGTTTATACTAACATATTATCAAGGTTTTGTTGGTTATGTAAAATGCAGGGCATTGTTTTTTATTATTACATGAAGTTTATTCTTCAAGTGAGTTACCGATTTGCTTGTAAGGAACTGCCACATTATGACATTCTATATGGTAATCAATTATTGATACTTATTCAAGTCATGCCAAGGTGCTAGCCACTTACAAAGCACGTCAGGAATGCGTGTCTGGCTGAGATCAATAATTCAGCACATTTTGCAATAGTATGATGTTTATTTGAAAATGAAGATTTCAGCAATATTGTACGAAGCTTGCATAGCTCAATTGAAAGAAGGATATAACAAAGGAGACATAATACAGCACATTTCGTCAAAGTTCTTTTCCAGACATGATCTTCAACAGAAGATGAAGTAGATATTCAACAAATTCGCTCGATTGATACTTTGACGGACGTGTACACTAAAGCATTACCAACCTCGACATTTGAGAAGCCGGTATACAAGATTTGGATGTGCCGTCTCCAAGAATTAAGTAATATTTTAATTAGGTGGAGTATAATACATGATGTAGTTTTTTTCCCTTAGCCGAGGTTTTGTCCCACTGGGTTTTCCTTGCAAGATTTTTAATGAGGCAGCAAGCAATGCGTATTACAAGATATATGTACTCTTTTTCCTTTGCTAGGATTTTTTCCCACTAGGTTTTTCCTAGTAAGGTTTTAACGAGGTACATCATCTATGGGCATCCAAGGGGGAGTATTATGAAATATATTAATGTGGATGTCCATGTAGTTCCCCTCATTACTCTTTACTATTATGTCTCACCTCCTCCATGTTCATAACTCTTGCAGAAGTAACTCCCGTTACTTCATGACAACTACTCCACACTTTATTTCTATAACCCCCGAATGTTATTACCCATGTTTATGACACACCCTTTGATGTTCTCAATGTATTCCTATAAATAGTAGGATTGAATGTAATGGCACATACTTCGAACATACTTGGATGAATAAGAAAGTTCTCTCATTTCTTGTCTCTTTATCTCTTTATTGTTCTTGCTTCATCTTTTTATATATCGTACTAACTCTTTTAGTTTTAGAATGATTTTACAACAGGATCATGTATTTTTATTAAGGACGACATGTAAAGAAGTTGGAGGGAGTACTATGCAAAACATTAATCTTGTAAAAAATCTTAACTCACAGATCCAAAATAATTAAAAGAACCGAAAAGCATCTAATTGCTCATCATATCCAATGTGTCTTTTCCCTATATTAAAACAAAATTACTCTCCGAAAATTTTACAACTACTAGTATTAAACAGAACACCAATTTCAGAAATTAAATCAATTATTTTTCATGGGAAAATAAATAATCTTCAATTATACAAATACAAATTGAAATTTTTAAATCATTGAAAAATAATTGAAAGTAAACGAAGATATTACAAGAAATTATTATGTACACTTAACAACAGAAAAAGAAATTGTGATCGATGTCATGACGGAAAGAATAAAATTCATAAAATATCAATTTTATTTCCTTTGAGCTAAATTATTTATGCGTATAATTGTAATTGCGCAGACAAAAGAGTATTGATCTTCATAAAGACAGAAACTGAAAGAAAGATGACTTATTAAAACACAATTACGCTGGGGCAATTTGCACGATTGCCCTTTAATTTTTGCCCCTCAAATTGTTGGTCTTTAATTTTTGCCCTTCGCCTAAAAACTCATGGGTTCCGGATTAGAACCCCTACTCAATCAAAAATTTTTTAAAAAAAATAATTCGCAAGGCAGAATTTGCCTGCAAAACTCTACCTTAAAACAGAGTTTGCTATCTTATAACGCAGAATTTGCCTTAAGGTAGCAAAAATTAAAGACCAACAATTTGAGGGGCGCCTTTGAAGGGAAATCCGCACAGGCAATTCGCAACATTGCCCCTTATTCAGGGTGGGCTTTAATTTTTGCCCCTCAAATTGATGGTCTTTAATTTTTGCTCTTTGCCGAGGTTCTGGGTTCGAACCCCGACTCAGGCATAAAAATTAATAAAAAAAATCGCAAGGCAAGGCTTTTGGAAAAGTCTACCTTATGCGGCATAGGTTGCATTAAGCCATAATTAAAGTTCTGCCGTTTCCGGCAGAGGTTGCCTTATAAGGCAGACTCTTAGGGGAGAGTTTGCTAAAAGGCCACTCTCAACACTTATTTTAACAAAAGGTCATAAGTCTCAAAGAATTGACTAAAGGACCACTATTTATGACATCATCAAATGAAGTCTCCATGTTGTCACCCATATACCCAAAGTTTTAAAAAATACAAAACAACCCCCAACCACTAACATTTAGTTACCCCAATTTAGCAGCCCAATTTTTTTTGTTCCCTCCCTCCAAAAGCTCGTTGCTCCCCATTTATGCACTTTTCCGATCTCCTTTCCAGCCAAATTTCTGGCTTTTCATCTGAATATCAGTCCCAAACGACGGATTTCTTCCCCACTTCAGTCATTGTAACTTAAATCTCTTAGAAATCATTGAAAAGAAGCTCAAATTATTTTCACCACTATTGTCAAAGCTCAATTATCAGGTGCCAATTCCGTCCGCGTCCACTGGTAGTGGAGTTCATTTTTTGTTCTAATCCTCTTGTGGAGTCAATTCTCCATTAAAAGAGCCGTATCCCTGTTGTTTTTTTGGTCTGTCTAAGTCTAGGCATCGACCAATTATAGACCATAGCAATAGTCTATTATATATTTAGTATGGCGTCTATTGGAGAATATGTTATAGTAGGTGGTGATTACATGGGTGAATGGGTGGAGACCCCAAAATGTTGGATTTGAAATTAGAGCAAGGTGACAGTGCGGATCGCCGTGCGACGCAATGGTACGTATAACGATTTGGTTGAGAGCGTAAAGGAAAGAGGGGAGTTAGATTGTGACCCCAACGACTTGCGCATTAGTTATATCATTAATGCTCTGCCCACTGGGGGAAAAGCTCACCCTTCTTTCATAACGAATGATAGGCATGTGGTGTTGTATGCTTGATGTTCTTTCGATGGTTGTAGGCTTGTTTGAGAATAAATGTTGTTGAGAGGTCTCAAGCGTCAACATAAAGCGACACCCCACCCCACCCACGCGGCCACAACAACGGTTTCGGTCGAATGCAAATTCAATGCAAAATGAGAGCATGGGTGATCATTCAATGGATACGGATGATCATGATGTTGATGTCGAAGAGTGTGATGGGCAGCCAAACCAACTTGGAAGGAAAAGAATAAAGTGTATCCCTGGCATTGCAAAATCTTCTAAGCCCAAAGGACGTGTAAAGGGGAGGAGAAACAAGTGCTCAATTTGCTAGGGAAGCGGCCACAAGAGAACAACGTGCCAAAATAGAAAGGGATGAACTTGATGTATTTTTCAATGTATTTCATTGTGCTTTTCTTGTGCTTTGCGCTTTTTGTTTCTTCAATTAAATATGCTTTTCTTGTGCTTTTGCATTTTTGGTTCTTCAATTAAATATTTCGGTGAATGTATTTCATCGTGTATTTCTTGAATGTCGGTTCAATATTAATCAACTGTATAATTGTATATAATAAACCAAGACTGTGTTCTATATATCTACTAGGTGTAGTAAATAATAAGCTTAATATCTTGTCTATACTAGATAACGTATATGATATATATTCGCCTTTAAAGCCCATCGATTGCTGAACTGCCAAACACCACCAATTAAAATTCAAAAAGCCTGCGGTTATGTCTAATCAAACCCAATATTAAACGCTACCTCCATGTGCATTGACACGTGGCACTCACACATTAGCCGTCGATTCACTAGCCGAGGTCATCAGTCTATAAATCGCCTAAGCCTATTTCAAATACACCATCTCATCTCTCTCATCACAAAAAGCTCCAAAAAACTTTCAGATCAACAATGGCGAGAAGGATTAGGAACAGAGCAAACCATCACCCTCATTTCAGAGCACCACATCCTGAGTTCCTCCTTCTCAGGAACGAATTCCAGAGGCTCTTCAAGGGCCTCAGAGAGGATAGGGAGCGAATGGAAACTGCCATCCGCAGAATCGCGCGCATCCTGCGTGTACTTCTTGAGCTCGAGGATGTGGACCCCGATGCTCTGATAACCCCCTCCTCCCCCCACCATCCCCCTAGAATATTAGTTTTTAGTATATTTTTGTATAAACTTTCAACGATGAAAGTGGTAGATGGAAGTTTTTGGACTTTCATTGCTGAAAGCTTTGGGTGGTGTTTTGGGGTTTTGTTTTGTTATGTAAAATTTCACCATATTAATGAAAATAGTTTATGTTATGATCTTTATGTTCTTACTTTATTTTCTGCATACTGTTGATTAATGTTGTTTGATGAGTTGATTAATAATCAAACAACTACCATATCTATAATAACCACAAGCTAAGTTGACTAATGACCAATGTAATATCTATAATAATCACAAGCTATAGCCTCTTATAGACCATCGGTATATTATAGACCAAGTAACTAAAGGGAACTGTTTTGGAATGAGAAGCCTGGTGAATATAAAGCTCATAAAAATAATTTAAAAAATAAAAATAAAATAAAATAAAATAAAAAAATAAAACCCCAAACTGCATAAATCTAAAGGAGATCAGGATAGGTCTATAAATATACCGAGAGCGTATAATCGCCAACGAGCATAGTATATTATAGACTAAGTAACTAAAAGGGGACTGCTTTTGGAAACGAGAAGCTCCGGTGAATGTAAAGCTCATAAAAATAATTACAAAAAAAAAAGTCAAACCCCAAGCTACGTAAATCTAAGGGACCGTGGATAGGTCTATAATATACCCAAAGTGTATAATCGCCAACGAGCATAGTACATTATAAATTAAGTAGTTTGTCTATTATAAATTAAGTTTAGTTATTTCCATAGTTTCTCTTGTCTATACTCTTTTATCTTTATCTAGTAAATGCTTTCGGATATATTGGTAAGTCGGTCTGCGTTCACTTTCTGCCTAGCCTGTTGTGGGATTTCTATTTGCCTATTTAAAAAAGGCTATAATTAAATTAAATAAAATAAATAAAAAGACTTGATGCTATTTTAACACTATATTAACACTTGATTACATCATATTAGAGTCCCCATCCATTATATATATGATCCAAAGAGCTTTAGAACAAGTAATGGTCCTTAATCATCAAATATTTGCCTAAAAAAGGCTATAATTAAATTAAATAAAATAAATAAAAAGACTTGATACTATTTTGACACTATATTAACACTTGATTATTATTATTATTGAACAAGTAATGGTCCTCCTTGGAACAAGGTTGTGCTTTGAGAACATTAGCTTATTGTCAGACTTATTGGATAGTAGTGTTATGATTACCATTACTTGTTCTAAAGCTCTTTGGATCATGTGTATAATGGATGGGGACTCTAATAATAATAATCAAGTGTTAATATAGTATTAAAATAGCATCAAATCTTTTTGTTTATTTTACTTTATTTAATTATAGCCTTTTTAGGCAAATATTTGATGATTAAGGACCATTACTTGTTCTAAAGATCTTTGGATGATGTGCATAATGAATGAGGACTCTAATAATAATAATAATCAAGTGTCAATATAGTGTTAAAATAGCATCAAGTCTTTTTATTTATTTTATTTTATTTAATTATAGCCTTTTTAGGCAAATAGTGGCCCGTTTATATATCAACAGCTATTTGGACTTAGGATGTATGATGAATTATTAAGAATATGAAGTAAATTTTATTTATATGAGTTTGCGTATAAATCTTAGTCATAGTCTATAATAATAATCACGTCTATAATAAACATTCAATACATACTCACAGTCGATAATCATAAATATTAACTCAAGTCTATAATAAACAAAAGCACATTCAAATCCACAGAGCAACAACACAGTTAAATAACCTTGTCATAAATTACCACTTACAAAAATTTGCCCGTCCAAATTCACAAGACAACAACACAGTTGTCATAAATTGTTTGGTAAAGTAAAAAAATAGTTAAAACTAAGCAATAAAATTGTTTGTTATCATCCACCACACACAAATTAATTGTTATCATCACACCTTTGAAAATTAATTTCCTCGACAACGATCAACACGAACTTTAATAGCTTCAAACTTAACATTAGCTTCATCATTGGGGACTTCTTTTTCATTCTCAGCTTCATCATTGGGGGGACTTCTTTTTCTACCTCAACTTCTAATAGGACTTTTTATCCTTATCTCCTTCGTTGTTAAGGATCTCGACTTGATAGATAGTGGACTTCTTTTTTCATTCGCAACTTTAGCAGCAAACTCCTTCTCAACTTCAGTAGCAGACACAGCGGCAACGAGATCTTGAGCATTTGGCACATCGACATGTCGAGCAATTGGCTGATCAACATCAACCTCAACCTACTTTGACAGTTTCATTGAGAGTCTCCCTTCCCTTAACAATTCTTTCCCCGCTAAGCGACAAGAACCTTCAAAGACTCCTCAATCTTCTCCTAACGCCGGTCGATTGCTCATGCTCCACACCGCCCACTTGGTGCGGCATGATCCATAGATGTTCCAACGCCAACATTATCTTTGCGGCGGAATACCACCGAGATCTTCCGAATGATTATCCCCGATCTCTTAAGTATAGTCCTCATCAAAATGCTCCATAATCCTTCCCTTCCTACTAAGGTTTTCCGAGGAATTTTTTGGTGTAATCAAAATAGTCACGCCTTCAAGTTCACGCTCCAATGATTGGGTCATTATTTTCATCATCATATGGCAAACAGTATTTCATGTAATCTTTGCTCCAACTCACGCACTATAGGGATGAGGTAAGGGTGCACCATCTACAAATAAAGAAAACATTAACATTAAGCTTATCTTTTTTGCCAAAAAATTAATAATAGATTCCAAATTTATACCTCGATAACTCCAACTCTCTTAAATGGATCTCCTTGGTTAAATCACTCCATTTCTTGCATTGTGCCACCTAAGAATCTAGGAATAAGAAAGGAACCTGCTTCGATTTCCTAGCATTCCTTCCAGTGCGGAAAAACTTCATATGCCTAGACCTGCAATCACATAAATAAAAACTGAGTGAAAAATAAACAAGACACAGTCTATACTCTACTGCCAGTGGTCTATAATATTTACCATGAATGCCCATGGGAAGCCATAGTGAGCATATGATGCAACCTTTTTCTCCGTGTGCACTTGGTGGTGCTTGGGAATGTCTATCTTGTTCTTCAAGTAGTCCAAAGTGAGTTCAAATGATTCCTTTCCCCAAGGATAGCTACTAAAGAACTCCAAATCGTCTGCCATTTTTATCGTGTCATGATCCACACCCCTCGACACATCTTTGGCAAGCAATATTGTGTGCAGAAACCACACTAGACAACATTTGAGCTTTTCCTCTTTGATCAGATCACCGCCAACGGACTTTTATCAGAATCTTTCTATCGCGACAAACTTTTGTAATCTTTGCCTCTTTCTTAAGTGCCACTTTCCTCTCTAGTTCGGGTGGGATATGATCCACCGGTTCCAGACCATCAAATCAAACTCATTCAAGCCAAAACACACAGGCTTGTCATTTACCAAGAACCACATCTCGTGCTTCTTCTTATGAACCACATGACGAAGAATCGCAGAGTGCACCAACATTCCATTGAATCTATTGAAGTGTTCTGATGTTTTTCTTAAGTGACCAAAACAGGAATGCTTTTTCCTAAATTTATGATCTTTTATCAATATTTTAAAATCAGCAAGCAATGTCAGCCTACTCCTAACCGAAACTTTTGCTGGAAACGATTCGTAATCATCCAGCCGATTGATCAGACCATACTTGTCGACACCAATTGTCCTTGCACAATATGGCACCGAGAAGGGATCAACATTTTCATCACCACCAGACTCTACCGAAACATAAAGGATCATCTCTTTCACCTTCCTTGACACTATACACATCATTATTCTCCTCCGAGTACGATTCGTTTCAAGGTTCTCTTTTCTTCTTTTACCTTCTCGCTAACTTCTCTGCACCTTTTCTTTTTCTATCGTCGATGTGGCCCTAGAACGGGTTTAAATTATGTGCCCTCTTCTTCCTCTAGTTCTAACCATTTTTTATAATCTATATACAAACAACACAGTGTCGTTGATCAACCACGACAAAAAAACAAAAATAATCGATCAAAATTCTATTAATAGACCATACTTTACAAAAAGCAAAAACAGAAAAACAAAGATCGAAACAAGCAAAATAAGTAGAAATAACACATATTTCTAGCAAGAAAAGGCGAAACTTCCAAAATTTTGAAAAAGAAATATCAACTTTATGAACACTAGGGTTCTATCAAGTTCGTAAAATAATAAGAAATTTCCTGGCAAAATGGAGCTCTAAATGCTCTGGAGGAGTTGCTAAATTAAAGAAAATACCTGGAATGGACGGCAGGACCATTACCAAGATTGGCGAAGAGAGAGAATTCTGAGGGAAGAAGTGGGGCGAGAGAAGGAGCTTTTATATATTTTAATAATAAGTGAAAAGAGACTTAAGTGTATAAGTTGTAAACTCGAATTTTTTTAAAATTATAAAGTGACCACACGAGGCCACAACCCTTAACCCTAAAATGAGAAAAATAAAGGAAAAAGAAAATGAGTGGCCCTTTTGCAAATTAAAGTAATGGAGTGGCTTCTTTGCCAAACACTCTGGACTTTTAGTTATGATAAGGCAACCTCTGCCGGAGACGGCATAGGTTGTCTTAGCCGCATTACTAAGCGAGGATCGGCGCAACCTAACTGCGCGTAAGACAGACTTTTCCCAAAGCTTTGCCTTTCGATTCTTTTGACTGAGCGGGAGTTTGAACCCAGAGCCTCGGATATTTTCGGCCACTTTTTTAAACGAAGGGTAAAAATTAAAGACCAGCAATTTGAGGGACAAAAATTAAAGACCACCCCCAAAGAAGGGCAATCCGCGCATTAAGTGTATTTTAATTGGGGCCCAATTACAACTAAATTGAGCCCATATTTGAGGTTCTTTCCCGGAATGACCCACTTTCTATGTAAACTTAAAAATACTCTATCTGTTAGCCCATTAAATTAAACATATCTTTTCTCTTCATCGTCCAACTCCTTTATTTCTCTATTGTTTTAACTACTTCTTCTTCTTCGCGATTTCAACAGGTATATCCCCATTGTGATTACCTCCTCCTTTGATGTTTAGCCGTTGGAAAGCAATCATTCAAAAGTCTAAACAACACCCACTCCAAATGTCTCACAAAATCATATTCGTAATTTAAACCCACTTACTTAAGTTTCATAGGTGTGTTGACCTTCCTGAGGAACCTGAGAAAATAAGTCACGTGGTATTAGCCTATTAGGGCACTTCTCAGAGGAAAAGTAGTTTTTTGAGACAATCAACTTACATGAAAGGACTCAACTCTTAAGGCCAAATACTACCGTTGCCACAGCATTGTATACCAATTTTGAATACATCATTGCATACTGAAATTGAACATTATCTGCAACATCAATGAAAACAACACAAACATCATACACACCTCATTTCCAGGAGGTTACCACACAGTTAATTACCATTGCAAACTGACATTTGGGTGTGCAGTGAGTGCACTCTGCAGCATTCATGAAAACACACACAAGCAATAGTAAATAATTATGTTGCAAGCAGGCAAGAAACTTTCAAAGAGAATGAGGATATATGAGGGTCACCAACTGTCCAGATGAGACATTCACAAGATCCTTGAATAGACACCAATTCACAGCCTAGCTAAACACGAACCACCTCTTATTTAGTTGAATATTAAGTTGGAAGTCATCTAGAGACATCATTAGCGAAATAATTTCCCAACACAAAGGTGGATGTAGTAGTGACATGAAAGAAAAAATACTACAATCTTGCCGATGATAAAAAGTTTCATCACCGCTGCAAATTGATATTTTCAGGTAAAGTTTGCAGCATCTACGAAACCTCACAAGCAAATAGCAAATATTCTAGGGAAAGTCCCTCTTATTTCGTCGTGATCCGGGCCCAATATGCACGCACCTCGACAATCCCGCAGTTACACACTGCCTTACAACCACAGGCACCAAATAACTCTATCCATTAAGGTTAGAAGGTTAGGACAAATGATAAGTATGACGTAGTGTTTTTGCCTCTGCTAGGATTTGAACCTGAAACCTCCATTATTTTTAACTCACTTCATTTACCACTGAGTCGCACCCCTGAATGCACAAATATTTATATTTCAGCAAGGAGGAAATCAAGACATTGTTACAATACTGTTAGAAACATTCCATTTTCACCTACAATACTGTTGGAAACATTCCATCATTGGTGAAAACAAGTCATTGTGCTAGAATACTGCAAACATTTCATTATCTAAATCGGAGACTGGAGCAGACTGATAATTGCGCTGAAAAAATAATTAGGCACTGCATATGCTACTTCGCACCCTCCCCAAAGGAAAATCTCCACAAACCTACAAGAAGACCACCATAGAAGTATCCCACATAACCAATAGAAGAAAGCAGAATTTCACTGGTGAATTTCTCTGCCAAGAAGATCGCTTCCAGCAACATCAGATCTTGTTTAAAGCAACAACATCAATCCACAGTGTCTTGCTTTAGCACATGTAGGAAATAAAAAGTAAATTGAAGTTACTAACTACCCGAGTGCCAACTGATCTACCAGACTTGGGTGTTGCACATATACCACAGGAAGTTTCTCAAACGAAGATACAATAATAGCACATTCCCATTCCACCACGTCCTTGTCTATCGAACTGGCAAAACCCATAAATTGTTGTCCTTTTTCTTTCATTCCTTCTACTTGAAGATATCTCCTTAGTGCTGGTATCCTTCCACGACAGCAGATATGGAGGACTCCTTCAGACCAAAAAATTCAATTTACGGAACCCTACGCTTAGGGGATAGACTTCCTAGAAAGATCACATGGCATATGTCCTTTTCAAGTTCCCATCATTTACCTCCAGTAAGAGGCTTTTGTACACTGTGAGCTAAGCAATCATCCAAATACTGGTGGAGCAAGCCCCCAGCCTAACTTCCTGATGCACTTCGAATTCCCTAAACAGGGCGTATGAATTGTGATATGACAATTCATCATCCAAAGAAAATCCAGCAGATTTCAAAAAGCTGGACTGCAACGCACATCCACAGGGAAAAGAATATGGTTCACTAAGCACAAACCAGGACTTCAAATGACAAGATGATATCAGCTAA
>NC_081344.1:24707867-24813770 GCF_029784015.1 Lycium ferocissimum
AAACAACAACAAATCCACAGGCAAACAACAACAAGTCAAATGCATTCACAAGTTCTACAATAAAAAGAGCAGTAGAACCATATCCAGACAACAACAGCTTCAGGAAAATCACAAGTGCTACAAGGATAGACCTTTTAATCGACTAGACTGGAAAACACATATATTTGAGAGTATACTGAGTCGATGGGCGATTGAGAAACGTGTGGTATTAGCACCTGTAGGTGCTCATTCCGTTGCTCAAGAACCTCTCGATCTTAGCATACTTTCAACACAAGTGACCCATCTACGCACCACATTTAGCCACAGGTCGAGAAAAGGAAAGCAGCAACAGGAAGAAACAAGAGTCATACCTTTGAGAAATCAACGATTAAGATGCATACATCTTCGATTTGGGTTGAACAAGTACAAATTGCAGTGGCACCCTCACCATCATTTCAGATCTCAAGAGCAAAAAACATTAAATCAGTGATGGAAAGGAAAGAAATGGAAGAAAAAACTTCAAATTGAGAACGGGTACCTTCGATTTGGGATGCACACCAACAAAGTTCATATGGAACTTGGATTGGAAAGCTTTGGAGCTAAGGAGAGAGATCGTCACTGCACTTTCCTTTTTTTTTTGCTTCTAGATATATCTTTGTTATTGTTTTTTGCTTTGTGATTGTTGAACTCTTATTTCATTAGCTAATAAAAAATAGTCAGTGCGGTCACCCATTGACCATGATTTTTTTTTTTAAAAAAGAAGGTCCTTAATTTAGGGTTCTAAAGAGATTTATATCCATGTCACGATTTGAAATATAACGAATTTAATCTTTAAGGCTAATTACAAAGATCTTAGAATATGATCAGACCAATTTTTTTTTTTTTTTCAAAAATAATAGATTTTTCTGAAAAAAAAAACTGACGAGTTATTTTAGCGAGTAAAAAATTATTTTCAAGGGCTGTGGATGATGCCACGTATAATAATAATTTACTTTATTTAACTATTTTTCAAAGTTCACTTTTACTTTTCCGTTTGAAATATAACGAATTTAAACAAAGATCTTAGAATATGAGGTAAGAGAACTTATGGATATATAACTTTAAAATAATAAAGCAAAGCAATACATAAAGTAAGATAGGTTGATAATTAAACATAAAGATGTGGAAAATCTTTTTTTTTTTTCTCTATCCTTTCGGTTCGAGTTTTTCATAGGAATGAGACAGAATTCATATTAATGTCCGCTATTTTAGCTAAGGAAGATACTTGACCTAATCATGAAAACTTAACCCTCATTGTAACCCCCTCCTTTCAACCCACCCACACTCGATTAATCTAATAATTTTTTAAAAAAAATCCCGAAATATTATCAAGCATTTTTGGGACCAAAATTAGTTGATTAGGGAATGTTAGCATAGTTTCATTCCCCTCAAAATATTCCTTGTCTTCATAGAATTTTTATACAAAATTTTAGAAGAAGTTCACCCAAAAGTCAGACAATGGTGATATCTATGGTCAGGAACTAATTGATCAAATCACTTGTAATGGCCCGCTGGGCCATTAATAGAATTCCTTGAAGTTCTAGTCCTAAAAGCACCGTTAATCAGTGAACGGTTAGTCCTACGGAGGAATTGTTCGTTAAATTGTTGCGCAATCGAATTAGTAAGGAATTAAAAATCATGGGGACCACTTGGACCAAACCCTTCGCTACAGCGTGGGACGAACCGCTGTAGCGGATCCTCTCCAGTGACTAAAGCCTCTCTATAGCGAGCCCCTATAGACCTGAACGATCCGCCCCAGTGAGCTTCTCCTCCGCTACGGCGGTGGAGCAATGTCTCCAGATTTGGCCACAGCGAATGGATTCCCCACCTTAGAGAATCCGTTACAGCGGACCATCTATCCGTCGCGTACGAACAACACAGATCAGACCAGGTATTTAATTTTCATTTCGGGATTTGATCTCATTTCTTAAAAAACCCTATATCTCAGCCGCCACTGGGGGCATTTTGGGAGGAAATTCATGAAAGCTTGGGAAAGGTAAACCTATTAAACCCCATCCATGTCATTCTCTCTCTCTAATTTATTTACTTCCTTCACTAAGTTTATCTTCTAAGATTAATAAAAATAGAGGTTTTCAATAGTACAAACCCTAGCTTGATAAAAGCGAAGTTCTTGGGTTAAATAACCAACCTCAAATGCTAATCTTTTGCATTTCGATAAATGGGTTACAAAGTGATTTCTTGAAATTAGGATTTGTATAAAGGAAAGAGTTCCCTTTTAGGACTTGATTGATAAATTAGTAATGAAACCCGGGATATTTGTCCATGGAGACTTAGGAAAGTCAAGTTGGAGATAAATTTCTATTCTACCCTTACAAACCTGAAACTTGGTATAATTTTTAGAATTTGACTTTTGTTCTCTTGGACCTGTTGACCTTCCTAGACCCTTCATCGCGTGTCGTGGTTCGAGGATGAGAAGATGAAGACAAATGGATTTTCGTGGCACCTGCTCGACCTCGAGGTAGGTTATGGCTTACTTGTATAGACTTCGATTAGTACTTCATACATGTTCGATAGAAAGTGATGGAGAAAGCATGCATAGGTCTCCGGACAAGAAGTTGGGTTAGATAGTTCTAGGTTTGTACTGTTATGAGTGATTATTGCGTAGTTATTCACGTTTGGTTGCCTTGTTAGACATGAATGTTTGCGTCAGTATGACTTGACTAAGTCCCTTCTTGTTCACTATCTACTATTATGGACCCTTGTTTACCTTTTTGGTTGGACTTCGGTTAGTGAATCATATGTAGAGTTAGTGATTATTAAAAAAAGCATGTAAACCTTCCGGTATGAAGTTTGGGATGGAATACTAGGTTGGTATTGTTGCTGACCATGGCTTGTTGCCTTATTGTGTTCTATTGACTTGTTGTTTTATTTGCGAGTTGTTGGCTTGTCTCCACGTGATTGATTCTAGAGTTGATGTTTAGTGATTACCTCATGATTCGGGGACCATATCTATCATGGTTTAGGTTGTTGGATAGGAAAGTAAGGTTATGGCATTGATATTGTGATTGAGATATGTGTCCTTGTGTGGCACCATTGATTCATATATTCTTGTCGGCATTGTTATCATATATTCACTCATCTATACATATATTAGGATCAGGTTGCGCACCGCAACACTTACTTAGATCGGGTTGCACATACCGCAACACTGACTGGGATCGGGTTGCACGCTTCGAACTACCGATATCGGGATCGGCCGCGCACCATGTTGGATACGGACTTAGCGGTCCGGGTCGGCGACCGTCGAGGCGACGAGATATTCCGCCCGAAGCGTGTGTGTATCATTTCATTGCATATGCATTCATATTCATTCTTCATATTCCCTTATTGTTAGATTGTGTTCGGATATTCTCTATTATTGTATTGTGTTGGTAGTTGTTGATTTAAAGGATACACTTCCCCGGTTTCTATTCAGTAGTGTGAGTCGGTGAGATGGGGTTGGTATTGAGAAATTTGTGGAAGGAAACGGAATCCAAAATCGCGTCAAGTATGACGGTGTTTAGTTGTGAACTCGTTAATTATTGTGAGTGAGAGTTGGAAGTCTCAGGTGATGTTAGTGGAATTGTAGATCACTACTGAATCTGTCTTTTATTTGGTTCTAGCCTGGTTGTTTTTGTTATGTTTGTTGGTAATAATCATGGAGTCCCTTTTTGGAAGCATAAGTGGGAGTAAGCTAGCGATCATATGGGTTGAGTTGAATTGATCCGATTGGTAGAACCCCTCCTGTTATAAACTGTTGTTTGATTAAATACTTGTCTACCATACTTATCTATTATCTTCTGTTGTTATTATGATTTCCTAATCGTTGTAGACCTATGATGCTTACCAGTATGAGTGTTATACTGATGCTACTCTTGCTACACCATTTTTGGGGTGTAGATTGTTTCAGGTTGAGTTCATGATTAGTAGCTTCCGAGGACGTGTCGGGGCTATCTGGAAGACTCTGTTATTCTCATCCTAAATAGGGTTGTCTTTCCTTAGGTGTCTTATTGTCACGCCCTGAACCATGGCCTGGGAGTAACACGGCACTCGGTGCCTGACTGCATGTGACCGAGCGAACCAACTGGCTGGCTGAATCAACATGTGATATTAAAACATACTGAATGCGAAAATAAACTCAACACATGCTGATCTACTAAATGTCCGACTGAATAAACATAAGAGCGAAAATACTGAATGAGTCTAAGAGTATAAATACATAGCCAACACGGCTAACACAAAAGTCTGCTAAACTCTGACTATCTGCAACTATAGTCTATGAAGCCTCTATGAAGTACTGAAAACATGGACTGTCAAGAATACTGAAAGACTGCAAAGTAATGATAATGCCCCGAAAGACTGGGGCTTACCAATTGACGAGTGTCTAGCTTATATGAAATTTTAACTCGTACTCTGTCAAATAATAGTATAGAAAGATGTCGAACCCACAGAGATTGGTTTATTTATTCTACAGACGTTTCTTGTTTTAATTACTATTTGAGACAATCGTAAAAGAGTTGAGTTGTGAGTTAATTAACTAAAAATACACAAATAGAGCAATGGAGATATATTTTGTTTTTTCAAAAATATAATAAAAGGTGTTGGGATCCTGAATTCACTTGATATTTCTATTATAAAGTAAATTCTTTAATCTTCAATTTTTATTTCTCATAAATGTATAAATGCCTCTCACGATTACATTTATATATTATTACTTAAGTTGAAGAATCAATCGCACTCCTACCGTTATACAAATTAATTATCAAAACAAGTAATATTAAAGCACCGTAAATATATGCTTGAACCGAAACATGCTCTTTATAGTAAGTCACTGGTTCCTTACTTGCTATAATTAATCAATACACTATCCGCCTCTCGATTACAAATAAGTGTAAAATTAATTATAACATAAAAGAGATAGATGTCACTAAATAAATATTAACATCTATCAATACGACAATTAACTATGTTACTTCTTTCGCCTCTCTCGATTACAGAATTAGTAACAAATTAATTGGTAGTATAAATTAGATAAACGTTAACAAATAAAATAACATCTAACTCAGAAGCATATAAAAGTTAAATAGAAAGCTTCCGCTCAAACATGTGAAATTGACGAATAATATTATCTACTATTATATAGAAATATCAAGATCCGTCATTCTCCCAACACAAAAGAAAGTTACTCCATATTGGAGTTAATACAACTAATGGAAATATTCTTATCCATTAATAAGAAAATAGAAGAAATATTCAAGAAGAATAATTCCACTATTTAATTAAAAGTAGGAATTAGAATAATTTCCTAACATTAAACAATTGAAGAAATAGTAGAAGAACTGAAGAAAGGAACAATATATTTTGCAGTCCTCCCCTTTACTCTCAAATGCTTTGAATTGGTGGTTTTCAAATGGAAAAGGATGCCTCTATTTATAGCAATGATTTCCAACTTCTTCAGCCAATCAAATTGATTGGTTTATGCAACTTGCTTTAGGTACTTGATTTTGGCAATTTGAGAAATTGCAAATCTGCAAAATCCAAACTTAGGGCCCCACAATTATTTTCTCTCCATTTAGTTACACCCTTCTTTATTATTAATATTATTTTAATATGAACTTCTTCCACTTGGCAAGCTTACATTCCAATTGCTTCTTCAATTAGTGAGCACTAGGGGTGGGCATAAATACCGAAAACTGAAAAACCGAACCGAACCGAATGAATTTGGTTTTCGATTTTCGGTGTTTCGGTTCGGTTCCGGTGTTTTTAAATAGCAAATTCGGTGTTCGGTTCGGTGTTCGGTTTCGGATTTTCGGTCTTTCGGTTTAACCGAAAATTTAATATAATATTTTTTTTATACCAATATATAATATATATATATCAATATCATTACTTCCATGAATCACAACAGATATCTTCTCAGTCCACTCCTATCAGGCCCAAATTAATTATCCAAGCCCAAATTCATTTCATTAGTAATTAATTATCCAAGCCCTAGCCCACTGCTTCAGACCTTCAGTGCTTCACGCCTTCACTGCTTCAACTTTTAACGTCCGCTAGTCAATGTACCGTCTCTCCACAATCGTCTTCCCTCTTCTTCGGTTCTTCCACAATCAACCAGCGAACCAATGAACCAGCGTTTGCGTTTCTTCCACAGTCCACTGGTTTGCGTTTCTGCTCCCACAAACTTAAGGTAATTTTATTTCCTTCTTATAATTTCTCATTTTTAGGCTCCCACAAACCGTTGTCTTTACATTCTTAATTTCTTATTCAAACGAAATTTCAATTCCCCCAAGTTTTAACTTGTACAAGATGGTAGTGACAATTTCCCCAAGTTTGTAATCTCAATAAATTCCCTCAATATGTCGTAGAGAAATGGGTATGTCAATATCTAAGTTTGTAAAAATGCTATGGTATTTTTTCGATTTGTTGTGGTATTTTTTGTGGTATTTTTCGCATTTGTTAAATTTTCTTAAATTATCGATGGGTTAGGACTTAGGATAATTTCTTGCATATTAATTGCTTTTTGCTTGGTTCTGTCGAGTGTTTGTTGAGCTGCTCTACTGTTATAGAGCTTTATCTTATAGTTTCTCTTTTTAATTTTTTATAGATAGCGGATGAAACTAGATTAAGTTTGTCTGGTTCAACTGATAGCGTATCTAATACAGATGATAGCAATGACAACTCACTTGACACCGAGCCCCAGGTAACAAAGAAAAGAAAGAATATGAAATCTAGATCAGATGTTTGGAAGCATTATGATAAGGTCGTTGTAAATGGTATTGTTAAAGCAAAGTGTAGACATTGTAAAAATCTTTATGCGAGGAATACATCCGTAAATGGAACAACGGGATTGAAACAACATATAGCTTTGAGGTGCCTACCATATAAAGCCAAGATTGAAACCAGTACTCGTAAAAAGATAAATTTTGCATCTACGGATGAGCATGAGCCGCGTTGGGAATTTGATCAACAATTAATTAGGAGGGCTTTAGTTGAGATGATAATTATAGATGAACTACCATTTAGCTTTGTAGAAAAGGAAGGCTTCAAGAAGTTTATGCAAGTAGCCCAACCTTTATTTCAAGTTCCTTCCCCGTAGAACAAGAATAAGGGATTGTTATGGACGTTACGATGAATCGAGACTAGATTTGAAGAAGTCTTTTAGAAGCAAAAGCAAATATTTGCTTTACCACCGACACATGGACATCGTTGCAAAGAATTAATTATATGTGTTTGATCGCTCACTATATTGATAGAGATTGGGTTTTGCATAAAAAAATATTGAATTTTTGCCTATCACTAGTCATAAGGGTGAGCATATGGCAGAGGCTATTGGCAATTGTATGCTTTATTGGAACTTGGATCAGATTTTTACTGTTACTGTTGATAATGCTTCTTCCAACGATGTTACAGTTAGAGAATTGTCTAAACAGTTAAATAATTAGGAAACTAATATAATGGATGGTAAGAATCTTCATATGAGATGTATGGCTCACATACTTAGTCTAATTGTGCAAGAAGGTTTGAAGGAAATTGATGCTTCTGTCAAACGTGTTAGGCAAATGGTAAGGTATGTTAGATCATCTTGCAAGAGGAGCTCACTTTAAGAAATGTTGTGAAGTTCAAAAGGTGGAATGTTCTAAATCATTAGAGCTAGATGTGCCTACTAGGTGGAATTCCACCTACTTGATGTTGGATACAGCACAACACTTTGAGAAAGCCTTTGATAGGTTTGATCTTTTTGATGAGAATTTTAATAATTATCTTTCTACTCATGTTCTTGAAGATGGAAGTGTTGCAGGTCCTGTCGCATGTGATGATTGGGCGAATGTAAGGAATGTGGTAAAGTTTCTTGAAAGATTTCATGAGCTCACCGTAAAGGTTTCAGGTTCACATTACGTTACTTCTAATGTTCATTTTGAGGATATATGTGAGCTTGATGTACATTTGAAAGTGTGTTTAGAAAGTGAAGATGTTGGTTTGCGTATAATGGCTGAGCGAATGAGACAAAAGTTCAAAAAATATTGGGGGGGATCTCGAAAAGATAAACAAAATGATTTTTATTGCTTCCGTGTTGGATCCTCGTAATAAGTTTGTGTATGTTAACTTTGGGCTTGAAGAGCTATTTGGTGAGGAAGTAGGAAAGAAAGTAAGCGAAGGAGTGTATGATTATATGAAATCTTTGTTTGGAGAGTATCTAAAAAATTATTCAAGAGAATTTCATCATAAATCATCTCCATCTACATCTTCTTCATCTCAATGCTCATCTGATGTATCTTCTAATTCTGACAACTCTTTGAAAAAAAAGCTTTGAGAGCTAAGCTTCACTTGAAGAAACAAAAAGAAGATTCTGGGTGTGCGGGTGCTAAATCGGAGTTGGACATATACATTAGTGAAGATCAAGAGCTTGAAGATAAACGTGTTGAGTTTTCGATCTTAGATTGGTGGAAAGTAAATGCTCCTAGATTTCCCGTTCTTTCAGAGTTGGCTTGTGAGATATTGGCTATTCCGGTTTCTAGTGTAGCATCGGAATGTGCATTTAGTACCGGTGGGCATATTCTTGATCCATTTAGAAGTTCATTAACTCCTAAATATGTGCAATCTCTTATTTGTTCTCAAGATTGGCTTAGAGAAGAGACTAAACCCGTTAGTGTGGAAGAAAGTTTGGAGTATCTTGAGAAACTTGAACTTGGTAAGGTTTTATATATTTTTGTGTGTTTTAGTGCAAAAATCATATTCTTATTTATGTTGTATGACATATTTGATTAAATTATCTTTAGAGATGAAAAATAGAGGAAGAGATCCTTGCATTGTTGATTTTGATTGCAATTTGCTATTTTTTGCTACTAGTGGTAAGTTCAATATTTTATTTTGTAGTTTTGTTCTTTTATCTTGAAAGTTATATTCTAACTTTTGATTTTATCTTACTTCTTATCATATTCAATAGTTCAAGTTCAACCATGCCTCCTAAAGCTCGTTCACATGTTTGGGAATACTTTGCGATAGTTCAAGACAATGAAGAAGGGCGTAAAGTAAGGTGCTTAACATGCGGTATGATACTTAAATATAATCCAAGAGTGACTAGCACAAGTTCCTTGTTGAAGCATATTGAGAAATGTCTTGAGCGTCAACAAGAGAGGCAAATTCTCCTTCAAATTTAAGCTTATGTTTTGAATTTAGTGAATTTCGGACCAAATTGTGATTGCTAGTATTGTGTTAAGACGATGGATTTAAGACTTAGTTTGTGATGACTAATGTTTTGTATTTGGAGCTAGATTTTAAGAAATTTGTGTTGTTTGGATGCTACTTGTTTTAAACTTATGTTATTTGTGTTGCTCGTTTTTACCGTGTGCGCTATTTTGTTGCATGTTGTTACTGGTTTCATCTGTTAAGGTACTGATTTTATTTCGAATTGGTTGTGCTTCTTTAGTCTTTGGCCGTCTTTGTATCGGCAATTCTTGTCTTGGTCACCGGTGGCCGCCGGCTGTTATTGCGGTTCTTCAGTTCTTTCTGCCGCCTTTGCTGGTTGCCGCTGGTGGTGGTGGTTGCCGCCGGTCGCTAGTTGCCGGTTGTTGTCTTCGCCGATCTTCTTCTGGCCGATGCCGCCGGGCTTCTGGTCTGCTGCTTCGGGTCTTCGTTGATCATGAATCATTTAGTAACGGGTGACTATTGCTTAACCAATGCCAAAAAACCGAATTAGAAAACCAAAACCGAACCGAACCAAACTTCAAAACACCGTACTGAACCGAACTAATTCGGTGCGGTGTTCGGTTTTCACTTTAAAAAAATCGAAATCGAAATACCGAACCGAACTTTGAAAAAATCGAACCGAACAACCGAACGCCCACCCCTAGTGAGCACGGTACATTTCCAAAATGGAGACTTCCAGGTACTATACTCCTCTTTCTTCATTTGATTTTGCTTTTCTTTTTTCTTGTGGGTCCCACACTAAAGGCAATTTGCACAATTTGTTTTCCATCTTTGTTGCACCTTTCCGTTCTCTTTCTTTTGCTTTTCCTTTTTTGGATCTTTTTCTTCATTTTGCTCTCTTGATTTATTTATTAAATTATGATATTTCCTGCAAATAAAATATAGAAATATTAATAATTAAAATTAAATAACAACTTAATTTATATATGTATTTTTGTCTTATCAAATACCCCCACACTTAAATATTTGCTCGTCCTCGAGCAAAGACAATTATTAATTATAGTGGCTAAATGTTTTAAGTAAAATCATGAGAACTTTTGGTAGAGAAGATTTGACTAAGATGATTTACATGAGCTCGACAACCTTTAACCGTACTCATAGTTACTTATTGAGAAGTGAAATAACAATATTTTTTAATCCCAAGTGCGTCTCACCAAATGAAGAAAGATGCCCAGATATCACACAATATATCTATTTTAGAACAAAGAAGGGCATATGTTGAAATTTCGCTCACTCTCAACAAAGAAGTATCTCATGTTATCGGAAATAACCATAAGCTTGACTATCATGTGATTATCCACTAATGTAGGAGTCTTTGAGCTGAGATCATGTAGGGCTTTCATAAGGTTGTAATGTAGGCTTAGGGACGGGTAGGATACATATGGATAAGAGTGATTTAAATTCCGTATAGGCACTACACTTTTATTTTGTCGCTCAAACACGATTGCCTTCCAATTCTTTTTAAACAATAAACCTCTGTTCTTCTTTTTCAATCTTTTCACAATATTTGTTATTTCCCATTTGAAAATGGAGTTGCCAACATCTCTTTGTTGCATTCTTTTTTTTTTTCTTTTTTCTTTTTTTTTTCAAGTTTGCAACAATTTTGTTTTTCTCAGACAACATCTCCAAAAGATCAACAATCTCAATCAATTGTCCTTTCACGTTTTTTTTTCTTTTCACCATTCACACTAAATTTTCTGCATTCAAATCAACTCTTGAAGTGCATAAAGGAAATAGGGCGAACATGTAGCAAGTCGTAATAACAAAAGGTTAAGGGTTAAGCCTTGACGATCAATAAATAAGGAATAATTCATTTAGGTTCAACGGGGCTAGCAAGGGATAAAAATCATCAGGGTAGGTTAATTTAGGTCGTAGTTTAACAAGGAAGGCCTACTTTCATTTCTCAACTCAAAGTCTACCTAGAATTTCGCCTCAAACCACATTCAAGGCAAGTTCTAGATTGCCGAATAAACATGAGAATTGGGTAATATATACTGACCACACAATGCACTTGGGACTATCGAACACCATGATTCCAATCACCAATAAGCAAGTGTGAGCTTGGAAAAGTAGTCGTACAACTCATGAAAGGTACTCAGTTAAATTCGTCTTTCTGAAGACTCATGATTTTCAAATTAAACCAAGTTTAGCCGGCTTATTTACCAAAATAAAGAAATTACCTAAAATTCCTAAAAAGTGTTCGGTTCAAAATATTACGCCATGGCAAAGAACCGAACAAGAAATCCATGGAAGTGCATGAAATAAGTTACCTTACGGATAAAGTAACTCAGTTTTTTTTTTCAATTTTGTTTTTAATATGAAAAAGAAACCACACACACATATATTTTTAAAAAATTAGTTAAATAATAATGAAAATGCATATTATTATTTTTTTTTGAACAAAATATATTCCTCCACCCCCACACTTAAATAATGTCATGTCCCCATGACTGTCACGACCCAACCCGATGAGCCATGACTAGTGCCCGAACCCGCTAGATATAGTCGACCGGACACTCGTATACGCATAACTGCTAGATATAGTCGGGGGAACGAGAAGGATAATATGGAAACTTGTAAAAGCAAGCTATAGACTCGTCACACCCCATTTACCGGGTCGATTTAGAAGTATGACATATTGGTGCATATATCATAATGAACCTGTCTCAGGAAGGGTTAGGCATCCTCTTAGGTTAACTAGTTAAGAGTAAAAAGAGAAAATACAATCTTAAACTTTGAGAAATGACTAATCAAAACATAACACAATATGCAATGACAATATATAATAACGCTATATTTGCAAAATAAGGCTGCCACTATATACTCAAATGATAAAATATCCAAAACGAACCATATCGATATAGAATTATTTATAAAATATACTTGACCAAAACCTATATACAACCACGCTTATGGAATTAATCTCTGAGTTATTAAAAACTAATTCCCATACTAACTTTTATAAGTCATCTCTAAGAGTATAATAGTGAAATATGACGGGACAGGGCCCCGCCGTAGAGAGACTTTTCGAGGGTTTTTTTCCTCAAAAATATTGATTTGAAACGAAGTGAGAAATAACACAACGAAGTAGGACTTAAAGAAAATTCGGAACATGAGAAGAAATATTCCCCGCCCGCTTAGTGCGAGCTTTCCGAATAAACGATGGGTTCAACAACAGTCCATCATGGATCCGTGTTGGACATGCGAAATAAGAAACGGCTAAAAGGATTCTCATATGGCTTCCAAACGCTACTTGATCATGTTTTTTTTTTTTTGTCGGCAGCTATATTTTTGCGTGTTGGGTCGCGCAGCCTCCTCATCCTATTCAAATAAGGCAGCACGCTTTTTAACGCACGCCCAACATATTTTTTTGACAATCGATATTCTCTTAGTAAAACGATCATAAATACCTGTACGTAGCTTCGTTTGAGCCTCACTTTATGTGGTTGAAAAGGTATTTTAGAGACCTACAACTTTCATGTTTTAAGTTTTTTTAAATTCCCAACACAAGTACCATAAAACTGGACATATAGAAAAACATATCTATAGACCTGAATCGATCATAACATATCGAATTTAGCCAAAAACCGAAATTTAGAAGCCCTTAAGAACTCCACTTTTTGATTTGACTTCAAAACGATATAATACATTTAATCCATCCAACTAAGTTAACTTTATAACACGCCTTAATCACAAACCGAAACAACAGTAAACAAAGAACAAGAAAAATCATCCCGAATGGATTCATATGGCTAAAATATCAACTTAAACAAGATTGAGTTTTACACATTCACACTTAATTCGAATTTACAGGATGTTACAACTTGTATGTGCATAAAGAATTTTTTTTTTCAAAATTAAGTATGCCACCTATTTCCACTTGCAACCTAACTTATTCGGGAATTAGTCCGAGTCATTCGTCATTAACTCTCCTTCCCCTAAAAATCCCCAATCAAGGAAACCGCCTTCGGGGATGTTTACGCGAAAAAGGAAAATCGATCATCCATTTGTCGATAAAGAGATGCTAATGGATGACACTTGTTTGCGTTCCTCACATATGTTTAAGTTCTCTTATTTTTTTTAGGCGTTCAAAACAATGTGGTTCACGTAGCGCCCTCAGAGTACTCACTTTAAATATAAGCTTCTTCTTTAGGAGTAATAAAGAACTTGTGTTATAGGGTTCAAAACATTTGACTTATGTTGCGACATATCTCATTTATTATATGGTAGCCTCACTTCGTGGTTGAAAAGGTATTTTGAATTTATTAGAACCTACAACTTTTATTTATTTATATGGCTCCATTTGGTAAATGTACAGGATGTTACAACTTGTATGTGCATGAATAAATTATTTTCCGTTCTTATTTTTGTATCATAGTTAGATTTGTTTCCATCAATAATCTTATGCACATTTGACGTTAATTCATTTATTATATGGTAAATTTATTTATTTATATGGCTCCATTTGGTAAAATGTGACCGAATAAATTATTTTCCGTTCTTATTTTTGTTTAGTTGTGGTGATACAGTGGGTGTAAGACCTTTTTTACTCAATTATGTTGCATGTCTCTATGCCTCAATACATCCTTTCTCTTTACAGAATCTAGCATAATATAGTTTGTATCTTTAGTGTGTGTCTCTCAATTAAAGAGTAAAATAATACTTGATCTGTAAGTTTGTGAGTTACAAAGATTGCTAATCTACTAAATATTGAAATGGAATTTATCAGTTTGCTTCATATGTACCAGATTAATCATGTGAGCTCCTACATTTGGGCGGATCAATGGAAGGTAATCTCCAAGAAAGCAATTCACTAAACAGGGATTAGGGGATCTGCAACATGCTCTAGAAGTCGCAACATCCTTTGGAACCAACAAGTATTGTCTCTAGATGTTGTCAGAGAAATTACTGTACGTGGTGAAGGGAAACAACCAGTTGTATATCGGCGTACACTATGGAAGAAGAAATAGCGGTTGTATATCAGAGTATGCCATGTTATGTGTAGATGTAGTATTTGCTTAACATATACTAAATCTTAAGAAAGATGTTACGCATAGATGTAGTATTTAATAAATAGAGCGTATAACTGAAGTTTGAATGCATTCACTGATTTAAAATCTTGTATTATGCTAACTATAATAGTGAATGTTGTTGTTAAAGTGTGATATATAATTTTCCTCAGCTGGCAAGTAAATGTAGACACATTCTCAATTTATGTGCCATCTCAGTGCCACGTCAGCATCAGGCGTCCATGATACACAGTGGCGACAAGTTGAGGTGTTTATAGATGCACTCTAAAAGTTGGACTGCATACTTACCAGATGAGGCCAAGTTTAAGTGCATGTTTATGTATTATGCCTATCCAAATACCTATCCCGAGGTACCTATATGTGTATAAAGCATTTTATTTCTTTCAAAATGAAGTATGCTGCCTATTTCAACTTGTAACCTAGCTTGTTGGGAAATTAGTCCACTGAGTCCGCAAGAAAGGAAACCACCTGTTTCTGCTGCCATCATCCATTTCTCAGAGGCGACGACACTTGTTTGCGTTCCTCACATATCTTTTAAGTTCTCTTATTTTTTTGGGTGATCAAAACAATGTGGTTCACGAAGCGCCCTCAGAGTACTCACTTTAAATATAAGCTTCTTCTTTAGTGTAATCAAGAACTTATGTTGTAGGGTTCAAAACATTTGATTTATGTTGCGACTGATCTCATTTATTAGATGGTAAATTTATTTATTAATATGGCTCCATTTGGTAAAATGTGACAGAATAAATTCTTTTCCGTTCTTGTTTTTTGTATCACAATTAGATTTTTTTTCCATCAATAATCTTATGCACTAATATAACTGTTAATTCTCTTCATAGATGATATGGGTGTAAGACCGTTTTTACAGAAATTGTGTTGCATGTCTCTTTGCATCGGTTCATCCTTCCTCTTTACAGAATATAGTTTGTATCTTTAGTGAGCATCTCTCAATTGATGTGTAAAATCATACTCGATCTGTAAGTTTGTGAGTTACTAAGATTACTAATCCACAAAATTTTGAAATGGCATTTATCAGTTTGCTTCATATGTACCAGATTAATCCCTTAGGCTCCTAGAGTGTTGCGGACCAATAGAAGTTAATCTCCATGAAAGCAATTCCCCAAAACAGGGATCAGGAGATTTGCAACATGCTCTAGAAGCCGCAACATCCTTAGGTTTTAGCAACATGAATGACATGAATAGACAAATGTATTGTCTCTAGATGGTATCGGAGAAATCATTGTATGTGGTGAAGAGAAACAACTAGTTGTATATCGGCGTACATGATGGAAGAAGAAACAGCTTGTTGTATATCGGCGTATGCGATGTTATGTGTAGATGTAGTATTTACTTAATACTAAATCTTGAGAAAGATGTTATGCATAGATGTTGTATTTAATTAAGAAAACATATGATTAAACTTTGTATGCATCCACTGACTTAAAATCTTGTATTATGCTAACTTTGATAGTGATTGTTGCTGTTAAAGTGTGATATATAATTGGCCTCAGCTGGCAAGTAAGTACTCCAACTTTAGGAGTGCACATATTGACACCTCAACTTGTCCCTACTGTATCAGTTGAACACTCCATCTTAAAAAAAAAGTCATGTAGACACCTTCAAAATTCATGTGCCATTTCAGTGCCACGTCAGCATTAGGTGTCCATGAGACACAGTGACGACAATTTGAGGTGTCTATAGATGCACTCTAAAAGTTGGAGTGCTTTCTAGCCAGTTGAGTCCAAGTTTAAGTGCATGTTTATGTATAATGCCTATCCAAATACCTACCCCGATTTACCTGTATGTGTATAAAGCATTATTTTTCTTTCAAAATTAAGTATGCCGCCTATTTCAACTTGCAACCTAACTTATTCGGGAATTAGTCCGCCGAATCCCCAATCAAGGAAACTGCCTGTTTCTGCTGCCATCATCCATTTGTTAGAGGCGACCACACTTGTTTGCGTTCCTCACGTATGTTTTGGGTTCTTTTAATTTTTTGGGCGATCAAAACAATGTGGTTCCCGAAGCGGCCGCAAAATACTCACTTTAAATATAAGCTTTTTCTTTAGGAGTAATAAAGAACTTGTGTTGTAGGGTTCAAAACATTTGACTTATGTTGAGACATATCTCATTTATTAAATGGTAAATTTCTTTATTTATATGGCTCCATTTGGTAAAATGTGACTGAATTAATTTTTCTCTGTGTTCTTTGTATCATAGTTAGATTTTTTTTTCCATCAATAATCTTATGCACTGATATAACTGTTAATTCTGCTTTATCTATGATATAGGTTTAAGACCTTTTTACTCAAATTGTGTTGCATGTCTCTCTGCATTGGTTCATCCTTTCTCTTTATAGAATCTAGTGGAATTTAGTTTGTATCTTTAGTGCGCGTCTCTCAATTGATGTGTAAAATCATACTTGATCTGTAAGTTTGTGAGTTACTAAGATTGCTAATCTACTAAATTTTGAAATGGCATTTATCAGTTTGCTTCATATGTACCAGATCAATCATGTGGTCCCCTAGATTTTTGCGGATCAGTGGAAGTTAATCTCTATGAAAGCATTTCCCCTAAACAGGGATGAGGAGATCTGCAACATGCTCAAGAAGCCACAACATCCTTTGGTTTTAGCAACATGAAAGACATGAACCAACAAGTTTTTTCGCTAGATGCTATCGGAGAATTCACTTTACATGGTGAAGAGAAATAACCAATGGTATATCGGCGTACACGATGGAATAAGAAACAGTCATTTTTATATCGGCGTATACGATGTTATGTGTGGATGTAGTATTTACTTAACATATACTAAATCTTAAGAAAGATGTTATGCATATATGTAGTATTTAATTAAGAGAGCATAAAACTTAACTTTGCATGCATTCACTGACTTAAAATCTTGTATTATGCTAAATTTGATAATGATTGTTGTTGTTAAAGTATGATATATAATTGGCCTCAGCTGGCAAGGAAGCATTTCAACTTTGGGAGTGCACATATAGACACCTCAACTTGGTCCCACTGTATCGGTTGAATACTCCATCTTATAAAAATGGTCATGTCGACACCACAAAAATTTATGTGCCACGTCAGCATCAAGCGTCCATGAGACAAAGTGGCGACCAGTTGAGGTGTCTATAGATGCACTCTAAAAGGTGTCTATAAATACCTATCTCGAGGTACCTGTATATTTATAAAGCATTTTTTTCTTTCACAATTAAGTATGCCGCCTGTTTCAACCTGCAACCTAACTTATTCGGAATTAGTCCGCCGAATCCCCAAGCAAGGAAACTGCCTATTTTTGCTGCCATCATCCATTTGTCAGAGGGGACGACACTTGTTTGCGTTCCTCACGTATGTTTTAAGTTCTCTTAGTTTTTTGGGCGATCAAAACAATGTGGTTCACGAAGCGGCCTCACAGTACTCACTTTAAATATAAGCTTCTTCTTTAGGAGTAATAAAGAACTTGTGTTGTAGGATTCAAAACATTTGACTTATGTTGCGACATATCTCATTTATTATATGGTAAATTTATTTATTTATATGGGTCCATTTGGTAAAATGTGACTGAATAAATTCTTTTCCATTCTTGTTTTCTGTATCAGAGTTAGATTTTTGTTCCATCAATAACTTTTTGCACCGATATAACTGTTGATTCTGCTTTATAGATGATATAGGTGTAAGATAATTTTTACTCAATTGTGTTGCATGTCTCTCGGCCTCAGTTCATCCTTTCTTTTTATAGAATCTAGGAGAATATAGTTTGTATCTTTAATGTGCATCTCTCAATTAATGAGTAAAATCATGCTGGATCTGTAAGTTCGTGAGTTACTAAGATTGCTAATCTGCTAAATTTCAAGATGACATTTATCAGTTTGCTTCATATGTACTGGATTAATCCTGTGGGCTCCTAGATTTATATGGATAAATGGAAGTTAATCTTCATGAAAACAATTCCCCTAAACAGGGATCAGGGGATCTGCAACATGCTCTGGAAGCCGCAACATCCCTTTGTTTTAGCAACATGAAAGATATGAACCAACAAGTGTTGTCTCTAGATGCTATCGAATAATTCACTGTATGTGGTGAGTTGAAATAACCAGTTGTATATCGGCGTACACGATGGAACAAGAAAAAACGGGTTGTATATCCTCGTATGCAATGTTATGTGTAGATGTGGTATTTACTTAACATATACTAAATCTTAAGAAAGATGTTATGCATAGATGCAGTATTAATAAAGAGAGCGTAAAACTTAACTTTTTATGCATTCACTGACTTAAAATCTTGTATTATGCTAACTTTGATAGTGATTGTTGTTGTTGAAGTGTGATATATAATTGGCCTCGTTACGTAAGCACTCCAACTTTGGGAGTGCACATATAGACACCTCAACTCGTCCCCACTGTATCAGTTGAACACTCCATCTTAAAAAATGGCATGTAGACACTTTCAAAAAATTTGTGTCATTTTATTGCCACGTCAGCATCGGGTGTCCATGAGACACAGTGACGACAAGTTGAGGTGTCTATAGATGCAATCTAAAAGTTGGAGTGCTTACTTACCAGCTAAGGCCAAGTTTAAGTGCATGTTTATATATTATGCCTATCCAAATACCTATCTCGAAGTACATGTATGTGTATAGAGAATTTTTTTTCTTTTCAAAATTAAATATGCCGCCTATTTCAATTTGCAACCTAACTTATTTAGGAATTAGTCCGCCGAATCCCCGAGCAAGCAAACTGCCTATTTCTGCTGCCATCATCCATTTGTCAGAGGCGATGACACTTGTTTGTGTTCCTCTCATATGTTTTAAGTTCTCTTACTTTTTTGGGCGATCAGTTCAATGTGCTTCACGAAGCACCCTCAGAGAACTCACTTTAAATATAAGCTTCTTCTTTGGGAGTAATAAAGAACTTGTCTTTGTAGGGTTCAAAACATTTGGCTTACGTTGCGACATATCTCATTTATTATATGGTAAATTTCTTTATTTATATGGTTCCATTTGGTAAAATGTGACTGAATTAATTTTTCTCTGTTCTTGTTCTTTGTATCATAGTTAGATTTTTTTTTACCATCAATAATCTTATGCCGATATAATCGTAATTTCTGCTTTATCTATGATATAGGTTTAAGACCTTTTTACTCAAATTGTGTTGCATGTCTCTCTGCATTGGTTCATCCTTTCTCTTTATAGAATCTAGTGGAATTTAGTTTGTATCTTTAGTGCGCGTCTCTCAATTGATGAGTAAAATCATACTTGATCTGTAAGTTTGTGAGTTACTAAGCTTGTTAATCTACTAAATTTTGAAATGGCATTTATCAGTTTGCTTCATATGTACCAGATCAATCATGTGGGCTCCAAGATTTGTGCAGATCAGTAGAAGTTAATTTTTATGAAAGCAATTCCCCTAAACAGGGATCAGGAGATCTGCAACATGCTCAAGAAGCCGCAACATCCTTTGGTTTTAGAAACATGTAAGACATGAACCAACAAGTGTTGTCTCTATATGCTATCGGAGAAGTCATTGTATGTGGTGAAGAGGAACAACCAGTTGTATATCGGCATACACGATTTAAGAAGAAACAATCGGTTGTATATCGATGTATGTGATGTTTTGTGCAGATTTAGTATTCACTTAACATATACCAAATCTTAATAAAGATATTATGCATAGATGTAGTATTTAATAAAGAGAGCGGATGTAACACCTCGTACCTTAAACTAGGCTACGTTCATGATTCGGGACTCAGAAACCAAGATGGAAGTGTTGGAATTCAAAATTCAAAATCACAGTGAAAGTACATTTTACGACCCAAGTATGGCCCGCACTTCAAGGTACGGGACGTACATGATAGGGCGAACCTCGTTGGGAAATTACAAAAGCCACTAGAAATTGGCATCCAAGTACGGGCTATAAGTACGGCCCGTACTTCAAAGTACGAGGCGTACCTGATGCCCGTACTTCACTAGTGATATTAGCTGCTCACTGGAATTTGACATTCCAGGTACAGGCCACAAGGTGCGGCCCGTACTTTAAAGTACGGGACGTAGTTGGCGTCCGTACTTCATCCACTTCAGTGAACAGTATAAATACACAGACTTGGCTTTATTTTATTATTTTTCGAATTCTGAACCTTAGAACGACCTGCTCTCATTCTCCATCACCAAGAACACTAAGGTAAGCAACCCTAACCTATTCCAATGGATTCTAACATAAATCTATGAACATTAAGCAAGAATCCATTGTTCTTAACCTAGGGTTTTCAAGAAAACTCAATTAAAAGGGGATTCAAGATTAAGCTTTGGGATTCTTCTTTAAAGTTCAGATTTTTACTACAAGTTTGGAGCGTACCATGTATGTAAGGCTTCTATCCACATGTGGGAGCATCTTTTTTCTTCCCCACGCCACGTTCCTCCATGATTATACAAGAGTTCACCAAAACTAGGGTTTTAGACATGTTCATGATAACCCTAAGTCTATATACCATGATGTACCAATTTTCTATACGTAGTTCGTTATTGTATTCTTGATATTCCATTTTGGTTATTGGAAATCTATTCGTAATCCATGAAAAACCCATCCTTTGCATTCCATGGGTTCTTACATGGAAGTTATTAATTACTATGTTTATTTTCATGAAACACTCTACATGGTTACACGTTTTCATGCAAGTATATTATGTAACTAAATCCATATATAATGCAAGTCACGTTTTATGAAAAACCATGGGCTCAGATGCCACCTATATTATGTTCATGATTTTGGGAGTTGCACAGATTACTAAAAAGGCTTTAATAGCCTGAAACTATGCTAGCCACCGTAGGATAAGGATCGCTCTGCCCATGTTTAAGACGATTCCTTCATGCTTTATTGATTGGATCCTGTCATGCCACGTTTATATCTTATACCCTTGGAAAGGTATGAGAGCTCTGCTAGTCGGGTCAGGTACCAGACACCATGTACCCACGTGGTGATTCATGTTGTCGGTTAAATTTATGCGCTCCCCACTAAAAATGTTTTTACTCATGATTATCTATATATATATTCATGTTCATGACCAGGTTTCAGTTTCAGTTTCAGTTTCAGCTTTCATCATGTTATTTCATGTGCCATGTTTATTTCATTCAGTTGTTTTACATACCAGCACATTCAATGTGCTGACGTCCCCTTTTTATTTCCCGGAGGCCTGCATTTCACGATGCAGGCACGGATTTACAAGACGACGCATCCACTCAGTAGGATACCCACGTATCAGCTTTTGGTGAGCCTCACCTTCTTCGGGGTTTAGTCATTTATCTATGTCCTATTAGTTATGCATTAAAGGTATCTTTGGGGGCCTTGTCCCAGAAGTTATGTTTAGCAGACTCATGTTCATGTTAGAGGTTTTATAGACTAGCCAGTTATGTTATGTCAGATATTCGGAGTTGTCTAGCCATTTTGGCTCGTTATAATTATGTTTATTCAGACTATTCTGCATTATGATATTATGATATTTTCAGACTTATGATTTATGGTCCCACGCTTTACTTAAATTATGCATGTTCATTGGTTATTCCGCATCAGTTCATGCCCATGTTGAGTCAGCAAGCCATGTGGTTCGCTCGGTCACATGCAGTCAGGCATCGAGTGTCGTGTTATGCCCAGGCCATGGTTCGAGGCGTGACATTGTATAACTAAACTTTGTATGCTCACTGACTTAAAGTCATTTATTATTCTAACTTTGATACTGATTGTTGTTGTTAAAATCTGATATATAATTTGCCTCAGCTGGCAAGTAAGCACTCCAACTGTGGGAGTGCACAATTAGACACCTCAACTTCTCCCCACTGTATCAGTTGAACACACCATCTTACAAAATGGTCATGCTGACACCTCTAAAATTTATATGCCATGTCAGTGCCATCTCAGTGCCACGTCAGCATCAGGTGTCCATGAGACGCAGTAGCGTCAAGTTTAGGTGTCTATAGATGCACTCTAAAAGTTGGAGTGCTTAATTTCCAAGTGAGGCCAAGTTTAAGTGCATGTTTATGTATTATACCTATCCAAATACCTACCCCGAGGTACCTATATGTGTATAAAGAATTTTTTTCTTTTAAAATTAAGTATGCCGCCTATTTCAACTTGTAACCTAACTTATTAGGGAATTAGTCCGCCGAATCCCCAAGCAAGGAAACCACCTATTTTAGCTGCCATCATCCATTTGTCAGATGCGACGACACTTGTTTTTGAACCTCACATCTCTTTTAAGTTCTCTTCTTTTGGGCTATCAAAACAATGTGGTTCACGAAGCCCCCTCAGAGTACTCACATTAAATATAAGCCTCTTTTTTGGGAGTAATCAAGAACTTGTGTTGTAGGGTTCAAAACATTTGATTTATGTTGCGACTGATCTCATTTATTATATGATAAATCTATTTAAATATATGGCTGCATTGGTAAAATGTGACTGAAAAAAATCTTTTATGTTCTTGTTATTTGTATCATAGTTAGATTTTTATTCCATCAATAACTTTTTGCACTGATATAACTATTGATTCCGCTTTATAGATGATATAGGTGTAAGATCTTTTTTACTCAATTGTGTTGCATGTCTCTTGGCCTCAACTCATCCTTTCTTTTTACAGAATCTAGGAGAATATAGTTTGAATATTTAATGTGCGTCTCACAATTGATGAGTAAATCATCTTTTGGATCTGTAAGTTCGTGAGTTACTAAGATTGCTAATCTGCTAAATTTCAAGATGACATTTATCGGTTGCTTCATATGTACCGGATTAATCTGTGGGCTCCTAGATTTATATGGATAAATGGAAGTTAATCTTCATGAAAACAATTCCCCTAAAATGGATCGTGATCGCAACATGCTGGAAGCCGCAACATCCCTTTGTTTTAGCAACATGAAAGATATGAACCAACAAGTGTTGTCTCTAGATGCTATCGAAGAATTCACTGTATGTGGTGAATTGAAATAACCAGTTGTATATCGGCGTACACGATGGAACAAGAAAAAACGGGTTATATTCATATGCAATGTTATGTGTAGATGTGGTATTTACTTAACATATACTAAATCTTAAGAAAGATGTTATGCATAGATGCAGTATTAATAAAGAGAGCGTAAAACTTAACTTTTTATGCATTCACTGACTTAAAATCTTGTATTATGCTAACTTTGATAGTGATTGTTGTTGTTGAAGTGTGATATATAATTGGCCTCGTTGGCAAGTAAGCACTCCAACTTTGGGAGTGCACATATAGACACCTCAACTCGTCCCCACTGTATCAGTTGAACACTACACCTTATAAAATGGTTATGTAGACACCTCCAAAATTTATATGCCACGTCAGCATCAGCCGTCCATGAGACACAGTGGCGACAAGTTTAGGTTTTCTATAGATGCACTCTAAAAGTTTGAGTGCTTACTTGCCAGATGTAGTCAAGTTTAAGTGCATGTTTATGTATTATGCCTATCCAAATACCTATCCCGAGGTACATGTATGTGTATAAAACATTTTTGTTCTTTCAAAATTAAGTATGTCGTCTATTTCAACTAGTAACCTAACTTATTGGGGAATTAGTCCGCCGAATCCCCAACCAAGCCAAAACATTTGATTTATGTTGCGACTGATCTCATTTATTATATGATAAATCTATTTATTTATATGGTTGCATTTGGTAAAATGGGACTGAATAAATTCTTTTTGGTTCTTGTTATTTGTATCATAGTTAGATTTTTCTTCCATGAATAGTTTTTTTTCACCGATATAACTGTTAATTCGGCTTTATAGATGATATTTGTGTAAGATCTTTTTTACTCAATTGTGTTGCATGTCTCTCTACCTCGGTTCATCCTTTCTCTTTACAGAATCTACTAGAATATAGTTTGTATCTTTAGTGTGCGTCTCTCAATTGATGAGTAAAATCATACAGGATCTGTGAGTTACTAAGATTGCTAATCTACTAAATTTCGAGATAGCATTTATCAGTTTGCTGCACATGTACCAGATTAATCTTGTAGGCTCCTAAATTTGTGCGGATCAATGGAATTTAATCTCCGTGAAAGCAATTCCCCTAAATAAGGGTCAGGAGATCTGCAACATGCTCTAGCAGCCGCAACAAACTTTGGTTTAGCAACATGAAAGACATGAACCAACAAGTGTTGTCCCTAGATGCTATCGGACAAGTCACTGTACGTGGTGAAGAGAAAAACTAGTTGTATATCGACGTGCACGATGGAAGAAGAAACAATCAATTGTATATCGGCGTATGCGATGTTATGTGTAGATGTAGTATTTACGTAACATATACTAAATCTTGAGAAAGATGTTATGCATAGATGTAGTGTTTAATTAAGAGAGCGTATGACTGAACTTTGTATGTATTCACTGATTTAAAATCTTGTATTATTCTAACTTTGATAATGATTGTTTTGTTAAAGTGTGATATATAATTGGCCTCAGCTGTCAAGTAAGCACTTCAATTTTGGGAGTGCACATATAGACACTTCAACTTGTCCCCATTGTATCAGTTGAAAATTCCATCGTACAAAATGGTCATGTAGACACCTCCAATCTTTATGTGCCACGTCAGTGCCATCTCAGTGCCACGTCAGCATCAGGCGTCGATGAGACACAGTGGCGACAAGTTGAGGTGTCTATAGATGCACACTAAAAGTTGGAGTGCTTACTTGCCAGGTGAGGCCAAGTTTAAGTGCATGTTTATGTTTTATGCCTATCCAAATACCTATCCCAAGGTACATGTATATGTGTAAATTATTTTTTTCTTTCAAAATTAAGTATGCCGCCTGTTTCAACTTGTAACCTAACTTATTAGGGAATTAGTTGGCCGAATCCCCAAGCAACGAAACCACCTATTTCTGCTGCCATCATCCATTTGTCAGATACGGCGACACTTGTTTGCGTACCTCACATCTCTTTTAAGTTCTCTTCTTTATTAGGCGATCAAAACAATGTGGTTCACGAAGCGCCCTCAGAGTACTCATATTAAATATAAGCCTCTTCTTTAGGAGTAATCAAGAACTTGTGTTGTAGTGTTCAAAACATTTTATTTATGTTGCGACTGATCTCATTTATTATATGATAAATCTATTTATGCAAATAGTTGCATTTGGTAAATTGTGACTCAATAAATTCTTTTTCGTTTTTGTCACGACCCAACCCTCCATGACTGGTACCCATCTAAATCCTAGTGGGCAAACCAACATACAAGACACCTATCCATTCAATATGATTTTATATTAACTAAGCTAAACAATATTACTCATTCAAACATCAAAAGAACAAAATAAGTCATGCCATAAATGCTTAAATAAGTGCGGAAGTTCTAACTATTACAATCCCCAAAAATCCGAAAGTCATCGTACAGGACTCTAAGCTAAAAATATGTCTAAGAATCTGAAGTCTAACAAATAAATAATCCATAATGTCCGGAGTGTGAAAAGATATCATAGCAAGAAGATCTTCGGGCGGCCTGGCATGGGAAGAAGCTCACCCTAAAAATCTGTCAATAATTATCCTCCACGCTAGATGTGAGGACGAGCAACGGTCTTTATATCACAATCTGCACTCAAAGAATGCAGCAAGATAGTATCAGTACAAACACTATGTACCGGTAGATATCATAAGCCGACTAAGATTAGTATCATGCATATTTCGTCAAATCAAAAGAATAAAACAAGCCAGTCAACAGACATGTATATAAATAAATCACAGCAAGTCAACCAAGGACAATCACAATCAAATCACCAAGAATGTCAAGCATCACAATCACGTAACCCACAACAGAAATAAATTTACCACAATAACCTCACTCGTTGTACATACATGCTAGCTGATGTCTTAACTCAGTAGTCATGACCTGCAAAGGACCCATGGTGTCCATGCACCACTCGTTCCGGAATACACCTCGGACCCGAGCACAATCCTCCGCCCCAGAATGAACCTCGGTCGCGGGACATATCAAAGTACCTCTCATTTTCGGAACGATCCTCGGACCACGAGCCCATAATCTAGGTCATATGAGTGTCTTTCCATACCTCTTACAGAACAGTGTTTCTTACTTTCCCAATATCAACAATCAACTCATCATTTCATGTCACAATATCCTTGAGAAGATTATATTAGCTTCTCATCACAACACATCCACTGTAGATTCAATCCCACAGGAATAATGGCACGGAGCCTACACAATCACTCAATCACATTCACATAGGAATTTAGCCACACAATACCATGCATGAAAATTAGACATGCTTTGTCCTAAGGAGATCACAAAACATATAATCAACTAACCAAAGTCTAACTAAAGTAAACCGTAACCTACCTCAAAGTAGAGCTGGAACACGCAGGTTACTCTGTTACAGCCTTTCCTTTCCTCAAAGCCTCAATACATTCACGGTCTAAGTGTAATAGCTCTATGAACAAAGTTAGTTTTTAGCTCTATGTGTAATAGTTTAGCAACTTTGGGTAACTTGAGTACTACACTATCACTAATAGTGAAAATATTTTTATGATCTATATTCCACCTTAAACTATAAATAAAAGTTATCGTTTGAACCAAAAAAAAAAAAAAAAAGACATGTCTTTTTCAACTTTTTAATGTTTTACTGATAAGTCTCATGGCTGCTAGTCATAAACCGAAAAATCGAACCAAACCGACAATAACCAAACCGGTGGTTATTATTTTATTTGATTTGGTTATGGTTTTAGACATTTAAAAACCGACTAAATTGGTTTGGTTATGGTTTTAATCAATAGAGGACCCAAACCGAACCATGAACATCCCTAGTTGCATGTCTCGCTGCCTCGGTTCATCTTTTCTGTTTACATAATATAGTAAAATATAGTTTGTATCTTTAGTGTGCGTCTCTCAATTGATAAGTAAAATCATACTGGATCTGTAAGTTCGTGAGTTACTAAGATTGTGTCACGACCCAACCCGCCATGACTGGCACCCAACTAAATCCTAGTGGGCGAACCAACACACAAGTCATCTATTCATTCAACTTCGATTTTATATTAACCAAGTTAATCAGTTATTACTCATTCAAGCATCAAATAAACAAAATAAGTCATGCCATAAATACTGAAATAAATGCGGAAGTTCTAACTATTACAAAATCCCCAAAATCCGAAAGTCATCGTACAGGACTCTAATCTAAAACATGTCTAAGGAATGAAATCTGACTAATAAATATCCATAATGTCCAGAATAAGAAAAGACATCATAAGAGGAAGATCTTCGGGCGGCCTGGCATGGAAAGAAGCTCACCCTAAATCTATCAGCAAACGTCCTCCACGCTAGATGTGAGGGCGAGTAGCAGTCTCTGTATCACAATCTACACTCAAAAGAATGCAGCAAGGTAGTATCAGTACAAACACTATGTACCGGTAGATATCATAGGCCGACTAAAATTAGTACCATGCATAATTCATAAATCAATAGAACAAACACGCCAGTCAACAAACATGAATATCAATAAACCACAGCAAGTCAACCAAGGATAATCACAATTAAATCACCAAGATATTAAGAATCACAATCAACGGAAGCAACACGGAAACAAGTTTACCACAATAACCACACTCACTGTACATACATGCTAACAGATGTCATTGCTCAGTAGTCATGACCTGCAGGGGACCCATGATGTCCATGTATCACTCATTCCGGATTCACTTCTGGGACTCGAGCACAAACCTCCGCTCCGAAACGAACCTCGGACGCGGGACATATCAACACACCTCTCGTTTCTGAAACTAACCTCGGACCACAAGCCCATAATCTAGGTCACATGTGTGCCTTTCCATACCTCTTTACAGAACAGTGTTTCTTACCTTCTCATTATCAATACTCAAATCATCATTTCATGTCACAATACTGTCGAGAAGATCATATTAGCTTCTCATCACAACATATCCACTGCAGATTTAACACATAAGAGTAGTGGCACCAAGCCTACACAATCACTCAATCATATTCACACAGGAGTTTAGCCACACAATAGCATGCATAAAAATTAGACATGCTTTCTCCTAAAGAATTCACAAAACATACAATTAACTAACCAAAGTCTAACTCAAGTAGACTGTAACCTACCTCAATTTAGAGCTGGAACAACGCAAGTCACTCCGCTACAGCTTTTCCTTTCCTTAAAGCCTCAGAACGCTCAAAGTCTAGAAATAGAAGGCTCAATGAGTCACAATTACCCAAATGACAAGTACCAATTTAAGAATACCCTTCCTTTTACCCCATTCCAAGGGGTGGATGGTTTTCTAGGTGTTAAGCAACCTATCAAGGGTCTTAGTAACCATTAATCAGCAAATTGTAACAATAATATATCAACATTCCCACTACAAGCAGATTTTATGGTCAAGTTACTATGTTTATAGAGCCCTAGGTCTCAATTCACTTAGTATATGGTCCTAAGGACTTAATTCATGATTAGGAGGAGTTAATCCAAGCCATTAGAGGATAAATAAGTGATAACTACCATAACCCGTCAAGTTTAGAAGGTTTATAAATTTCTAGGGTTTCTATTACAATTCCACCATTAAAGACCCACAACGGGGATGACAACCATGAAGGAGAAACGGAATAATAGAAAGGGATAGATGAAACTTACCTCTCAAGAGTTTCTTGCCCTAGCTTGGAATTTCTCCCTAGGTGCTTGTGGAAAACTGTGTTGGTGTTTTATGAATAAAGAATGTGAGACTAAGTGTTTAAAACTCGGGTCACTGTTTTCCATCGACCGCTACAGCGGTTATTTCACCACTGCAGCGGTCCCGCTATAGTGGTCAAGTGACCGCTATAGCTGACCAAGAGGATCCGCTTCACCGCTATAGCGGTCTATCCATCGCTATAGCAGTACTGCCATAGCGGTCAACCTTCCGCCGCCATAGCTGTACCACCGCAGCAGTACTCCGCCGCCACAGCGGTCCCATTTGGGCAGTAAGCTCGACTTTTGTCCAGTTTTTCCCCCTATCACCCAACATTTCATCCAAGGCCCCAAAAACACAAAACAAACATGCACATATACATAAAGACGTCCTACGAATCCACCCGTGGCCTCGGAATTCCCAACGGAGTTCTAATTTTCTACGTCACCCCCGACGGACTCAAGAAAATCAAGCAACAACCACAAACAAGTCAAATTTCAGCTCATAAGCTTACACGGTTGAGTTTCTACTAGCTCGTTTTACCCTTGGAAAGGTTCTATATCGTGGGGTGATCCTACATTTCCCATAACGACCGGCTGGTCGTTACACCAGATACCAATTAAAACACCGTTCATTTCCCTGAACGGACAAAAATGAGAAATAAGAAGGAGTTACCTATCTCGGTTAAAAGTTGAGGGTATTTGCTATGCATATCAGATTCTGTTTCCCAAGTAGCTTCTTCCACCGGATGATTCTTCCATTAAACTTTCACAGTGGCTATTTCCATGGACCTCAACTTGTGAACATCCCTGTCTAAGATAGCAATGGGCTCTTCCTCATATGACAAATTCTCATCTAGCAAAATCGAATCCCAACGGATTATGTAAGAACTATCGTCGTGGTACTTATTCAACATTGAAACATGAAATACCGGATGAACGCCTGATAAACCAGGAGGTAAAGCCAATTTGTAAGCCACTTCCCCCACACGCTTGAGAATCTCAAACCGCCCAATGTACCTCGGGCTAAGCTTGCCTTTCTTCTTAAACCTCATCACACCCTTCATGGGTGAGACCTTCAATAACATCTGCTCCTCCTCTTCAAACTCAAGATCTCGGACCTTGCGGTCCGCATATTCCTTCAGCCTACTCTACGCTGCCAGAAGCTTGACCTAAATCACCTTACCTTCTCTAGGGACTCTCTCAGAAGGTCGGTACCCCAAGGCCTCACCTCGAACGCGTCAAACCATCCAATAGGAGACCTACACCTCCTTCCATACAACGCCTCAAATGGGGCCATATCAATACTCGAATGGTAGCTATTATTGTAGGAAAATTCGGCCAAAGGCAAGAATTGATTCCAATGCCCACCAAAGTCTATCACGCACGCACGAAGCATATTCTCAAGAACCTGAATAGTCCACTCAGACTAGGGTGGAAGGTTGTGCTAAGATCTAACTTCGTACCCAACTCTTCATGCAAACACTCCAAAAATCGGGATGTAAACGTGGTGCCTCTGTCGGACACGATGGAGATAGAAACCCCGTGAAGCCTAAGCACCTCACGAATGTAAACTTTAGCCAATTTCTCCGCATCATAAGTTATCTTCACCGGAATAAAGTGGGCAGACTTAGTCAACCTAGCAACAATAACCCAGATAGAGTCAAACTTCCCTAGTGTCTTTGGAAGACCAACCACGAAATTTATGGCTATTCTTTCCCACTTCTACTCAGGAATGGGCATCCTCTGCAAAGTACCCCTAGGTTTCTGATGTTCATACTTCACCTGTTGGCAATTCAGACACTGAGCAACGAAAACTACTATATCACTTTTCATCCTAGTCCACCAGTAATGTTGCCTCAAATCACGATACATCTTAGTGGCGCCAGGATGAATACAATACCTCAAACTATGAGCCTCTGTCAGAATGGTATTGATCAAATCGCCCATACATGGCACACATACTCGACCCTTGATTCGCAGTACGCCCTCTTCATCAATCACGGCCTCCTTGGCCTCACCACGCAACACCTTATCGCGTATTTTAGACAACTTAGCATCCTCAAACTGCTTACCCTTAATCTGTTCTAAAAATGACAACCGAGCCTTAACACAAGCCAACACCCCGCCTGTGCTAGAAATATCCTGTCTCATAAAGCTGTTGGCCAGAGTCTGAACCTCTCTAGCTAACGGACGCTCCGAAGAAACCAAACGAGCCAGACTCCCCATACTAGCCGACTTCCTGCTCAAAACGTCAGCCACTATATTTGCCTTACCAAGGTGATACAGAATGGTGATGTCATAGTCCTTCAGCAGTTCCATCCATCTCCGCTGCCTAGAGTTCAGATCTCTCTGAGTGAACACATGCCGCAACGCGACGGTCTGTGTACACTCACAATGGACACTATACAAGTAAGTGCTCTCCATTTTCAACGCAAACACCACCGTCAACTCTAAATCATGAGTAGGATAGTTCCTCTTATGCACCTTTAATTGCCGAGAAGCATAAGCAATCACCTTCTTTTCCTGCATCAAAACAACACCCAAACCAGAACGTGAAGCATCACAATAAACAACAAAATCTTTGCCCTTCACGGGCAATGCTAGAATCGGTGTTGTAGTCAATAATGTCTTGAGCTTTTGAAATTTCTCCTCACACTCACCGGACCACTGAAACGGTACCTTTTTCTGGGTCAAGCGGGCCAAATGAGAAGCAATAGAGGCAAACCCTTTCACAAACCGATGATAGTAGCTAGCCAGACCCACAAAATTATGAATCTCGATCACTGATGTGGGCCTAGCACCTTCTCTGACTGCCTGGATCTTCTGAGGATCCACCATAATACCTTCCTTCGAAATGACATGCCCCAAGAAAGACACAAAAGACAACCAGAATTCACACTTAGAGAATTTAGCATACAGCTCCTTCTCCCGCAATACCCCAAGAGTAATTCTCAAATGTTTCTCATGCTCCTTCCTACTTCTGGAGTACACCATGATATCATCAATGAACACTATTACGAAAAAGCCCAAATAGGGCTTAAACACACTGTTCATCAAATCCATGAACGCGGATAGGGCATTAGTAAGCCCGAAAGACATAACCAAGAACTTATAATGCCCATACCTGGTTCGAAAAACGATTTTAGGAACATCTTCTGCCCGAATATTCAATTGGTGGTACCCTGACCTTAAATCGATTTTAGAGAACACAGAAGCTCCCTGTAACTGATCAAACAAGTCATCAATACGGGGAATAGGGTACTTGTTTCGGACAGTTACCTTATTCAGTTGAAGGTAATCAATACACATGCGCATAGACCCATCCTTCTTCTTAACAAACAACACAGCTACACCCCACGAAGAGGCACTCGGGTGTATAAACCCCTTACTCAGAAGATCTTGCAACTGATCTTTCAATTTCCTGAGTTCTGTTGGCGCCATCCTATAAGGTGGGATAGAGATAGGACAGGTCCCTGGGTCTAAATCAATCCTGAAATCAATGTCACGATCAGGCGGCATACCAGGCAAGTTCGCGGGAAACACATCAGCAAACTTGCGTACCACTGGCACCGAATCAAGAGAGGGGGTATTTGCACTGGTGTCACGAATATGTGCCAAATAAGCTAGACAACCCTTCTCTACTAGCTTCCTAGCACGAATAAAGGATATCACTTTCTTAGGGAGGGGCCTAAGGTTACCCTTTCACTCGAGTCTAGATGCCCCGGGCATAGCTAGTGTAATAGTCTTAGAATGACAATCTAGTATAGCATAGTGCGGGGACAACCAACTCATACCCAAAATAACATCAAAATCTACCATGTCTAAGATAATCAAATCCGCCCAAGTACTATACCCCATAAAAGTAATCGCGCGCGAAGTGGTAGACGCTATCCACCACCACGGAATCCCTAACTAAAGAGATACATAAATAGGGCCATCAAGGGTATCACACATCATATCCGGACCCACGGAAAAATAAAGACACACGTAAGAAAAAGTAGAGCGGGATCAAATAAACAGAAGCCATCTGGTCATAAACTGAGATAGTACCTGTGCTAACCGCATCAGCGGCCTCAGTCTCGGGCCTACCTGGAAAAGCGTACAAATAACCGTGCCCTCCTGTGGCCTGTAAACCACCATGGTTACCATGACCAGTCTGAGCCCCGCCCCTGCCGGGTTGTTGTCCGCCTCTACCTACTTGAGAACCGCCTCGGTTAGGCTAGGCGCCACCCCTACCCGGTCGTGGGGTGCCACCCCTCACGGCGCTCGATCCTTACCCCCTTGATCTGGTGCAAACGGAGCTCAAGGAGCCTGATACTGAGTCCCCTGCCCCTCTGTCTAAGTCTGGTGCAATACCACTTAATATGCCCTACCTCACCACACTTAAAGAAAGCACGGTCCAAAGCCGTAGGCCGCCGAGAATCGTGCCCTCGACGAAGGTGCCAGCCTCCACGCCGATCGAAAGCCCGATAATTTGCCCTCGACGGGCCTCACCGGCACCGCATCCTGGATCGAACCGGCGTCTCTCTCGAATATACTGCGAACTCGACTTTTTCTCGAGAAGGAGTTGCTGAAAATCCCACCCCTACGGGCCTTCTTCTCTACCTACTTCGCATGACTCTCCTGCTTAATACCCTCAACAATACGGACATGCTCCACTATCTCCTGGAATGAAGCCCCAGTGGCTACAAGCTGAAGAGCCGATAACTGAAGCCCAGTGTTCAACCCCTTCACGAACCGCCGTATCCTCTCCCCCTCAGTGGGCAACAACTGAAGAGCATATCGGGACAGAGAGTGGAAACGGGACTCATACACAGCAACAGACGAGTTCTCCTGATCAATAGTAGCGAACTCATCCTTCCTTCGGTCCCTCAGAGTACGCGAAACGTACTTATCCAAAAACACAGAATAAAACTGAACCCAAGTCAACGGAGGAGACCCAGCTAGCCTACACTCCACATATGCCCTTCACCATAGCTTGGCATCACCCAAGAACTAGAAGATCACAAACTCTACCCCGTACTTTTCCACGGCCCCCATCTTATGGAGCCTCTCGTGACAGTCGATGATGAACTCATATGCATCCTCTGACTCAGTACCATAGAACACAGGAGGCTTTATTTTAATGAACCTCCAAAACAGATCATGCTCCTAGCCAGTCATCACTGGCCTCGAAAAGGCCTCAAAACCCGAAACTTCCTCCAAGCGAGGTGCCACTGCTGCTGCATGCTGAACCCCCGGAGCCTGTGCTCTGTCCGGACCTGGGGCTGCTACTCCTGCGCCCCTACCTGCTGGACCGGCTGGTATAGCTCCGGCCTGTGCTAACCCGTGCAACCAATTTAGCACCTGTGCCATAGCATCTGGTATACCCTGAGCAGCTGCAGCTCCTGGCGGAACAAGTACTGCCGCTGGTTGGCTGGTGCGGCTGCATCTCCCGCTACCTCATTAGGAACCACTGGAGGCATGGGGTCAACCACTGGGACGCCGCCCCGGGGCCGCTACCTACCCTCCTCGCTCCATCTCTACCTAGCTGCTGCCGCGCGTGTTCTCACCATCTGCGAGAGAATGAAGGATAGTTAGATACCAATTGGAATCACGTAGCACGAAAGAAAGAAAGAAAGAAAGAAAGAAAGAAAGAAAGAAAGAAAGAAAGAAAGAAAGAAAAGAGAGTTTTCCTAGTGTCCGGTAGCCTCTCGAAGATAAGTACAGACGTCTCCGTACCGATCCGTAAGACATTACTAGACATGTCCTTGTACGACGAGATCGACGAACCTAAAGCTCTCATACCAACTCTGTCACGACCCAACCCGCCATGACTGGCACCCAACTAAATCCTAGTGGGCGAACCAATAAACAAAATAAGTCATGCTATAAATACTGAAATAAATGCGGAAGTTCTAACTATTACAAAATCCCCAAAATTCGAAAGTCATCGTACATGACTCTAATCTAAAACAAGTCTAAGGAATGAAGTCTGACTAACAAGTATCCATAATGTCCAGAATAAGAAAAGACATCATAAGAGGAAGATCTTCGGACGGCCTGACATGGAAAGAAGCTCACCCTAAATCTATCAGCAAACGTACTCCACGCTAGATGTGAGGGCGAGTAGTAGGCTCTGTATCACAATCTGCACTCAAAAGAATGCAGCAGGATAGTATCAGTAAAAACACTATGTACCGGTAGATATCATAGGCCAACTAAGATTAGTATCATGCATAATTCATAAATTAATAGAATAAACACGCCAGTCAACAGACATGAATATCAATAAACCACAGCAAGTCAACCAAGGATAATCACAATTAAATCACCAAGATATTAAGAATCACAATCAATGGAAGCCACACGGAAACAAGTTTACCACAATAACCACACTCACTGTACACACATGCTAACTGATGTCATTACTCAGTAGTCATGACCTGCAGGGGACCCATAGTGTCCATGTACCACTCGTTCGGGATTCACTCCTCGGACCCGAGCACAAACTTCAGCTTCGGAACGAACCTCGGACGCGGGACATATCAACATACCTCTCATTTTCGGAACTAACCTTAGACCACAAGCCCATAATCTAGGTCACATGTGTGCCTTTCCATACATCTTTACATAACAGTGTTTCTTACATTCTCATTATCAATACTCAAATCATCATTTCATGTCACAATACCGTCGAGAAGATCATATTAGCTTCTCATCACAACACATCCACTGCAGATTTAACACACAGGAATAGTGGCACCAAGCCTATATAATCACTCAATCATATTCACACAGGAGTTTAGCCACACAATACCATGCATGAAAACTAGACATGCTTTCTCCTAAAGAATTCACAAAACATACAATCAACTAACCAAAGTCTAACTCAAGTAGACCGTAACCTACCTCAATGTAGAGCTGGAACAACGCAAGTCACTCCGCTACAACTTTTCCTTTCCTTAAAGCCTCAGAACGCTCAAAGTCTAGAAATAGAAGGCTCAATGAGTCACAATTACCCAAATGACAAGTACCAATTTAAGAATACCCTTCCCTTTACCCCATTCCAAGGGGTGGATAGGTTTCTAGGTTTTAAGCAACCTATCAAGGGTCTTAGTGACCATTAATCAATAAATTGTAACAATAATATATCAACGTTTCCACTACAAGCAGATTTTATGGTCAAGTTACCATTTTTATAGAACCCTAGGTCTCAATTCACTTAGTGTATGGTCCTAAGGACTCAATTCATGATTAGGAGGAGTTAATCCAAGCCATTAGAGCATAAATAAGTGATAACTACCATAATCCATCAAGTTTAGACGGTTTATAAATTTCTAGGGTTTTTATTACAATTCCACCATTAAAGACCCACAAAGGGGATGACAACCATGAAGGAGAAACGGAATGATAGAAAGGGATAGATGAAACTTACCTCTTAAGAGTTTCTTGCCCTAGCTTGGAATTTCTCCCTAGGTGCTTGTGGGAAAGTGTTGGTGTTTTATGAATAAAGAATGTGAGACTAAGTGTTTAAAACTCGGGTCACTGTTTTCCGTCGACCGCTACAGCGGTCATTTCACCGCCATTAGCGGTCCCACTATAGCGTTTAAGTGACCGTTATAGCGGACCAAGAGGATCCGCTTCACCGCTATAGCGGTCTATCCACCACTATAGCGGTACCGCCATAGCGGTCAACCTCCCGCCACAACGACCACCTAGAAAATGCATGGCCGCTGGCAGCGGTCCACTCGCCGCTATAGCGGTACCGCCGCAGCGGTACTCCCACCGCCCCAGCGGTCCCATTTGGGCAGTAAGCTTGACTTTTGTCCAGTTTTTCCCCCTATCACCCAACATTTCATCCAAATCCCCAAAAACACAAAACAAACATGCACATATACATAACGACATCCTACGAATCCATCTGTGGCCTCGGAATTCCCAATAGAGTTCTAATTTTCTACATCACCCCTCGACGGACTCCAGAGAATCAAGCAACAACCACAAACAAGTCAAATTTCAGCTCATAAGCTTACACGGTTGAGTTTCTACTGGCTCGTTTTACCCTTGGAAAAGTTCTATATGGTGGGGTGATCCTATATTTGCCATAACGACCCTACGACCGAAAGGGTCGTTACAGATTGTTAATCTACTAAATTTCGAGATGGCATTTATCAGTTTGCTTTATATATATGTACCAGATTAGTCGTGTAGTCTCCTAGATTTGTGCGGATCAATGGAAGTTAATCTCCATGAAAGCAACTCCCCTAAACAGGAATCAAGGGATCTGCAACATGCTCTAGATGCTATCGGAGAAGTAACTCTACGTGGTGAAGAGAAACAACCAGATGTATATCGGCGTACGATGGAAGAAGAAACAACCAGTTGTATATCAGTGTATAAGAGGTTATGCGTAGATGTAGTATTTACTTAACATGTACTAAAGCTTGAGAAACAGGTTATGCATAGATGTACTATTTAATTAAGAGAGCGTATGACTGGACTTTGTATGCATTAACTGACTTAAAATCTTGTATTATGCTTTATTTAATAGTGATTGTTGTTATTATAGTGCGATATATAATTGGGACGGGGTGACCGATGGTTGAAATCATTGAAGGTGTTATGAGTTGATATTAATGAAAATGAATTCTTGGGTGTAGATTGGAGCTTATGTTGGAACATATCATTGAGGCAAAATTAAGGTATCTCGAGTCTAATTCCTTATGAGATTTACCACAAACATCATGTCTTCGAATAATATTTTAAATGAGGTTTCACGTGTGCGGGGGCGTGTAATGCTTCTTGTCTTGAGAATGACAATCATTGGTATATAAATTGGTAAGTACAGATTTCAAAAATTATGTTTATATTCTTTTATGAATTTAAAGTGAATACTGTGAAGCACTTACGACATTAAAATATTGCATATGGTTATTTGAATATTAAATTGGCATGCCATAATTATGGACCACATCCACATGAGCCTAAGTATCATGTGTCGGCTAAAAGCCATGAACATATGTTATTCATCAAATTATTTCATGAATGAGATTATCAAAATTGATTTATTCCATGCTTTCGAGCTATGTTTGAAACAAAGATTGAGAATAAGCCGATGGATATGAAATGTATATATGTTATAAATGTTTTTGGAGTTACTGTAGATGATTGAGACATATCTGATGAGAGATATGTTTCCCGACACTCACACGTGTTATTGTGGGTTTTGAGTAATGACTTTATAGACACATCAAAGGTGTCGTTCCGGTATTTCTATCAGTTACCTCTTTCATTCTTTACGAAGTTAAAAAAGGACTTGCTATCATTCTCCATGTGGATTACATTGTCGTATTGTGTCTGAATGGTACTTATAGATTTAAAATAAAATGGTTTATATGTATGGTTAAGGTCTAAGAAGCCTAGAATGAATTTTTAAGAGTTTGTTGAAACTTATGAGAAATATTGAATTTTGAACTATGATTTCATATTCATGTTTTAACATGGTGATCGTGTTGTATCATGTATGTTTTATAAACCTTGTCTCACCATTTGGTGTAGCTAGATTATTACACATATCAAACTCTTTTTACTGTGATTTTTCTATAGCAGATACATGTGTTGAGGCGAGTAAAAGTGCGAGATATAGGACTTCTAATTCCTTTCGCACATTCATTTGGTTAGTTATAAAGTCCAAATGCATTGTTCAAATTTGAAGCTATAAAGAGATTCCATAGACAACGAGGCTGATTTTTATTTTGGCATGTGTATTTATATATAATGAGACATGTATCTTTTGAAATAATTTATGATGAGACCAAGAGAGGGCAAAACGTTTGTTTCAAAAGTTTTAAGATCTTTTAATGATGTGATTCATAAGCGCGTACAATGTGTACTATCTAATATATGCATTAAGAGAGTTCGTTCAATCCAAGTTAATGACAAAAGGTGCCGATCACGATATCCTCCAAAATTGGGACGTGATAAAATTTGTATTAGAGCCCTAGATTCTGAGTGTGTCATAGGCAGTCTACGAAGTCGCGTCAGTAGAGTCCCTCTTATCGGTGAGCTGTTGGTTACACTTATATCGGGGAGACTAAGGATATTTAAGATGTCTCAGTTTTCTTCTACTCTAAATCACAAACTTGAGGTTGGAGTAAGAAAGAAATTTTCAATAAGTCAGATTCCTGATGTGGTTAATACATATCGACTAACATAAGTATCAAATTCCAAGTAATGACACGGGCTTCTTGAAAAGTATCCCATGAGGTTCTAGTGAGCTGTTGGTTACACTTATATCGGGGAGACTAAGGATATTTAAGATGTCTCAGTTTTCTTCTACTCCAAATCACAAACTTGAGGTTGGAGTAAGAAAGAAATTTTCAATAAGTCAGATTCCTGACGTGGTTAATACATATCGACTAACATAAGTATCAAATTCCAAGTAATGACACGGGCTTCTTGAAAAGTATCCCATGAGGTTCTTGTTGGCGAGAAATTGAGAATAACGTGTCAATGATATGTAGTGCAGTCTTGAATACCTCATACGGGACGAAAATTATAAGAATGAGTGTCAATTACAAATGACACGTACGGGTGTATATGGGGACAAGATACATAAACAACAAATGGCTAAGATGAAATGATAAGGTATAGATACACGAAAAACATATACTCCATGGTTACAAGAGTAATATGATTACAAGAATAATATGAATTGCCCCGAAGAGGTAAATTTGTTATGACATAATAATGATAAGCTTTGCATACTATGTATGTCTTTTTGTTGCCATTAATAAACTTGGGGCAAGTGAAAATTACCACGTGTGTGTGTCCTAAGAGACTCTTAAGAGAGCGAAGAAGAGTTGTAAGAACTCATATTAAGTTAATTCTTACATCGTATGGATGATGAACGTGACAGTCAACGTATGAAGTTGAGAATAAGCTTCGAAAAACTTATAACTAGGTAATATGGTTGGTTTAAGGCTTAACTGATATAAAACAATAATGGTGCAGGTGAAGATGGAACAAAATGCATTATGATGCGCAACACAAATCTCAAGTATGTAATGGTTGTATTAAGGCCCAGGATGCCCTACATGATACATATAATTATATGAGTAATCGTATGTTTTCAATTGCGATATATGTGATGATATATATGTATATGCATGGTGTTCCTAAAAATGATATTATTCGGCAATGACCATCAAGATCACGATTATGAAAAGTGACATGATATAATAGTCTTAAGGGGCGAGATATCAAAGAAACTTAGCCGAGCGCAATAAATTTTACAAAAAGAGCATACAGGCAAAACAATATAATATTGGGAAAGTTCCCAAAGTAATTTCGTGAATATATATGATTTTAAAAGTTATGTATATATGAATGTATAATTGCTTAATGCATGTATGAAATGATTATAAACTTACACATAATATCAGAGTTCTACATAAATAATATGTGAATTTTTCTAGGAACTTCGCTCTTTTAAGTTTATTGGACCACGAGCTAATAAGTGATTTTAATATTATTTTTTCTCTAAGATATCAGAATCGGGTATATGAGACCTCCCCTATAGTATCATCACTGCAGTAGAGTTTAACCACTAAGTTCGGGATGGATTGGTGTGGTTCCTCTCTACACCTAGGACACCAGAATATCGAACCATGAATGCAGAAAGGCATGAGAGAAAAACATATTGGCTAGTGATTGTGAAGCCCCAATTCTTGAATGGAGGGGACACCACCGAATGACTGTGAAATTACGTATACTTCCACATATTACATCTCTATTTTCCCCCGGGAAATCTTTAGAATTCTATTATGATCTTATATTTTTTGAGTGTGAAAGTTAACTTACAAGTACATGATGTAGAACTATATATATATGTGTGTGTGTGTATATATATATATATATATAGTTGACATTTAAATGAGTTAATAATAATGACAAGCTAAAAATCTTGAGTTAGAATTATATCACACTAGATTACTAGGTATTATGGTGAAAATGCTTTAATTAGCCAGGTTCAAAGCATTACTTGAAGTCGCGGGCGGGGGAGAACAACCTAGGCGAATCGTTCAAATTCGGGGGCGGTGGTCTTGTTTGTGAGCCCGCTGAGCCGAGGTGGCATTAGGAATGTTTTTGGACTTATTCTGAGTTGGACAACCCCATCGCCAGGGTTATTAACCTAGTAAAAGTTCCTCTACAGTATCATCTTACCGTGCAATCCGTGGCGATTAATGGTATCATTATTAAATGACTTTTATGCATCAAAACAAAATTAGTAATTTCTCATACTAATACTTTGTTAGTAGGGTTTCCCATCATTTGGCCATTCTGAAGCACACATCTCCAAATTGTAGCATCTTTTGCAGTCCAAAAGCGATGGAAGTTCCAAAGAAATGACTGGACTTGTTGGGTACTTCCTGCCTTGCTTATCTGTCAATTGCATGCAAAAAAAGTAATTGGGATTAACGCTTATCTGTTGTTGTTATACCTACATGGCCTTTGGTATTTGTCAAGAGTCTTTCTGCTTTTGTTAAAGATTTGTATATCCTTGTATGAATAAGTGTGAGTTCTAGTTTTGGAGAACCCTAGTTTGCGTTAGAAGACAAAATCACCTAATGAAATATGAATTGAGCAATTGGATACAAAGAATTCATATAGCTAACCCCATCTAATGTGGAATTGAGGTATAATTCATATAGTCTGCAGATTACTTACTTCTGTGATTAACATTTGCTGGAATGTGGTCTTGTTGTTTTGTAGGTTTAAATGGATTATTGCAAGTCACTCACCTGGAAAACAAGGGACAACAGGTACATTCTAAGGGAAACAGGAAAGGGATTACTTAAAGAAGGAAAATTACGTATTAGCGCGCTGCTAAAACATATGCTGATACATTATTCAGCCAGAAGACTTGTTTGACAGCGCTCAAGCTCAAGTGCCATTCGCTCGATCAAGCATCATAGCCTTATTTTCCAACTTCAGTTCTTGTTGCTTCGTATCTTCTACGCGGCGAACCTCAGACACTTGATTCTCTTGCTTCTCCAGTTCCAGAATTTGGGCCTGAATTTGTAACTTCTATCCTTTCAACTGCAGTAAGCGATGCATAATTTGTTGCTCATTCTGCAATGTTTCTGCCTCTTCATGGTTAGCAGAATCATGAATCTCCCTACGATCTGAATTAATGATAGATTACGGGGATGCACAGACCATATTGGAACCTCTTTCTTCCCCGATAGGCATATCCTGCACAACATATTCAGGCTCATACCTGTCCTTACGTTTGAGAGCGAACAACATAAAATGCTGGACTTCCAAATCATCTAGAATGAATAATCTATTTTGATTGTTGTATGAGCACATTTCTTGATAGAATAATTGTTTGCTACTTAAAAGCTTCTTCACTTCCTCTTGCACATCATGAATCAGGTCCATAATTTCCATAAGGGTAGGGTCAGCCACAACAGAACATGCAGTGTCTCTCCCAAGAATATCATTCAGTCTCTTGAACTATTTGTTCAGATCATTAAACTTATCCTCACACTGCTGAGGTGAGATACGATGACCTCTTTCAGCCATAGCATTGGAAATAGCCCTCCATTTACCTTTCTTTGGGAATATCCCATTGGACCAAATATCTTCTTCGATGTAAGAAACAACAGTTATCAAAAACATAACCAGCTCATCTGTCCATTTCATATGACTATATACAACTGGTTGTTTCTTCTTCCATCGTGTATGCCGATATACAACTGGTTGTTTCTTCTTCCATCGTGTACGCTGATATACAATTGGTTGTTTCTTCTTCCATCATGTACGCCGATATACAACTGGTTGTTTCTCTTCACCACGTACATTGACTTCTCCAATAGCATATACAGACAGCATTTGTTGGTTCATGTCTTGCATTTTGTTAAAACCAAAGGATGTTGCGGTTTCTAGAGCATGCTGCAGATTCCCTGATTCCTTTTTAGGGGAATTGCTTTCTTGGAGATTAACTTCCATTGATCCGCACAAATCTAGGAGCCCACAGGATTAATCTGGTACATATAAAGCAAGCTGATAAATGGCCCTTCGAAATTTAGTAGCTTAGCAATCTTAGTAACTCACGAACTTATTGTGGGTGCTCGTAGTTCCTTGAAATTCTTGCTGGAGAGAAATGCGTATTGCCCTATAGATGTAAATCAAGTTCTTGCTGACATTGGGGAGGGAGAAACTCTGTAACTTCAGAGTGTGATGTTAGAAGTAGAAACCAGCAACTTGAGTAGTAAAAAAAAAAGTCAACCACATCTACAGAAGTTGAGACTGGAAAAGAGTGCATGATGCTTGGAACCAGAAACGGATGCTCAATCCAAGTGTACGATCAACTGGCATTTTACCATTTTTGTTCCAGGTACATGTACCTACTTGATTTTTGTCATCCCTCTGTTTGTCTATTAATTTTTTATGAAGGCCTCCTGAGTATCACATAAGATTTTCTGTATTAAAATTTTTGTTTACCATCTCAAATTAAATAGCTGTGGAGCTTCACGCTTCTTTTGTTAGTTGAAATGCCTAAGGTAATGATGCAATAGGAAAAATTATATTATTTGTGTTGGATTCTCCTTATCTACCTGTTTTTCCAGTTACATTTAATCTAATTGGTCTGCTAGCACATACTAATATTTTCTTCCGAGTAATCTGGTGTACTTCATGCCATTGACTGGATTATTATAAAGATATATTTGGAGCAAGTTTTGGGGAGATAATGGGCAAAATTTGACTTGTACTGATGTTTAAGTTCTACTTTAGATCTATTAGGAAATATATCTCCTCCACACACCATGTTGCAGTAGTGCATTGTGTCCCTGCACATTAACAAAGATAATGTCATGAAATGTCATATTATTACATGGTGGTTCTGCAAATTGCCGGATTGTAAAGTTTCGATTCTGTTTCTAAGCAAGTGTGGCATAACTTTTACTTGTGAATTCCAATTTTGAAGTAAATGTTGATAAACCGTAATGATGACATATTTGCCCTGTTAGCAAGAAAAGAAGGAGCTGCCATTGATTGAGTCAGGAAAATGATAATCTTGAGCGGACCGTAGTAGGCCTTTGTTAAACTGAATGGAGACATGGTCCATTTCAAACTGAAGTCCACATTGCTGCTAATGGTATAAATTATAAATCTTAGCTTATCATTCAAACTAGAAGAGGGTAGAAACATTGAAAAACAATTCTTAAGCAGATCAAAGAGAGGAAAAAGAAGCTAAAAGAAGCATCCGACTCCAACTACTGTCCATGTACAATCCATACTAAATTTGACCAACTGCCCATCCTACCTCCTCTACGTTCTTTACAGCCCCTCTCCTAGGCACCCAGAGACGAGGAGGGGCGTAGTAATTGACGAAATGCTTCAGGGAGTTGAAAATAAGCATAGATCTGGAGATTCCCGAATAGGGAAACCCAACCGAAGTTTTTCCTCTTTGTACTGTTGTCATTTGTCCCATCACTTAATGTTGGAAGGAAAAGACATTAAAAGCTCTCATGATTAGAGTACCATAAGCAGGATTAGATAAAAGAAGCAAAATTTTTGTATGCATTTATGTAGTCTACTTTTAATGTAAAGGCTCTTTCCAGATCTGTCTTCAGAACAGGCAATTGAATCCTTCATCCATGAAGTAATTTTCGGGAAATAAAAGATCCTTTTGGATAACTTTGCATAATTGGAACAAGTTGCAATTTGCTTATGAATATATTGATAAAATTACAAGAGAAGTTGTGGAGCAATGGTGAATATGATAAACAGCTATACCGTGAAATAAGTTCATTTATTATCCTTTCTCTGTCCGGTGTTGGATTCATATATATTTGCATTTTGGGACAAAAACTCGGTTGACATGGAACAAACTCGGTTGACATGGAACCTAGACGTATCAGGCTGAAATCAAAGCAGCTATACGTGAACAATATCCTGGACACTGTGACAGCCGCAAGTATTCAGGTTAAAAGATCTCTTACTGTTCAAAATTTGACCTCATCCCTCTGTATGTTCATGTTTGATAAATGGCTTCCTTGAGATCGATACATATAAATTTCTGCCCCACAGTTGTGAAATGTGTTGAGTTACACAAGTTATAGTCTTCTTTATCTGACTTAATATCCTTCTTTTGTTTGGCTTAAACGTAATCTGACTAAGGGATATCTGACCTGTTGTCTTACTGGTGTTTCTCTCAGGATGTGTAGTTCGTGAAAGAAAACTAACACAAAATTCATAGGCATTTGCTGATCTTTTCACACGCTATAACTCTGGAGGTAAGACATCCAGTGTCTATTTAATAAGTGAGGAATTTTGGACTTCCTTTAGTTTCTTTTTCCTGTCATGGAAGATTTATATTATTTGGTGTTATCCACCATTTGTGCTACCTTAGTCCATATCAGTAACGTGAGCTTTTGTTCGTAGCATGTAGCTGGAAACTTTCTGCTTAAAAAAAACATACGTTAGTTTGATGAAATGAATTCAGCGAAAACACCCTTCTATCAACAGTAGCCAAGGCCTAAAGCTCACGACAACAACCCTCTATCCAAATAGAAAATAAACACATAATGAATTCGGAAAGTTTCCAAAGTCTGATTCAAAGAAAGAATGAAAAAAAGCTATGACAGCCACTACAATAGTTACTATTCAATGATCCAACAAAAAGGTAGATTTTCTTTTCTTTTTTAATGACAAAGGAACCCACAGCCGCTACCCTTCGGGTGCACATTCAGGGTAAACCCCGCTCTTGTGCAATAGCCCGCAAACTACACAGAAGAGATAACCCGCACTAAAGGTAGAATTTCTCCCTGGCAAATAACATGAAAATTTGATCCTGCATATTATAAAACCACAAAAGACTACGAAGGACAATGTTACCAATTTCAAAAAAAAAAAAAAAAAACTACAAAGGACAACTTTGATGCTCGGTTAAGAAATGATTGTAAAGATATTCGGCCTACCACAACTGATAAGATTTGACAGGACCAACTTAATTGAACTCATTGTTTTTAAGATTATGTACTCATGTTAGAGTTGTGTTATGACGCCAGTAGCTTCTACTACCATGTTATCCGTTTGATCTCATCAATGAATGACTTTAGTTTTATGTGAAAAGGTAGTTCTCTACATTGCATATTTTTCTTCCCTTATTTGATTTTTATGAGTTACTGAAACTTATCATTGTAAGTCGTTGGCTCATACTGTTCTGTTTCTTCTCATGAACATTCTTTTTATATTGATTAGTTTAATTTATGTTTTAAACAGAAAAAATGCAGCCGTAGATTTTCATTTCCTTCCACCCTCTGTTTGTTTCTTGGATTGGTCAATGACCCTTAACATGTTTCTTTTTAACTGTCTGTTTTAAGATGTAGTAGTTCATATATAATTGAAAGAAAATATGTTCTTGCTTTTATGTTACCTTAAAAAAAAAAAATATGTTCTTGCTTTTAAGCTAAAAGTGTATCAAAACCATCAAGAGTGTTGTGTATTCAATTGATGCTTTTGGAATCTCCTGTAACAAAAAGAAATACTTAATTCAGAAAAACAATCTGAAAACCCAGTCATTCGACAACATCGACGCGAGATTTTTGAATCTTCTAGGTCGTGCTTTTACCTGCTTAGAATTACGCTTCTGAGGCTTTGACGTTGTCTCAAATTATGGACAAATTGAGATTTCAGATTTGTTGCTTTGCCAGAAATCTGATATTGCTGGCAATGCCATGGAGGGTACTTTCTTGGATTAAAGTGGTTGTCCGCAGACTTTACTTCCAGAAATTCGGTTTACTGTACAAATCTCTTCTAATGGTTCCTTAGATTCCAACTTCCCATCAAAGATATCTGTGCAGGTCTCTCAAGTTGTTCAGTGCATTAGTAAGTTTCAGAGTCTCTTCTTAGTTGTTATTCTTTTATCAAAGTTGGACATTGAATGAGTTCTTCCCATTTGATTAGCAATTTAGGACTATACATTTGTCAGTCTTAATGTGAGAAAGATCCACAAGTGTTCTTAGTGACCTTAATAGTTACTTCTGACACTGACTTTTAAGTTAGTCTAAACTGCAATATGCGTCCATGCGTCATTATACTGCAGTAACTGCTGTGACCTATGAGTTCAACTTTTGTTTCCAGGTGGAATATTCCTTAAGTATTATATCTACTAACCTACTTTAGCATCTACGCTTTAATCTTTAAGTTTTATGGATACCGATATCTGCTGAATAGTTGGTATGCATCAAAATAGTACTACATAGTGCAGCTTGGTATCTAAAAAAAAATATGATATGTAATTTCTTCAATACATACTTAGAATTTCATCACGCTTGATATGCGACTATATATATTTAAACAAAGAGCATCAAGGAAATTTATATTTGGTTCAATGATAAACAGGTGGAGGTTAAGTGGTCATTTAGTAACATGGTTGTGGGATACGCGATTTCAAGTCAAAGCTGCTAACAAGTAGGGTGCCTAAATAATTCAGGTACAAAAATTTGCAACGTTAATATTTTGGTTTTATATATCTGATGACCAATAAAGGCTGACTTATATCCATCCCTCCGTCAATTTCAACGGCACTAACAGTGAAGAAATGCATATTTACAGTCAATTTTATTAGTATTTCTTTGCTAATTTCATGAAATTTGCAGGATCTGCAAGTTATTACATTTGCAGATTTTACTCAGTAAGTAGTTATTACTTAAGTTACTTAATATAATCTTTCTGCTTCACCTGTATATAACACCAGAGGAAGTGTTTAATCTCCCATGTTTCCAATTCATTGGATATTCAGTAGTAAGAAAAATGTCATCTTACTTTTCAACAAAAAATAGACCAAGCCCGATTCTTATAATGCCTCATTAAATAGAGCCGAGATTATAATTTCATTGAGAATTCTTTTTTTTTTTTTTTTTTTTTTTTTTTTTGGGTGTCAGTGTGCTTGGTCACAGATGTGAATTGTAATTCATTACTCTAAAAGCATTTTGTTATCCAGACTTATGTGATAAAAAACAACATTTATAGAACCTGAGGATCCCAAGAACTTTATGTTGTACAAGACAATCAGATCAGTAATGTCTTTGCAATAATTACAGTGTTTCCTCACAATTCACTAACAACATCAGATTTTTGGAACTTCAGCCAAACAAAACGAGCAAAAGCAAATCATACAAAATTTAATTTTGCCAAATGCTGGTGATTAATTACTTTTATTTCCTCATTGTGGCTCTGTACGTGTGTTGTAGTTTGATCATACTTTTTATTGTTATAGTTCATGAGTATGTTGTGGTTTTTCCAAAGAAACCCATGTATACTAACTGTTTTCGTTTTTATTTCATATTGGCCATATCTGCCTTTGAGGTAAAAATTAATGTTGACGTTAGATAGTAATCAAAACATAGATTCATTATGTTTCGGTTGTGCAGTTTCTTTTGCAGTTGTAACATTTTCAGAAATTTTTAAATCGCTTTAACTGTTCTATCAAAACATCTTTCTATTGGTATAAATCATAAATACGCCGTCGTTGTGTTTTCTTAGAGAACAATGCATAATGATTTGCACTGAAAAAATTTCTGGTCCAGGAACATATGACATGAGCATGTCCATTTATATTTTTTGGTTTAATAAGCTCTAGATTTCAATAATGAACAGGTCGCAGATGGAAATAAGGATTTCACGGTAACTTCAATGCTCAACAAATAAAGAAGCCGACGGTCAAGATGTTTCAGGATACTGTTGGATCTGATTTCTGGTCAGGTGCCACTCTTGCCGCATCCAGGGATAACCACAATCTCATATTTATAGAAAAACAAGATAAAGAAATCATTATAGATGAAAGGAACAAGCAGACAAGGACAGCACAATCAACACCTAAAACAACAACTCACAGAAAACAAAAAGGGATGTGGGAGTTGAAAAGGCTGTGTTTAATATGAAGTTTGGAAAACTGTATCGAAGGGACAGGGCAGGCAACAAAGTACACCTGTGAGATAATAACCAAAATTGCCATCTGCACTGTGCCGTTGAATTGCAGAGAGCTTATCAAATCACTTTTCATGAGTTGGAATTTTAACATTAATGCATACAGGAAACAAAAATGGGGAAGTGGAATACTGAAGACGTGAGACAGATTTGGCCTAATAGATGGCCGCCTACATAACAACACTGGATGCTGAAAGGAGAATTGGAGGAATGACCATCTGTTTTGTGGAATGAAATTGGAAGATTGTATTAAGGTTACGCACTCACTGTCCATCTTATTGTTGATGGGCTTGCTGAAGAAAATTCTTCACTGATTGATCAAAATGTAGACAAGACAGAAGAATCACTATCAGGTACCATAAATTATTATTGGTCTTCAACAATAATCAAGATGTTTTATATTTGCTTGCTAACATGGTCGATCCCATTCTATGTCCTGCATTTCTCATTTAGCTGTACATTTTCGGGTTGAATTAATCAAGTGTTACTAGCTTATCTATTATTAGTTAATGTAAACACCAGCGCAGGTAAATTTTTACCATCTTTGATTTCATAATTTTATTTGTTATACATTGCATAGAAAGCAAAATTACAATTCATTTAATATGCTCAAACAAATATCGAGAAATAAATAGGAGAAATAAAAGGAAAGAGAATAACAAATAAAGGCTACAACTAGGTCACATAAATCTCATATGGAGCAGTTATTTTTCTAGCTGTTTACTTGATAATTCTCGTAAAGGGTGAAATTTACATTCTAAAGCTTGGCAAAAGCTGATTGTTGTGTGTTAGGACAATATTTTGTAAGTATTTTCTCTCTTATTCTAACCAAGCCCTTTTGTCAATTAGGTCATACAATCTGCATTAAGATTGATATTCTATGTGCTTATTTACCAGAACATTTTTATGGGGAGGGATAGAGGGGCGGGCCCATTATTCACCGAGTTTCAAACCATGCGCCAGCTTGCCCTCGAAGATTTCTCGGTTATAAAAAATATGACTGCAACGTTTCTGTCTTATGGATCAACTAATCAAATGCAACATATATCCACTGGTTGTGAATTGTGTTAAAGAGTATTGATCCTTATTCTTAAAGAACTTAATCAAAGGTAATCGAAATCCCCATATTTTGTTGGGAAAAAAACTGGAGGGAGGAAGGGAGTTAAGGCTGAAATATTTTCCTTAATTAGTTTTAAGAAAATTTCCCAGAACACCTCACTTTCCATGTGACATTGTTTTGAATGCATATATAAATACCTAGTCCGAGGGACTGCATGTGTATAAAGTAACTTTTTCTTTCAAAATTAAGTATGCTGCCTATTTCAACTTGTAACCTAACTTATTAGGGAATTAGTCCGCCGAATTCCCCAAGCAAACTCTCCTAAAAACCACCTGTTTCTGTTGCCGTCATACATTTGTCAGAAGCGACGGCACTTGTTGCATACCTCAAATCTGTTGTAAGTTCTCTTCATTCTTGGGCGATCAAAACAAGTGTTTCACGAAGTGCCCTGAGAGTACTCAACTCATAAGCCTCTTCCTTAGGAGTAATCAAGAACTTGTGTTTTAGGTTGCAGAACGTTTGATTTATGTTGCGATTGATCTCATTTATTATATGGTAAGTCTATTTTTTATTGATATGGCTGCATTTGGTAAAATGTGACTGAATCTATTCATTTCCTTTCTTGTTATTTATATCATAGCTAGGTTTTTTCCATCGATTATCGTTTTCACTGATATAACTGTCAATTCCGCTTTATAGATGATATAGGGGTAAGATCTTTGTGTTACATGTCTCTCTGCCTCAGTGCATAATCTAGCAGACTATATTTTGTATCTTTTGTATGTGTATCTCAATTGAATGAGTAAAATCATACTGGATTTGTAAGTTCCTGGGTTAATAAGATTTGCTAATATACTAAATTTCGAAATGGCATTTATCAGTTTGCTTCATATTTACCAGATTAATCCTGCCGGCTCCTAGATTTGTGCGGATCAATAGAAGATAATCTCCAATAAAGCAATTTCCCTAACCAGGAGTCAAGGTGTTTGCAACATCCTCTAGAAGTCACATCATCCTTTGGTTTTAGCAACATGGAAGACATGAACCAACAAGTGCTGCCTGTAGATGCTATCAGAGAAGTCACTGGACGTGGTGAAGAGAAACAACCAGTTGTATATCGGCGTACACGATGGAAGAAGAAACAACCGGTTGTATATCAGCGTACATGATGGAAGAAGAAACAGCCAGTTGTATATCGGCATACACGATGGAAGAAGAAACAGCCAGTTGTATATAGTCGTATGAAATGGACAGATGAGACGGTTAAGCTTTTGATAACTGTTGTTTCTTACATCGAAGAAGATATTTTGGTCCAATGGGATATTCCCAAAGAAAGGTAAATGGAGGGCTATTTCCGATGCTATGGCTGAAAGAGGTCATCGTGTCTCACCTCAGCAGTGTGAGTATAAGTTTAATGATCCGAACAAATAGTTCAAGAGACTGAATGATATTCTTGGGAGAGGCACTGCATGTTCTGTTGTGGCTGACCCTGCCCTTAAGCAAATTATGGACCTAACTCATGATATGAAGGAGGAAGTGTAGAAGCTTTTAAGTAGCAAGCAGTTATTCTATCAAGAAACGTGCTCATTCAACAATCAAAAAAGATTAGTCCTTCCAGATGATTTGGATCTCCAACAATCTCTAATGTTGGCTCTCAAACGTAAGGACAGGTATGAGCCTCAATACCCTGTGCAGGATATGCCTGTCGGGGAAGAAATAGGTTTCAATTTAGTCTGTGCATCCCTGAACTGGATCATTAATTCAAATCCTAAGGAGATTCAAGATTCTACTTACCATGAAGAGGCAGAAATGTTGCAGAATGAGCAATAGATTATGCATTGTTTACTGCAATTTGAAGGAAAGAGGTTACAAATTCAGGCCCAAATTCTGGAACTGGAGAAGCAGAGAGTCAAGTGGATGAGGTTCCGCCGCAAAGAAGATACGGAGCTACAAGAACTGATGCTGGAAATAAGGCTATGATGCTTGATAACGAGCAAATGGCGCTTGAGCTCAAGCGCTGTGAAACAAGTCTTTTAGGTGAATAATGTATCAGTATATGTTTTAGCAAGGCGCCAATACGCGGTCTGTAATTTTCGTTCTTTAAGTAAAGCCCTTTCCTGTTACCCTTAGAACGTACCTTTTGTCCCTTGTTTCCTGTTTTCTTTCTTTTGGTGTAAGACGTGCAAAATCGTAATTTGTACCTTGTGGTAGTTAATTTGTGGCACTTTATTGGGATGTTTGGTGCATGATATCTTTATTAATTATATTGTGTTTCTCGTTTCTACCTTTGCACATGGTATCTGGAACATTTCTGGAAATTCTAGGATCTCTTCTTAAAATTGTCCAGAAAGGGTGGCTGAAGTATCACAGGCTTTCCAGCTATCTGCCTGCAATGTTTGGCTTTTTGGTTCTTATCACTTTGAATGGTGCTAGTACCTAAATTGATGATTGTTCTTTTAATGCAGTTTTTTTTAGTTTTTCACCTTCCTAATCGTTCCTTTTTTTTGCTATGTCATGCATGATTGAAACTTTGTAGTTCCTTCTTGAGAAATGTTGCTCATTATGGAGCCATATCTGTCTAGAATTCTCTATAAATATGTGAAAATTGTTTTCTTAATTACTTATGTTATGGAAGCCAACCAAATATTGGAAAATTGGAAAACACTTTCCAGGAGACGTTTTCCCAAACAGACCCTCCAAGGAAGTGGCAGAGGCGTGAGGGCTATTAGTTTCTAATTCTTGTTAACCCTTGAGGCCTTTTCTTATGAAGTAGGAAATGACAAAATGTTCATACTCATTCGAGCTCTTCTGTTTCTTCTGTACGAAGACCGTCATCAAGATATGCAGGTAAAACTCATCAGGTCTTTGAATAGCTTGAAGATGGAGAAATTGATTATACAAGATCAGTTGAATGTATATATTTGCATTTTGATTATTATGAGAGAAGACCGGGCTAGCAGCAGGTTGGGGTGAGAGGGATTTAAGCAAGATTCATTTTTCGAGAATTTGCACGGGGTGTATCCTGGTATGTATACGTTGGATGAACTACATTGGTAAAATATTTTGAGCGAACTGTGGTTTTGGCCCATGGAATCAGGAAATATTACAGATCAATGAGGGAAGAAAGATACTTGATGGCTTAAATGTACAGTGCTTGTGATTGCAAAGACAGTAACAAAATAATTCAACATATAAGATGAAGAGAACTCCAGTAAATATGAAAAAATATAGATATTTCTAAAACAATATCCACCAAAAAAGCAGGCACCTTTCCTTTTTCATTTCAACCACATTTGCCTCCAACAAAGAACGTAGCTACATTTCTTTTACCACTGAAGATGTGCTTGAAAACCAACCACCTTTAGTTTGATTTGTTTTCTTGTTAAGAAGAGGCTTCGAATACTGGAAGTTCCTCGCCCTTTGGTTCTTTGATGTCTGAGCTCTTCTCATCTTTAGTTGATTCCTTGGCTGCTTCACCCTGTTTCAAAGTGTATTCAATCAGTAACGCAAACATAAAATTAAACAAGTCTTGCAGTATATAGTACTGGACTTCGCATTTAAAGAGAAGGTATGACTGGACTTCGTATGCATTCACTGATTTAAAATCTTGTATTATGCTTTGTTTGATAGCGGTTGTTTTTGTTAAAGTGTGATATATAATTTGGACAGGGCGATCGATGGGACATATATGTTTGCAAGATTGTTCTTTGAATCTCAATTCCAACTCATTGATTATTTTCAATATTAAAGTTAGCCTTAAGATACCTCATTGAGTAATGATCCGAGAGATTGGTGCTTGTCATCATCACCTTTCTCCTCGGCCACCTTCTCATCCTCCTTTGGCTTGGCATTCTCACCGTCTTCTGTCACCTCCACCACCTCAGGGGCCGTGGTGGTGGTTGTTGTAGTCGTTGTGGTGGTGGTTTCCTCCTCTTTCCGTTGCTCCGGTGGAGGGGCTGCCATTACCTCAGCCCTCATGCCCTTTGGTACACTTGCACAAGCCCCCATATTTTTTCTAACCTTAGCAAATAAGGTTTGAACCCTTCTCTCTCCCCTCTCACAAACTCAAATGTATGTTTGTGAGAGAAAGAAAGATGGAAAGAATGCCAAAGAGAGAAAGAAGATGACTTTCAAGTAATTTGCAAGGAAGTTATATTTCCCTTCTGATAGGGAATATATACATGGAATTGAAAAATAAACTTGCCTTCCTATTTTCTATCTCCAACACAGAAAATTTTAGGGGAAGTCAATGGTCTCAATAAAGGATCTCCATGTTAATTTGAATCATTTACTAAATCACATCACCTATGGCTTTCATTATGAGTTTGGACCCATCGTTTTCTTGACGGAAAATTAGGAGAAGTGTGCATATGGTTTTGCATGTATTCCTGGGTATTCTTCCATATTTCCTCCCTTGAAAATTAACTTCATCAATAGTCTTAAGAAAGGGCCTTGTTTTCGTTCTCCTCCACCTTTTATTATCTTAAATTTTTTGGCGAGTAGAGTTGTGTCTTTTATTCTCTTAAAAGTTTTGGCGGGGTAGACTTGTGAACAGAGGTGGAGCCAGGATTTGAAACTTGTAGGTTTGGGATTCTAATTAGGGGTTCTTATAAAGTAATAATTTATACATAACAATTTAATTTTTAAAGACATAAATACAGAAGTTTTGAGCCGAGATTCTTGATTGCTGAAGCACAAGTTTTTATGAGCTTTTAGTGGAATTGAATAGTGGAGAAATAGAATGTCGAAGGGGGGAGAGCTTTTAATGGAATTGAAACCTTGTACGCAAGTGATGTGGGATGAATACTGACACTATCAATATTACTCCCTATTTCAGTTTATGTGGTAATGTCTTTCTTTTTAGTCTTTTTCAAAAGGGGCAATTTGCAGGATTGCCCTTCGCTGGGGATGGTCTTTAATTTTTACCCCTCAAAATGACTTTTAAAATTTTTGTTAATTTTTGTCAATAGATTTGCAAAATGGTGCGAATTTTTTTTTTTTAACCGAGTGGGTTTCGACCCACATGCTTGGGGTGTTGGGCGAGAAATTTAAAACCACAAATTGAAGGGCAAAAATTAAAACACTCAACCCAAATAAAGGGCAATCCGCGCAAAAAAAAGTTTCAAAAGAATGATAGTTTATAAAATTTTGAAATAATTCAATTTAAACATTTCATTTTATCCATATTGAGAAGTTTGTATATTCGTACAAATGTTATGGGCTTATAGCATGTTTACAAATCTTTAAAAAAAAACTTACTCTTTTTTCTTAAACTTTTTTTCTATTCAAACTTTACCACATACATTTACACGGAGGGAGTAGTACATTGCCAATTACTCGAGACCAAAAGGGTAGAATCTTCGGCGAGGGTAAATACGCCATCCAACGATCGAAAATGGCTCATTTATTTGAATAGTTTACCCGTTCATTTATGCCATCGATCTGAAATTAAAGCTACCGTTTATACCCCGAATATAAGGGCAATCCGCGCAAAAAAAAGTTTCATAAAAATGACTCATCCACGCCATTTTTCATTAAAGCCAGGTTTTATAATACCAGATATGACACGTTCAATTTAGGTCTACATCGTTTAATTCAATTTTAAATACCAAATTAATAAAAATTTGTCCATACACCTTACCCACCCACAATCATAATCTAGTTGGAGGCCACGGTCATATAGCATGTAAATATGACATGGATGAGTCATTTTGATAAAATGACATAAATGAATCAAACTATTGATGAGTGACTTAAATGAACATTTTTTTCGAGCATAAATGAACTATTTTCACATACATTTACATAAACTATCGATTGTTTACCAAGCGTAAATGAGTCATTTTTTATAGTTGGACCAAAAGAAATTTTTTCCGTATAATCTTTTCTACATCTTTGTGAAAAGGAGACTGAGATGGCAAAATATAAGTGCACCTTGATTTCCTCGTATTGCTATATTAATGCTATAGCGGCGTCTTCACTTCAGCCTTTAAAAAAAAAATTATTCATATTATATTCGATTTGCATGTGTTAAAGTATATAAGCTTTAATCATATTTAATCTACTTTCAATTCAGAAGTTACAACACTGAACAAGAACTTTATCCATCCTTAAATTGTGATTAGTATTTATGTTTCTGCAATATCACCTCGGATACCACATAAAATCTTCCAGCCAGAGCACGTGTCCCCTATTGCTAGTTGTGCTTAACTTTGTTTACTAATATGAATTCCATATAATCTATAGACTTGTGCAAAACGAAAGTGGACAAAACAAAAGAAAAAACTTGTGTTGGTAATTAAAAAAAGTGAGAATTCCTTATGGGTTTCTTTTCTACTTATTTCTTTGTCTTATGTGTAAGATCAAAAGTGCCACATAGGAAAATGCAAACTTTTAGGCACTTTACATGCAACTCTTTTTCTTATAAGATTAGTTGAGTTTCCTCCCTACTTGTTGAGTTAAAACTTGACAGCCCACACACGCATGCCTCCACCGTCTTTCGTTCGACTCGTGCCCGATATGATTTTTTCTTGACCGTTATCCGTTATAAATTGAACTACTCTAGAATTAATTTGTGCAACAGTTCCATTTATCCTTGTATCTGCTCATTCAAATCAAATATGCAACATCCATATTGAATTGTGTAACAACCCTTTAATTTTTGTAACCCCCCATTATTTCTTCCTTTACTCCAGTGGATTGCCTAAAAAGGAGTTGTCTTTGTAAAGTTATCGCATACTACGAAAACATAGATGTATATCTCTTTTGGTGAAATCAATTTTCTCTGCAATTATTTTTTCACAAATTCCAAACTTTCAGCCACGAATGCATGCATGTATTTCAAAATGCTATAGAATCTTAGGGAGCATATTCGTGACTTGATATATGTTTAAACTGTCATGCATCAAATTATGTAATTGCATTGCTTGTCTTATGGCTTGATGTTGGTATGTTGGCACTGGCATCCCACTGGTTGGGTCTAGCGGAGGAATATCTATTAGGGCCTATATGCTTTTGGTCTAGCAGTTCTATCTGCGAAGAGAATATGAATTCGGTCTGGTGGTTCTAACCACAAGGCCTAGTATCCCTTGCTTGTTGATAATTGGGTTGTTATATCTGCTATATATGGTTTGTTGTGATTATGTGCTATGCACTATTTTTAAGACTTGCTTCGAGTGGTACAATAGGAGAGGGGTAGATGATCTTTAGGTTCTTGACTCACAACTCACTGCTTCATTGAAGATCTACTAACTGATAATCCTACAGACATTTAAGAGTCCGTGATCAATCTTTCAGTTGTATTATCGGGTTACGTCCCTTAATTTTGTACTTAGTTGTTCAATGCTTCATTGACTAGATTGTGGGATTTGGGATTGCGATACTTGGATAATTGGTTATTGTTTTAGTTTAGCTCGTGATTGATGACTTTGTATGTTCCGTATGTTGGATTAGTTGCTTGATTGATGCAGGAATTATTTGGACGATCTTGTTATAAAAAGAGACTCGTATCAAAAAATTCTTGGAAAAGCATTTTTGATTCGCTTGGTGGGTAGATGCTTGTTAAGTACCGGGGTGGGGGTCACGGTTCTTCAAACTTTGGGTCATAACAATGTAGCCTCATATTGTTACGCCGACCAACACTTCAATATTATTATCATTCTCTAATACTCAAAAGTTTCAACAATATTATTATCAAATTTTAATAGTCATTTCTTCCGTCCAATAATAATTTTTACTCTCCAATTAAATATCAAGAAAGGAAAATATCTTTTTGAGCGTTCCAAACCATTTAGAAGGAATAAAGCATTTCCATGTCAAAATGGTCCTTAATTATTGTCATATTCACTATGAAGTAATCATCGTCACCATTATGAAATGTGCTGACGAGGCCAACTATAACATGAATCATGATGATAAAAAGCATGCCTTCCGAGCTTTGCTGAAAGCATTATTCTTTCCTTTTCTTTCTTTCACTTTTTTCATCATTTTCTTTTTGTTTAATTTGTTGTAAAAGTCAAAAGTAGATCACCTAGGAACCTCTTCCCGAAACCTCATCACTCTCACTATTAATGGCGGAGCTAGAAATTCAAGTAAGAAAAACCAAAAAGAAAATTCTTATGCCAAGCAAATTCAACAACTTACATATATATGTAAAAAGAAAATATCGTTTTTCCCTATCTGCATGGTATAATTTTTCAATAAAGGGGTTCAATTGACTCCCCTTACACCTCTCTGGCTTCGTCCCTGCTCACTATCTTCATCGACGGATCTGGACTATCGACTGAAAATATGACTTGTCTTTAATTCTGACCACGTGTGTGTGTATATATATGTGTGTGACAAAATTCAAAATGTCAATTTAATAAATATCATCCACTCAAAATATACTAAATGTAAATCCTGATGAATGCCTCTAATTTGACTGTCTTCTTTCATTCCTGAACTTGCTGATCTTTGTATCTTCCTTTCTCATTGGATATATTTTCATCAAGTATGGATGTATCCAAGATTTATTTGAGTTAAGAGAGTTGAGTCAGTTTGAGTCAACATTGGGTCATAAAACCATTTCGCTCAATTCAAAATCATTTTTAATTTTTTGTTTTTAAATAATTTATTTAATTACATAAAATTTACTATTTTTATTTTATCATGACTCTATATATCAGATAAACTAAATAATTATGATAAGTTTTCGGGTTAATTTGGATTACATATATACGTCCAATTGACTCTTAACTTTTACATGAGCTACTTTGAATTATTTTTAAAAAGGTTCGCTAATGAATTTTGGCCTAGTTTCATCCGGCCAAATCAAGACATGTCTGACGGATTATATTCTTATGGGTTGAATTAGTTTTATTATGCTATTTTTTAGTATTTTGCCCATTGCTTGTTTATCTTTGATTTGAGTTGTCCGTTCTTGTCTTGAGTGTATTGGAAAGCATATACTATCTTTCGAGGTAGGAGTAAAGTCTACTCGGCCACACTCTCCTTACAAGACCACACTTTGTGAGATTTATTTATGTTTGTTGTTATTGGGTTGAATTGGACATCCTTACCATAAAAGAAACTAATATCAATGCCCATGAACGAGATTTAAATGTATCCTAAACAAGTCAGTTGCATATTGAAGTCTAGTTATGAGTAACAATGTTTATCTTTTCTACAAAATAAAAAGATCTAAAATAAAAATAAAAATGTGGCTTAAAATGAGAATGGCGAAAATGATAACGTAAGGAGGAAAAAAAAGAATGAAGAAGCACTAGAGTTAGGGCAGGCTAAGCAAGTCGTCTGTAATATTTCTATTTACTTATAAAATATTATACTAGCTGTTCTACGTGTACGTGTACCAAAAAAAAAAAAAATGGCACGTAAAGGGTGTTCAGCTATTTCCAGGAAATTTCAGTGTTATGAAAATGACTTGAAATTTGTATTGGAATTTGTCAAAGTCAGATGTGAAACAGCCTTTGGAACTTAGCAGTAATGTGATGTTTTCCTTTTTTTTTTTTTTTTTTTTTTTTTTTGGTAGTAATGTGATGTGTTTTTTTGGTTTTTTTTTTTTAAGTATTCTTTCTCTAAAATCCGTAATAAATGGCCGCTTTGTCGTATTGAAATCAATCATTGATATAAATTTTCTTAAATTACCCCTATATAATAAAAGTAAATTACTTTTACCTTTTGATTAAAGCATGCATGAAAAATAAGCCGGCACTGACGACATGAAATTTCCAATAATCTCAGTTTCTATTCTTTTGTCTTGAATACATAAATTTGTCAATTTTTGTCTAAGGGCAAAGTTGGAAAAAACTTGTCAATATATGCATCAATTTCCTAAAGTTATACTTATTATGGGATAAAAAAAATTGGTTAAGATGACACTTATTGTGGGACTGAGAGAGTAATGTAATGTAGTTGGTGGATAAAAAGCAAGTAAAGTCTCCACCGCTTTGAACGTGAACCTGCACATGGGGGAACCCTTTTAGTCAAGGTAAAAGAGGAATGAAAAATAAAGAGAATTTACTTTTCTCTTTTTTGATATATAAAAAAGGTTAGTACTATTACTTTTTGACATATATAGATAATGATCGATAATTGATGGCTTTAACCTATTCTTCTTCGACCAGGGAAGATGCTTATCTAGGCAATTTAAACCCCCCTTATAACTCTTAACAATTACTCCGGGTAGAGGCAGAGGAGTGCAAGGAGTTCAATTATACTATATAAAGAGGGTTAAAAACTTTTTTGTATTACAAGTAGTTGAATGTTCATTGCATAAGATCTTTTTAAAATTCTTTTATTTAAATTCTTGACTCCACCACAACTCGTTAATTTGAATACAGAATTACTTGATAGTCGACATTTTATCTTCTTGACAGGCTTACTCCATATTGTATACGGGGGAAACCGGGACGTAAAGTAAACGATCCACCACAACTCGTTAATTTGAATACCGGAGGAGAAATTACTTGATAGTCGACATTTTATCGGCCGTATGATCGTTGGGCCGGTATAACCAGATTGTGGTCGGGTGGTCGTTAATCGTTGCAATGGGTGTACGTGAGCCGCGCGTCGATAGCGTCTGTCATACTATCAATCGATGTCGAACAAGTCAAATAATCCGTTGGGTTTGTTATTATTATTTTTATTCGATTCAGTTGTCAAAAAGAAAAAATAGGAAAGCCCCTCCTTTGAGAGAGGTTAAAGCTAACATTTGTAAAGAAAAAGAATCTCTATCTTACTCTCCTTTCATTTATTGTTTTTCCTTTTCATTTATTTAATCAAGTTAGGCTGTCCCAAAGACAAAAAAAAGCTTACTTGCTGGAGTATTTTTATTGATTCTGATCCTTTTCATTTATTTAATATTTGATGAGTATTTTTTATTGATTCTGCAATTATTTGATGAGTGGAAAAAGAAAAGAAAAAAAAGTCGCTGATCCACATTTTGTTGAAAACCCATTTGAGATGGACAAACTTTGGTAATTAATTTCATCAATAATGAATAAGGTGAAAATCATTTCACCCCGAACTCTGCTTTTGAAAATTAAATTGACTCTCGAAACTTTTGAACAATGAGTCGTTACTATAAACTGTCCTAATTGACTTTTTAAAATTTCTATTTTACCCTTACATTATCATCTTGTCTTTTTTTCTTTTACTTCTTTAAAATCATGATATTTTTATCTCTTCAATCTATGTAATAAATTTCCAATAAAAAATAAATATTATTTTTGAGACGGAAAAAAAAAGTGAGAAATACTAGTTAAGTATATAACTTAATGCCGTTTTATAATGAAATAAATGAGAAGAATAAGAATTTTTAATAATAATAATAATCAAAACCCAGGTATCTATATATACAAGTAAAATAATAGGTAATAACTTTATAAGTGTATTTCAATACAGGTAATACAAAATAATTAATAAAATGGAGGTATATTCTATAACAAATTCCTAAAAGATTATCTATTTATATTATAAATGAATTTTAAATTATAATTTAAAATATTCTATTAATGACAACCAAAACTCGTTTATATATTGACAATGAGAATAAGAGAAAAGTGAAACTTAATTATACATACATATATATATATATATACACACACACAAACACATGTATATACATGCATGTGCGTATAAATATATACTTAAACCATGTAATATTAAAATATCAATCGTAAAAAGTAACATCAGATTTTGTGATGATTTCATAAAAGGATTATTCTACTTAAAATATGAATTTAAATAAAAATATATACATACCTAGGTTAACAAAAAATTATATAATATAAAAAGGTATTACATAGATGGAGGATTGAAAAGTATCAAGGGTAAAATAGATATTGCATAGGATAAGGGGAGGAGAATGTCTATTGTTCATAATTGAGGGGGCAGTTTGATTTTTAAAACAAAGTATTGAATATCACGTAAAAGGTGTATTATCTCACACAAAAGAAAATAAAACTCAGATAGAACTTTTGTATCATGATATAATTCTATATCAACATTCTTTCCTTCACATATTCAGTATCCAACTCAAAATCAATGCTTGATCTAAGAAATAGTTCATCATTTATAAAGCATATTCGATTTCACAGTCAATCAGTATAAATGCTTTTTGTCATAAACATACAGCGCAAATTGAGTCATCTCTGTGGTGCTAAATGGTACAATGGACAATGGTCTATTACTTAATTATAATTTCCTAATGATAGTATGTGAGCCATAATGAAGTGAAAAACTGACATGTCCAATAATTGATATGTTTCCATAGATTGAGTAATAACAAAATTATAACATATTATACTAATTAGTGACCGAATCAGAAGTCGCACTTGAATTGTTAAGGAACTTTTAAAATGCAAGTAAAAGATAGAGCATGAGGTTGTCTATGTTTACAGAATGTAACTTAGCATTATCAACAAGATAAAGCGGGTATAACAAGATAAAGCGGGTATTTGGATAAGCTTATATGTATGGTTAAGGGCAGGGGTGTCAGAAACCCAATGGACCAAACGATCACGAAACAATAGAAAAAGATCCATTGGGTTTGGTTTGACTTGGTTTGGTTTAAAAAAAAAAAAAAAAAAACGAACACTATTGGTTTGGTTTGGTTTGGTTTTAATTAAAGAAAGTCAAACCGAATCAAACCAACCCGATATTACATTTATAAAATTTCAAACATATTTTATACATAAAAATATTTATAAATGTTTCTTTAACTTTTTCATAATTTTTGTCTTTTAACATATTATTTCAAGTTTGGAATTAGAATTTTGATGGTCCAATAAGTTTTATAGCCCAATGATATTAGTAACTCAAATAAAACTCAACAAAAATCAAATCAATACTAATGCTAACAAAAGAAATTCATATCTAACACTGGAATGACAATAATTTTGATATCTATTCTTTAGTTTTAAATTAGTTTAGAAAGTGAAAATACATAACTTAATTTTATTTTTTTCTTTAATAGTTAGTCATGTAATTAATACTTATTAGCCGTACTTCTTTTAACATGACTTAATACTTTTATATTATGATCATTTTCTACATGCCTTATAAATTAGTTGTATTTATTGTAGCATGACTTAGTACTTTTAGATTATAATCATTTTATTTTATGCAATTTCATTAATTTTTTTAGTTGAACATTTTAGTACAATGTCGTCTCTCATCACGTTTTGTGTTATTTTCTTAATAAATATCTTAATTAGATAGTCGTATCTTAGTAGGACTAAAGAAATATTTAATGACAAGTATATATGTTTTATATGAAGACTTTCGAAAAACCTGAAAAACTTTATAAGTGGGAAAAAAATCGAGAAAATGGAGGTTGAAAAACCGACTTTTGTTGGTTTGGTTTGGTTTATAGATTTAAAAACCGATGGGTGCATTGGTTTGGATTGGTTTTTAAAATATCCATGAACCAACTCGGTCATGTACACCCTTAGTTAGGGGTGTGTTCAAGGAAAATGATCTTGAGAAAATATTTTCCGGAAAATAAGTGAATTTTTACTTATTTTCTCGTATTCGTTGGGTAGCGGAAAATAAGTGAATTTTTACTTATTTTTCGTTCGTTGGTTGGTAGAAAACATTTTCATGAAAATACCCACCGAAGCCCCACAACTCCACCCCAACCCCACCACCCCCAATTTTTTTTTTTTTTTGAAGTTTTAAATTCTTTTTTTGATATTCTAAACCACCACATCCTCCTGCCCACTCGTGTGGACCCAACTCTGCATACCCACAACATCTCTTCCCCCTTTTCCCGTTCCCTCCCCCCCCCAAAAAAGTTTCTCAAAAAAGTTTTAAAAGTTACTTTTTCGGATTTTTACACCACCAACCTCCACAACCCCACCTCCCCCTCCAATAACCATGCAAACTTTTAATTTTTATAATTTTTTAATAAAGGTAAAATTAAATAGGTTGGTGGTTGGGGGTGGGTTGGGTAGTTGGTGGAATGCACTTGTGGACTTGTTTTCCCTACTTTTAGTAAGGAAGTCATTTTCCCCATTTTTGAGGAACTTTTTTTCCTGAAGAGAATGTTTTCCAAATTTTTTTATCAAACGAACATGAGAAAATTGAAAAACATTTTCCGGAAAATGGTTTCCTCCTACTGAACACACCCTCAATCGGTTCTATATATACTTTTTGAGCGACAATTTCATATATGGACATCCAAATATAGCCATTTGTGTTTATTTTTTGTTAACAAAGTTACTCAAATTTGACCATTTTATCCACAAAATCATTATAGCTAGAAAATTAAAGGGATAATTTTATAAATCTCCCCTTAAGTTTGATTTCGTAACACTAACTTTACTAAGGAGCCGTTTGGACATGATTTGAAATTATGAGATGAAATCATGTTTGGACATGCAGTTTGGACTTCTTAAGTTGTATTTTTTTCTTATGGACATAAAAGCCCCACAAGTTGTGAAAACTATCAAAACTTTTTCAATTCTTATACAATCTTACCAAATGAGCAAGTCATAGTTCATAACAAAATTAATACGCTATTAAAAGACCTTTCTAATAAATACAACATCAATTGATCAAATTTTAGTTCAATAAAATGAAAAATTGAACATGAGTTGTAATATAACTACTCTTTAATATAATCATCCAACGTGGTTGGTAAGAGTAACTTTGTTATAAATATACTACCAACTTGTAGATCTTTTAATTTTTTATATAAATAGCTGGTAAATATGTCTACCAACTTATGGATCTTTTTTTATAAAATATAAATTTATGGGTCAACTTTTAGAAAATTTGAAATCCCAAATCATGCCTTTTGGGATGATTTGAGATTCATCTCATGAGATAAACCATGAGATGAAATCGCATGTCCAAACGCTGATTTCATCTCTCGCATGTGCAAACGCATACTAACTTCTTTTGTATTACCTCATTCTTTTCTTCATGTAAGATACTTAGGCCCCGTTTGGACATGGTTTGAAATCATGGTTTGAAACCATGTTTGGACATGCAATTTGGATATTTTAATGAGTATTTTCTTTTATAGACATGAAAACCCCACAAGTTGTAAAACTATCAAAACATTTTCAATCTTATACAATCTTATCAAATGAAAGATCATAGCGGATTACATAACAAAATTAATACGCTAATTTATAACAACTTACTAAAAATTAATACTAGAAGACCTTTCTAAAAATACAACATCAATTGATCCAATTTTAGTTCAATAAATAAAATTAAACTATGAGTCTTTTTTTTACAAAATTAAAAGGTTGGTAGACATAAATAAAATTTGGTGGAAGTTAATGAGATTGATAAGTGATTGATGAGGATAGTTGTTAAAAATATCTACCAACTTATGAGTTAAATTTTATATTAAAAATAGTTGAAACCATGGTTTCAAACCATGATTTCAAACGCATGTCCAAACCATCGTTAGAAACCACGGCATGGCCAAACGCCTACTTACTTTTTGACAGATGTATTTTCTAGAAATAATTTTAATTCTAACGTATAATATCTTTTTATCAAACACATAATTATTTCTTATCAATTTCAATACTCTATAAACTTAATCTAACATTTAAAATGAATTTCTCACAATTAGATGATTATCAACTACTACCTCTAATTATTTAGCCTATAAAACAGGCTCCAAATAAAAAGATCCATAAAGTTGTCCAAAACTCAGAAATCAAAAAGTCAAAAGCTCTTTCATTTTCCATGGGTGGTAGTAGTAGTTGCCGTGTTGTATTCTGCTCACGTAGTGACAACAATTTAATATATTTGTACCATTCAATATTACTATATTTCAATTGTACCAGTACCACCATTAAACAATATACACTACTCCACTGAAAAGTATGCAATACAGCTTTTAATTTTCTTTTCCCTTTTCCCTTCTTTCTTTGTCTTCATCTCCTCTCTTTTGTTCACATTTTGAGAGAGATATATATATATATTTAAGTTTGTACAGTATTCCAAACTGAAAGAAAGACTGATAAATATAAACCTTTCTTGGATGTTGACCCACTTTTATTTCTTCTCTCTTTGTAAAGATCTCTGAATTTTTTTCTCATCCATTTTTAGTTGACTTTCTAAGGTACAGATCTCTGATTTTGATTCTTGATTTTCACTTTCAGATCTTGTGTTTTAGGTGCTTTTATAGCTATGTTTATTTGTGTTTTCATATTTGATCCTTTAATTTCTACCCTTTGTAGATTTATGTACTCAAAATGTGTAGAAACTCTTGGTTTCTATTTATGCCTGTTTTTTCTGTGTATATGAAGATCCCAAAAAGTCTTTTGGGGGTTGGGTTTTGTTCCTTAACTTTGATTCTTTGTTACTAACTAGTGTAAAGTTTGTGTCTTTATGGAATTTTGAGCTTCAATTTGTTTGTGTTTTCATATTTTGATCCTTCAATTTCTACCCTTTGTGGATTTATGTACTCAAAATGTGTAGAAACTCTTGGTTTCTATTTATGCTACTAGCTTTTCTTGGTATATGAGGATCCCTTTTCTATAAAAAGTCATTTGGGGGGTGGGTTTTGTTCCTTAACTTTGATTCTTTGATATTAACTGACTGGTGTAAAGTTTGTGTCTTTATGGAATTTTGAGCTTCAATTTTTTGTTTTTTGTAGAGAAATTTATGTTCTTTTCTTTGTTTCTGCAGGAGTGCCAAAGAGGAGTTATGGAGCTTTGATTAGCTTATAGCACTTTACAGGTTTGTCCTAATCTGTCTTGATAGATTTGTATAAGTTTGGTTGTTATTATGTTTTAAGTAGTAAATCTCATGAATCTATGGTGTGTAGACTGAAAAATTTAGGGAAATAAGACCTAATTTTTTTGAGTAAAAAATGGGCCAGGGGAGAGTTTGAAGTTAGAAGGCGAAAATCATAAGTTGTTTGTAAATAAAAATAAATGAAAATCTTTTCTGATTGGAAATGGAAAGTTAACGTTTAAGAGCTTGGCAATAGCTTCGAGGCTCGATATAAGAACTTTGTACCTTTTAAAGAAAAGGTATTTTTTCTGGTAGTTGCAAGACTATCCTCATTTCCTTATATTCAGCCTGTTATTCCAGCTTCTTATGGAATTTTACGTGATGTTTAGAGTACAACAACTTGTGAATCAACTTTGAGATTCTATGCAGAAACAAAGTTTCTTCTTGCATAGATTTAAATCGGAACATTTCTGATATCCCAGCAAGCAGTTGAATTATCCTTTCTAACTAGAACCTTGGTGGAGATTGTTTGTTTTTACCTTCTGGTGCCAGTGGTACGTTGTCAAACATTAATGATGTTTTTTTGTTGGCTTCTTCGCTATGTGCTGGAATTGCTGAAACAATGCTATACTGCTACATCAGAAAAGCAGTTATCTTTCACATGTTCCATCAGTTCGTTTCTTACAACTAAGTGAGACAACTAGCATCACTTTAAGAATCTTAAAAAGTTGTATCTGATAAATTTTATGTGATTAACACTGTACTTTGCTATCCTTGTGAAGGTATCCTTTTTCTACTCTCTTTCCTTTTTTTGCTTTTCCTTTTTCTTTTCTCTTTATGTGCCTTACGTGCTTCTTTCTCTTTGCTTTTCTTCTTAGCAACTTATTCTTTAGTGAAACATGATTTAGTTTTTGTTCTTTTGCAGCCGTGTCCTTTGATAACTTTGCTTCAGTTTAGTGGAAAAGGCTTATCTTTTAAGGAAGAGCAGTACCATTTATTCTGGTGTTTGGGCATCTGTCTATAAGTTCTGCAGTTAGATGTCGTTCCGCAGTATAGTTCGAGATGTAAGAGATAGTTTTGGCAGCTTATCGAGGAGAAGCTTTGATGTAAGGCTGTCTGGTCATCAAAGGGGTAAATCACATGGTTCATTTCATGAATTAAGCGACCACCCTCCTGTAGTCCAGAACAGTTGTTGGGCTAATCTCCCACCCGAACTACTATTTGACGTAATTAGAAGATTAGAAGAGAGCGAGAACTCATGGCCTGCTCGTAAGAATGTCGTAGCTTGTGCTTCAGTTTGCAGGTCATGGAGGATCATGTGCCAGGAAATTGTTACAAGTCCTGAAGTCTGTGGGAAGCTGACTTTTCCAATATCGTTAAAGCAGGTAAGCAAGCCCAACTCACATAGTAGAGAAGAGTATTTGGTAATCTTTTGGAGGAGAATTTATGAGTTTGTTTATTTCTTTTTGCAGCCCGGGCCTCGTGAAGGAATGATTCAGTGCTTCATCAAGAGGGATAAATCTAACTTGACGTACCATCTTTTCTTGTGTCTTAGTCCTGGTAAGAATTCGTTGTAATTTTGCTATTGTTGGGGGGAGAGGGGGGTTGATGCCTTGTTAGTTTATGATATCTTCCAAACATAGATGAGGTATAAAAGGTAATGTCAATTTAGAAACATGTGGGTAAATGATGACATTAATGTCTTTTTACTACTCTCTTGTCAGCTGTGACCTCCCTTCCTCCTCCTCTCACCCCAAAAAGAATACCAAACAAAAAAATCTCATGTTACTAAGTCTCTTCTGGGGAAGAACTGCGATGTATGATTTCTTAAGTACTTATATTTCTAGTTGCGACTTAAGATTTTTTTTTGCTTTGTTGCTACAAAGTTTAACAGAGTTTAATAAAAACCTCTGCTTCATTTGCAGCTTTACTAGTTGAAAACGGAAAGTTCCTTCTCTCTGCAAAGAGAACAAGGCGGACTACTTGCACGGAGTATGTTATCTCAATGGATGCAGAAAACATCTCCAGATCAAGCAACACATATGTTGGGAAATTAAGGTAAAGCAGAGGAGCTATTCATTTATTTTTTTCCCTGTATCTTTCTTGCGAGATGTTTCAGGAAATACCAAAGTAAAATGTCTTAGCAAGATGTTTCAGGAAATACTAATGTAAAATGAAGACATTCTTTACCCCTTACATTTAATCAACGAAAGAGAGAAGGGTTCTCCCGAGCTAGCTTTGCATCAAATCAAACACTAAGTATGAGCATTTCAAAGGCTTGAAATTAGTGGTTACATTAATTAATGCATTAATACATAGATCTGGAAAGTAAGAAGTTATGACCAGCCAGACGGAGTCTACTTGAGGATGGGTGATGCTGATGTAGATTAGGCAGAAAGTTATGCTAGCTAAATATACCTGTGGATGTTTTAAAAAAAGACGGGCAGGAAACTAGATTATATAGAAAAAAGAAGGGACCGAGGAATTTCATAAAGGGCATAGGACAGAAAAAATTAAGTTTCCTTCAAAGAAAAAGGTAAGAAATGTAAATTTAGTGCATAATCTGACTATAAAACTAGCCTTTTGCTGTAGGTTTGAGTGATACAGCAACGTGTGCTAAACTGCTGTAAATAACAGATCTAGTGTGATTTATATTTCATCTAACGCAACTTTGTAGTGCTTATATGCACTTAGTTTGACATGTGAAGTCAATGTTTCTCAAAGTATTTATGACTAATGAGAAAGTGTTTCCTGATCATATAATACCTTTGGTCATTGCAGGTCAAATTTTCTGGGAACAAAATTTGTTATATATGACACACAGCCTCCATACACCTCTGCAAACATCCCCGCTCCAGGCCGCACAAGCCGCAGATTCTATTCGCAGAAAGTGTCTCCCAAAGTCCCAACTGGAAGCTACAGCATAGCCCAGATCAAATACGAGCTAAATGTTCTTGGAACACGGGGTCCACGGAAAATGCACTGTGTGATGCACTCGATTCCTGCATCAGCACTTGATGTGGGCGGCTCAGTGCCTGGCCAACCAGAGCTTCTCCCAAGGTCCCTTGAGGATTCATTCCGAAGTATCACTTTCTCAAAGTCGCTGCTTGATAATTCTACTGACTTCAGTAGCTCACGATTTTCTGATATTGTTCGAGCATCATCATCCAATGCGGTGGAAGATGATGATAACAAGGCAAAACCCTTGGTTCTGAAGAACAAGTCACCACGTTGGCATGAACAACTGCAGTGTTGGTGCCTAAACTTTAGAGGACGGGTGACAGTTGCATCTGTAAAGAATTTTCAGTTGATCGCCGCCAACCAACCACCACCACCACCACCACCTGCTGGGGGAGGGGGACCGACGTTGTCTCGGTCAAGTCAAGATCATGACAAAGTCATCCTGCAATTTGGCAAGATAGGCAAAGATATGTTTACTATGGATTACAGGTATCCCTTATCTGCGGTTCAGGCTTTCGCTATATGCTTGAGCAGCTTTGACACCAAATTGGCATGTGAATAGGAGCAAAAGTTGTTACATTCATTAGGATGCTAAAACAAATTTAACCGCAATGACTTTGTTCTGGATATATTGTACTTTGTTCGAATTAGGGGGTTGTCCCTAATGTTTCAATCTTGTAAAAACCTGAGACACTGATCCTGTGCTTCTTAGACATTTAAAGACTGGATAAGCTGCAACATACCACAATGTTGCTGCACATTGGTACTCCATGACCAGCATGTGAAACACTTGTGCTGGGCATGGGACTTGTAGTCTTGTTTGATTAACTCAAATTCTATAGAGTACTGCAGAATTGAAAATTTTAAGGGTCGCACAACTCTTAGGGGTCGTTTGGTATGATGTATAATGTTGGTATAACTTTATTTAATGTTTGGTTGTAATTTGAATCATGTATAACTTAATCAATAAGGAGTATTATTTTATACCACCATCAACATGGAAATCTCATTTACGTATGGTGGTTCTTTATTATCACATCCCTTTGACCATCGGACATGGTTGCTGGTTTGAGGAATATGGGGAAAAGGGTCAAAATTACCCTTCAAGTATGATTTATAGTTTAAATTTGCCGTTCGTCAAAGTTTGGGATCAAATTTGTCCTCTCCGTTAGGATATTTGATAAATTTGCCCTTATATGGATGGAAGTGTGACTTGGAATCCGCAACACAAAAAAATTAGCCACGTAGACTCTCAAACCCAATTATTTTAACTCATGACACGTAACCCGTTTAATCATCATGTAAAATAATACAACCAGCTTTGAAAGTTTAATCCACTCTCCACCATAGTGAAAAATCACCTCAAGTCTTATGATCACTGTGAATCTGCAAAACAGACAACAGTAAACAGTCAGTGAACTATTCAAGGGTAAAATAATAGTGTTTGTATCATTTTAATTTGTAAAATAATAGTGTTCGTATCATTGTAGTTGTATTCATTCTTCTTACTATCTGAATTTCTTTGGTACAGTAACAAATAATCCTTATTGTACATTCAATTGTCATCAGGCTCCAAAATCCCGATTCATTATGTCTACCCGCATTTCTGTTCAATAAATAACTTGATTGACTAAAGAAATGGCCTTGCCATATACCCCTTTGTCATGGTGGCTTTGGAGTGGAAACCATCAAGAACCTAAAATCTCGACAGGGACTTCTGTAAAAATTCATCACCTGATTCATTGGAATTGGATACTTTGAAGTTAAGTCTTGATAGGAGAAGAAATATGGCTTCCTCATCTAGAAAGGTTCATTAATTATATGATGGGTAAACGAGTTATCGGTCATGGGTTAAAATAATTGGGTTTGGGAGTCGACGTGGCTAATTTTTTGTGTTGTGGAGTCCAAGTCATACTTCCATCCATATAAGGGCAAATTTATCAAGTATCCTAACGGAGAGGGCAAATTTGATCCCAAACTTTGATGGAAGACAAATTTAAACTATAAACCATACTTGGAGAGTAAATTTAACCTTTTTCCCGAAGAATATGTGGTATTGAAGAGCAACAAACCCAGTGCATTATAATATAGACAGACATAGTGAGCATGACATTGATTTTCCCTCGTGTATGTAGATACATATGGTAAATGATCAAAGTATTGCCATGTTCTTGTTACAATTGAATATCGAAAGTAGCATGCATACATAATTTCGAGACATGTCAAACAACCGTCTTAGTTGCCAGCAGGTACACAATTTTTTTTTTTCAAGCGATGTCATATTTAATGAGGTGAACAAATGGATAAATCACAATATTTTATTATTAAGGGTGTGTTTGGTATGGAGGAAATCATTTTCTTGCCAATTTCATGTTTGGCTGGTTAAAATGTTTTGGAAAACATTTTAATTAGAAAAACAAATTTCTTAAAAATGAGGGAAAGAACTTCCCTAATAGAAATAGAGAAAATAAGTTTCATAAGTAGTATTCCAACCTCATTATCTCCCTTTCGGTTTTTCCTAGTAAAGTAAATAAATTCCTTTTTTCTGGCGACTAATCCGATCCGGCTAATCGGAACTGAACTTAAAGCAGGGGAAGAGGCATCAGCCACAGAAAGTAATTGAATCGGGGAAGTTGCGAGTTTTCGCTATCCCCAGACTTAACTTTTCCTTCTTCAAGATAATACTTACTGGGTGAAAGAATGAATGAAACTGGAACACCCCAACCTCCACCACTTGACCCCATAGTATTTTTCTAGATAACATATAAATGCTTTTAAGAAAATATATTTTTTGCTTCTTATGAAACACTAGAAGATATACGAGAAATCACTTATATTTCAAGAAATTGTTTTCTGAACAGGCTAGATTGGACCGGCTCAGCAGGACAAACTCATATGGACGGCTCTAAATATTCCTTTTTTTTTTTTTTTTGCGCGGATTGCCCTTCATTTGGGGTGGTCTTTAAGTTTGCCCTTCAAATTGGTGGTCTTTAAGGTTTGCCAGTCTCTGGTCACGGGTTTGAACTCCCGCTCAGTGAAAATTTAATTTTTTTTTCGCAAGGCAGAAGTTGTAAAAAAATACAGAATTTATGCCTTAAGGCAGACTTGCATGCAAATTCTGCCCTTGCTGTCTTAAGGCAGAGTTTTTTCTGAACTTATGCCTTGCGAATTTTTTTTTAATTTTCGCACCCGAAGTAGGGGGATTTGAACCCGGCCTGTCGATTCCAATGAATGACAAACTTTAAAGACCACCATTTTGAAGGGCAAAACTTAAAGACCACCCCGTAATAAGGGCATTCCTGCTGATTGCCCCTAAATATTCATAACTCCTATTGAATTCTGTCCCCATTGAATTTCATATTGGTATTTCCTTGTTACTTGTCATTCTTCTCCAATTAAATTATTTAGTCATCTCTTTATCGCAAATACATTTTCCAACACAATTTCATATTCCCTTCATAATTTTACTGAAAAAATGTATTACTATGAAAGACTAATCGCAAATCCCCTTGAATTCTAATCTCGTTGAATCTGCTTTGACAAACCCATTCTTAATTGCATTGAGTATATATCTAACATACTTGATATTATCTAATTCCTCCGGGTAGGGAGCGCTTCGACGCAAATTTGTATTAATCGGTTTAGTGAATTTTGAATATCAGATGGTTCAAAAAACTATTATCTAATACGACGAGTGAAAGTGATAATTGTAATCTACACTGTTATTGTGTAACGCAATCAAACGACAACATATCTTGTTACACAAGGACTTCTCTTGGGACTCCCGATTCGGAAGGTAATTTAAAAAATTAATGTAATTTCAAATCAAGCAACATGTAGTAATTGTTATAGATAAATATTATTTGTTATGGATGTTTATCATGTTATAGATAAATATCTTTTATTATGAATGTTTATCTCTAAGAGAGAAATTAGGGTTAGTAACTTTGGGACCAAGTCAGTTTTCTACTATAAATAGAGATGTCCCTTCATTGTATTTTCATCCCTCAAGATTAAAAACAATTCCTCTCTTCTCTCTTTATATATTTTTATTATTTTATAACACGTTATCGCACGAGTCTGTATTAGATTTGATAGCAATGCACTAATTCAAGTATATAGACTATACGATGTTAAAAGGTCATATGTTGCCTACTTTTTCTGCACAACCTTCACGAATATTGTTTGGTTTGTATTTGTCAATGGATGACAGAACCATAAGTATTATGTCCACTTTGGAGTGATCTGGTATGTTTTTCAAACTCTTCTTGTTATTTTATATTGTGGAGAAAAGATTACAATTTCGCAATAATTAATTGATGGAAATTAATATTTCATCTACTTTATCTCTAATGCCAGTAGTTTACATGTATTTAGAATAGTTATCTCTTTTAGACACTTAATTTCAAAACACCTGAAGAAAGAAAATTAACCACCGGAAGTGGCAATATTTTGATAGACTTGTTGTGATTATAAACGAAGATACGTTAGAGAAAACTTCTCTATATCTATGCCTCGATTTGCTTCTGAAGTAGCAATATCATAAAAGAGGTTATAAGCGACCATAATTTTATATGGCTATGGCACGTTCAGATGATTATGTTCCATTCTTGAAGAATGAGAATTTTTGATAAATATTACAAATATAGATCCATTCCCTGAAGTGAATGTGATGATATTTAGTAAAGATTATAAATACAGGCATGCTTATTGTTTTAAAAATATCACGCCTCACCTAGAAGATGTATAATAATTGACAAGAAATATTTTGATACTATTCTTTATCCTGAAGTAGTACAACTTTCAAATTTACTCTTGAAATAGTAAAACTTTCGACTTTGTTCATGAAGTAGTAAAACTTTGAACTTTACTCTGGAGTAGTAAAACTTTAAAATTTACTCCCGAAGTATTAAAACTGTAAATTTACTCTTGAAGTAGTAAATATGAAATTTACTCCCGAAGTAGTAAGACTCTACAATTACTTTCGAAGTAGTAGAACTCTTAAATTTACTTACAAATGGTAAGATTTTGAAATTTACTCCCGAAGAGGTAAACTTTGAAATTTACTCCTGAAGTAGTAAGAATTTGAAATTTACTCATGAAGCAATAAATATTAAAATTTACTCCCGAAATAGTAGAACTTTAAAATTTACTCCTGTCGTAGTATAACTTTAAAAATTATTCCTGAAATAATTAGACTTTGAACTTTACTCCCGAAGTAGTAAGGCTTTGAACTTTACTCTCGAAAAGTTCAACTTTGAAATTTACTTCTAAAGTAGTACAATAATGGAATTTTCTCCCCAAAATCTGTTGTGACTTTATAATGCATATAAAGGTTTTTCTTATTTTTTTGTAAGCTTCGGTTTTAGTTATTTAAGGTGGCAAAATAATGAAGAAAAAATTTATATTTAATTTGTTGCAATTTTCTTAAAGTGTTGGGATGTACTACTAACGAATAGTTCTATACGTATTTTGGTGGTCTAGCAGTATTGGTATGACTTTTGACAACCAGAAAAAGGTTTGAGAAATATATTGAAGCGGTGTCTTCTTGTGGTTGAGAGAAATAATGAGCTATTGAAAATTATGTATAAAGCTCATCTAAATGACCAAGTTTCATTCCCCAAAGTGAATGAAGAAATACCAAAACACACCTCCTGAAGAGATAGAACAACGAAGGATATAAATATTATTTTGTGCTAGAAAGTCATTGCAACACGTACCTGTCGTACGTAGATACATATTGAATAATTTTATAAAGTGTCATTCTGAGGCAAATGCAACAGATCTTGTTGAGTGTTTTCTATTGTATGTTATTGATTCCCTCGTAATTCAATTATCTTTCCCTGAAGGATGTAACTACTATGCGGTTGCCGTTTTGATACAAAATATTTAGATGTTAATGCGTATTCTCCCTGAAGGAGATATTTACCATACAAGTTGATGATAGAAGTATTTGTATAACTTAATGCTTAATTTTTGTTATTTATGAATTTAAGAATGTCTTTATAATATTCATTTGGTTGCAATTTTTTTGTCATGACACCCGCGATGCCAAGGTAATATTGGATAGTGCAAAATCAATTAAGGGCTCCAGAAGAGCTAATTATTTATCTAGAAGATAATGACACTAATAGTGTACAAACAATATGTGATTGTGGAGAATAAATTAAAGGCTCCTAAAGAGCTTATATACTATTATGTAACTCATCCTAGATTGTAATATACAGAGTGTTTCTGATCAAAACACAAGTTGTAGTAAATCCGAAGTTTACTAAAGTAAATGGCTATCATATTGAAGCTATAAATGATGAGTGGATTAAACATACTCATAGTGGGTAAGAAAAATGTATGTGAAAGGTTACCCTCTTTATTCTTCAAATTGTACTACACAAATATAAACATGATGAAATCACTTGTCACCGTAAACCAGAAGTTTATTGATACAAAAACAATTCATGTCATAGTCTGCAAATAATATTGATGTGAAAACACAGAGCCAGAAATTTACTAAAACAAATAGCACATGACATGGTAAACTTAAAGTTTACTAGTATAAATAGTTTTATTAGTCGGCATGAGTGATTTGACCATCCCGATTCAAATATGATGTGCACATTGAGTATTTGACATATATTGAAGAACTAGAATATTCTTCAAGGATTTATTTTTGTTGCTTGTTCTCATAATAAGTTGATTATACGACCAATGTTGGGATTGAATTACCTAAATTCTGAAAAAATATAAAAGGTGAATATGGGCCCATTCACTTGTTATGTGGTCACATGTGCATTTATTGTCAACCTGCAGTTTGACATTTACAGAATTACTTGCTCAAAATGATTGAGTTAAGAACACAATGTTCAGATTATGTAATCAAGACAATCCATCTTGATAATTCTGGTTTATATCCAAGCTGGTTTGGCGTTAAATTCCTCCACTGAATAAGTAAATCACTACTTATGAGAACTCAGCTTCATGTGTTGGTCTGAGATATGAAATATTGTATACAACATCACTTGTATGCTTCAGATCAATAAATGATGATAATTTCTCCCCTCAGAGCTGGTTCAGGATAAGGAGCCAGATATTTCCATCTAACAGTTTTTTTATGTGTCGTATATGATTAATTAATCTATCATGATGCACAAAGATGGATTCCCCCAAAGAAGATGGGATATATGTTAGTTTTTCTAACATAAGGGGGAGAGAATAAGTAGTTTGGAAATATGTTGTGAATTATCATTAGTATACTAATGATCCTCATTCAAAAAGTAATTCAAGTTAAATGCTAGAAGCATTTACTGGCCCAAAACTAGTTTCATATTTCAACTGCAAAATGTTCTTATTAATATTAATGTCCTTGAAGGAAAAAGTATACAACATGCATGAAGCATGGTAGATCAATCGGTTCCAAATGAAATAATCCTTGAAAAGGGAGAGGAGCAAATGATCAAAATGGTTATAATAAGGAGGCAATGTGCTCTTGAAGAACATACGACATAACACTTCATGAAACCTCATGAGAAGTTTAGGTACCTAAAATAATGAAAGTGATGAGATCTCAATAAGTTATGTCACATTGCGAACCGATACAAATGATATATCGTCGACAATATCTTTGGTACAATATAGTGCAATATTGTAAAAAATTGTGAGGATCTGAATTCTATGTCTATAACGCATGCTAACATAAACATTATTATTATTACCAAGTGAAATGACGCATTTTGGTAAGCTTTAAGCTTATTGGACCTGCAGTCCAGACAACAGAAAATGTCACGCATTTAAATATTAATGGATATTGTCACTTGACAAAATTTATATGAAAATTCTTGAAGAATTTTAATTGCCTGAAGCATATACATGTTCTAAAAACCTGTTTATAATTCCTATATGGATTAAATCAAGCAAGCTGAATGTGATTTTATCATAATGAGTATTCATTGACTAAGGATACACATGACTCTACTATCCTTATGTCTTTATGAGTGTAAATTGATTACTTGAATATTATTCATACTCTTGAAGAGTTTCCACAAGCGATAGATTATCTGCAGAAAGAAGTTGAAATGAGAAACTTGCAGAATTCTTTGATCCTGAAGTGTCATATCTTTATGTAATTGATGCATTTATATATTTTTCTATGACTATGAGGGATTACAGTCATGCTATGTTGTTCTACATGACAGTCAAATCATGGAAAGATAACATCTGTTTATAAAGCAAGTCAGGAATGCACTTGGAGTGATTTCAACAATATTATATGCCGATGCAACTCTATCCAAAGACTGAAGATGTAGCAGCATACATAGCCCAACTAAAAGAGAGGATTTATAGAAGGACAAGGAATGTTTCAACAAAGCTGTTCTTCACACACGATCTCCAAAAGAATGGTGATATCAACGTGCAACAGATTGGTCCAAGTGATAATATGGTTGATTTGTTCACCAAGTCTCTACCAACTGCAACTTTCGAGAAGATGGTGCATAAGATTGAAATGTGAAGATTCAAGTTTTGGATTGATGTTCTCATCGAGGGAGTTAATACGCGTTGTACTCTTTTTCCCTTAACCAAGGTTTTGTCTCAATTGGGTTTTCCTGGTAAGGTTTTTAATGAGGCAGCCAAAATGCGTATTATTAGAAATTTGTACTTTTTTTCCGTCAATAAATTTTTTCCCACTAGGTGTTTTCTAGTAAGGTTTTTAATGAGGCACATTATCTATCAAATAGACATCCAAGGGGGAGTGTTATAAATAAATATTATTTATTATGGATGTCTATCATGTTATATATAAATATAATTTATTATGGATGTCTATCTTTAAGAGAGAATTATGGTTAGTTACCTTGGGGCCAAGTCAGTTTCTACTATAAATAGAGATGTTCCCTTTATTATATTTTCATCCCTCAAGATTAATAAAGAATTCACTCTCTCCTCTCTTTATGTAGTTTTATTGTTTTAAACAATAATAAAGTTAAAATATCTCAGATTTTAATAAGTCAAATAAACACATGGTAATGTATCAATATATTTGCATTCGTTTCAGAATTTCTTATTATTTAACTTTCAAAATTTCACATTAAAATTATATACTCATATATCAATACTTTGGGCTGGGAAGGGGGGGGGGGGGGTGTTATTGCATTGTTAAGCGGTGTTTTTCTAGGATATGCTATATCTTATCCTATTACCCAATATAGGATTTCAGGACTCCTACTTAAGGCATAGCCAAAATGCTACTTCACAATTAACTTCAAATGCATAAGGTTGAAGTTTTAAAAACTTCAAATATACATGCGTCGTCTGAAGTTAACATTTCAATTGCTACAATTTAGCCAAGTTTACCAGAGAGTATTTACGGCGAATATTAATTGAATTATGATTGTTGTATTGATACTTGAATGCAGTTTATTTTTGGTGATTACAATTTGGGCCCCTTTTATCCATTCAATCAAATCATTATTTTCTGAATGCAAACATACTTTCTTAATTAATTTATTTTTTTGAATCCCAAACAATTCGATTATTCGATGCACACCAAGATTTAAGGTCATTTCTTCAAATTGCTCTCCATTTCTAAGTTCATAGCCTTCGCGGTAGCTTCATCGATATTACCTACCAAATATTCGTGAAGACCATCTAATTCTCCTGAAAAGGATCAATGAAATCCTCGAATTGTTTGCTAGACCAACATATTTCCACGGAGAACCCTTAGAGTAAATACTTAATACGAAAGGTTAAGTCTTCGGTTCATATTTCGTCGACCAATCCTTCCTAATTCACATCTTTGTTGAAAGAATTATTAGCAATTCAAGGATCTAGGGATAATAAAAGAAATTCCAAGGTAATAGTTTTATCCATTGCATTATCTAACGAACAATGTTAAATTCGGAAAAGACAAGCCTAATAATTAACGAACTTGCATGAATGAAGATAATTCACTATATGCATAAAATCTTGTAACCCTCGCAAAACTCAGTGAAATACTAACATAGTACTAACTACTAACTACTGAGTTGTCATCGTTACAGAGTTCTCAGTACTTCAGTGTGTTATGCCTTACTTTAAGCATTTATGTTTGAACTTTGAACTTCAGAAATTTTTAATTGAAGTTTGGCCTTGGAGTTCCAAACTTTAGACTCGTATATCTGAATATAGTGGAGCTTCATATGCTTCTTCGAGTTGCATGCTCCTGAATAGTATTCTATCACATCTCCAACAAGGAATGTAGATGCACAGATTCATCCAAACAATTTTGAATGAGCAAACCTGAAATTTCAATTTTAATTTTTTTGGAAAAATTAATCAAGTTTCAAACTGTTCTAATAGATTTTCCTGTTTTGTTCTAGTCCAAATCTTCAAATCAATGTTGGTATATGTTCGTTGAAATCCAATTTTGAATAAGCAGCTCATTTCATTATTAGATCTTCAACATCCCAATTTGTAATAATATGATACTATCTCAATGAACACAAGATCAATAAACTCAAGATCACAGTAAGTAGTAGAAGAAGAAATCAGATAAAGAAGGAGAAACTAGAAGCAGTTGTATAGAGAGAGCTTGAAGAAGAGAAAGAAGGTTATGAGTGTCACGACCCATGCCGGTGAGTCATGACGAGTGCCTGATCCCTAATGACCAAATACCCCTATACTCGTACCTGGATAACAAGGGCCCACAAATCATTCACTCTGAACTATACTGACTCATGAAAGGATGACATCATGAACTCTGTACATATCTATCTATATATATATATATATAGACCTCTAGGCCGCTACATATGCTGTACACAAAAGAATAGGAGCCGACAAGGCTATATCATCTGTCAAATACATACAACTGTATACAGACCTCTAATGGAATAGAAAACTATAGAAAGGACAGGACAGGGCCCCGGCATACCCATATGCATATCCATCTCAAAAGAATGACATACCAAAATAGACTATAGCTCCGGATCAAATGGAGCGCACCAACTACTGCTGAGTGAAGGTCGTACTGAGTGGGATCGCCTGTCTGTCTACTTGCACCTGCGGGCATGAACGCAGCCCCCCGAGCAATAGGGGAGTCATTATGGACAATGTACTAAGTATGTAAGGCATAAGCACATCAAGTACATAAGAATAATGAGAAACATCTGAAATAGGAAAGCTAAATCTCCATATTTGAATGCATCTGTAACTGAACATCTGGAACATCTGTATAACATGAAAGTGCCTCGCAGGGGGTATGATATGCATAGGTCATAATATAACTGTTAGTGCCGAGGAACGTATGGCCCGATCCATATATCATATGTTAGTGCCGAGGAACGTACGGCCCGATCCATATATCATCATCATATATATCGCTGCGGAACGTGCAACCCGATCCATATATCATCATCTCTGTGCACTAGTTGATCAATGGTAATGCGTATATAACGCCTATCCCTTTTTTCATACCCCATATACATATAATAGACGCATATATAACGCCTTCTGGTCATAGGTCAATGTACATATATATAAATGAATGCAATGCATGAACAAACTGGATACATAGAACTCTCGGAGTGACATAAGGGAAATGATGGGAATGAATTAAAATGAAGAGGGGTCGGGTATATATTAAAAATTAAAAATTGGGCCGACTCGATTTTACGGTCAACTATACGGACCGTAAAAATTTATACGGTCCGTATAATTGGACCGTAAAACCTGACCAGTGACTTCCCAATTCTGGAATCACTTTACGCTGGGGGCCGGCCAATTATACGGTCCGTAAAACATTATACGGTCCGTATAATTGGTCCGTAAAATCTGACCAGTGGTTCACCCTCTCTGGAACCAGTTTACGGTGGAAGTCAGCCAGTTATACGTCCCGTAAAGCATTATACGGTCCGTATAACAGGCCGTAAAAATCCACTTTCCCTGAAACCTTTTCTCTTTAATTTGCTCAGCTTTTAATCCGTCCAATACTGCTAAACATGAACTTAACCCTTTATAACTATGAGGTAAACTTGTCTAATCTTATTTAACCTTGATAACCTCCATGTCCAAGATTAAAGCCACAAATGCACGGCGAATCTCAAGGTACAAAATCACGGGGTGTAACATTCTTCCCGTTAAAAACATTCGTCCTCAAATGTTAGATTCTTAGGGATTCTATAGAAATTTTGCCAGAGTTTCCCCTATAAATATACCAATCCAACCTGTACAGAGCAACCCAAAATTATGCCACACAGGGCCATATGCTAAAATGTACAAAACCATGGCCTCACACGACCAATCACAATAACCATAAATAAAACCAATACCTGGGGAAAATGATGCTTCAGACTGAGCATCCTGGAACAACGGAAATAAGTGCGGGTACTTAGCCTTCATCTCCTCTTCAGCTTCCCAATCATTTCTTCGACAATATTATTTCTCCAGAGTACTTTAACAAAAGCCACATCCTTAGTTCGCAATCGATGAACCTGTCTATCTAATATAGCTACTGGGTCTCCTCATAGGATAACTGCTCGGTCACCTGGATATCATCCACTGGTATGATTCTCGAGGGATCCCTATACGCTTACGGAGCATAGATAGATAAAATACCAGATGTACGGACTCCAACACAGAAGGTAGCTCTAACTCATATGCCACCTTACCCACTGTACGAAGAATTCTGTATGGTCCAATGTACCGAGGGCTCAACTTACCTTTCTTGCCAAATCTCATCACTCCCTTCATAGGCAAAATTTTCAGGAAAACCCAAACGCCTACTTCAAATTCCGACTTGCGTCGTCGATTATCTGCATAGAATTTCTGTCGACTTTGAGCTGCTAGTAATCTTTCTTGAATTACTTTCACTTTGTCAACTGCTTGCTGTATCAAATCTGGACCAACTAACTGATTTTCTCCAACATCAAACCATCCTATAGGGGATCTACATCTCCGTCCATATAAAGCCTCATAAGGAGCCATCTGAATACTGGAATGGTAACTGTTATTATATGCAAACTCAATAAGCGGCAAATGATCATCCCAGCTACCTTGAAAATCAAGTACATAAGCTCTCAGCATATCCTCAAGGGTCTGTATAGTATGCTCATCTTGTCCATCGGTCTCGCGGATGAAAAGCAAGATACTAAGACTCACCTGAGTCCCCAATCCATCTTGAAAAGATCTCCATAATTTAGCTGTGAACTATTCCCCTCTATCAGAAATAATGGCTGTAGGAACACCATGAAGTCGTACAATCTCTCTAAGATAGAGCTTTGCACAATCTTTAGCCGAATAGGTAGTTCTGACAGGTAGGAAATGAGCGGACTTTGTAAGCCTATCAACTATGACCCAAATTGAATCATACTTCCGGTGAGTACGGGGCAACCCTGCAATGAAATTCATGTTAATTACCTCCCATTTTCATGTCGGAATCTCCATAGCCTGCAATAAACCTCCAGGCTTCTGATGCTCTATTTTAACTTGCTGACCATTCGGACACTGAGCGACAAACTCCGCTATATCTTTTTTCATACCATCCCACCAATAAACTTCTTTTAGATCATGATACATCTTTGTTGTGCCCGGATGGATAGAATAGCAAGAATAATGGGCTTTCCCCATAGCTTGCTGACAAAGTCCTGCAACGTTAGGAACGCATAATCTACCTCGATACCTGAGTACTTCATCTCCTGTGATCACGAAGGGTGTCTTTTCTTTTTGAGGAGCTGTATCCCGATAATGGACTAGAACAGGATCTTCGTACTGACGTTCCTTTATCTCAGCTACCAAGGATGACATCACTGTATCCTGAATTGTAACTCCTGTATCGCCTGAGTCTATCAGCCGAACTCCAAGGCTAGCTAATCGGCGAACTTCACGGACTATCTCTCTTTCTCCGACTGCACATCTGTTAGACTACCCATGGATTTACGACTAAGAGCATCGGCTACTACATTAGCCTTTCCAGGATGGTACAGAATATCAACATCATAATCTTTCAATAACTCTAGCCATCGCCTCTGACGTAAATTCAAGTCTTTCTGCTTAAAGATATACTAGAGGCTCTTGTGATCAGTATAGATATCAACATGGACACCGTATAAATAATGTCTCCAAAATTTCAAAGCATGGATCACCGCAGCTAACTCAAGATCATGGGTTAGATAATTCTTCTCGTGCTTCTTCAACTGCCTAGACGCATAAGCAACAACCTTACCATGCTGCGTCAATACACACCCCAAACCAATACCCGAAACATCACAATATATCACATAGCCATCTGTTCTTTCTGGAAGAGTCAAGATGGGTGCTGAGGTCAACTTGTCCTTCATTACTTGAAAACTCCGTTCACATGCATCCGTCCACTGGAACTTAGCTGATTTCTGGCTCAGCTTAGTCAATGGGCCTGAAAGAAAAGAAAACTCTTCTACGAACCTTCTGTAATAACCAGCCAAACCCAAGAAACTACGTATCTCCGTTGGTGTCGTAGGCCTTAGCCAATTCTTTAGAGCTTCAATCTTTTGAGTATCCACTCGAAGGCCTTCACTTGAAATAATGTGGCCAAGAAAAGCCACAGAGTTTAACCAGAACTCACACTTGGAGAACTTGGCATACAACTCTCTATCTTGAAGAACTCCAAGCACTGCTCGTAAATGTTCTGCATGTTTAGCCTCCATCGGTGAATAAACTAGAATATCATCTATAAACACAATCACGAATAGGTCTAGCAAAGGCTTGAACACGCGATTTATCAAATTCATGAACACGGCTGGAGCATTAGTTAATCCGAATGACATAACACGAAACTCATAGTGCCCATATCTGGTCCTGAATGCTGTTTTCGGAATGTCTTCGTCCTTCACCCTAACCTGATGATACCCTGATCTCAAGTCTATTTTCGAGAAATATTTGACACCTCGTAGCTGATCAAACAAGTCATCAATCCTCGGAAGTGGATATTTATTCTTTACAGTCACCTTATTCAATTGCCTATAATCAATGCACATTCTCAAGAAGCCATCCTTCTTTCTTACAAATAACACCGGCGCTCCCCACGGTGATGTACCAAGGCTGATAAAGCCCTTCTCAAGTAAATCCCTCAATTGCTCCTTTAATTCTTTCAACTCCGCAGGTGCCATTCTATAAGGAGGAATAGATATTGGCTGAGTATCTAGCACTAAATCGATAGTGAAATCAATTTCTCGCTCTGGCGGAATGCCTGGAAGCTCATCTGGAAACACTCTTGGGAACTCATTAACCACAGGAACAGACTGAAGTGTCGGTGACTCTGCTTGTACATCCTGAACCCGAACTAGGTGATAAATGTACCCTTTTCTGATCATCTTTCTTGCCTTAAGGTAGGAAATAAACCTACCCTTCGGAGAAGCAGCATTGCCCTTCCACTTTAGGACTGGTTCGTCTGGGAACTGAAATCGAACTATCTTCGTTCTTCAATCAACATTAGCGTAACAGGAAGCCAACCAATCCATACCCATAATCACATCAAAATCAATCATGTCTAACTTAATCAAATCTGCTAGGGTACGGTGATTACAAACTATCACTACACAGCCTCGATATATATCCGCCTAGCTATAACTGGATCACCAACTGGTGTCGACACCTCAAACGGTTTAATCGTTTCAGGCTCTATCCCAAACTTGCCGGCAACAAATGGAGTAACATATGATAAAGTGAAACCTGGGTCAATCAGTGCATATACATCATAAGAGGAGACTGATAATATACCTGTGATGACATCAGGAGATGACTCACGATCCTGCCTACCAGCCAATGTATAAACGCGGTGTTGAGGCCCACTCGAGCTAGACGCTTCACCCCTTCCTCTACCGTGTCCTGCTGGTGTCTGAGAACCTTGCCCTGAAGGGCGTACTACAAAATAAGAACCAGCTATGGACCCGATAGGCAGAACAATACCTACACCACCTCTCATCGGACACTGTCGCATCACATGCCCTGGCTGGCCAGAAGCATAACAAGCATCCGATCCCCATCGACATTGACCTGCGTGTAACTTACCACACTGGGCACACTGTGGTAATGGGGGTCTCATCTAACTATATTCTGGTCTGTACTGAGAACCTGATGCTTTAAAACTCTGACCTGCTCCTGAATAAGAAGACCGATCAAATCTCGGACTTGAAAACCACGGAGGTGCACTCCCTGCCGAATGAAATGTATACCGGGAATGCTGATGTCTCTGTCCTTCCCTAAACTCAGCAACCATATCTATAGATCTATCCCTCTTACCATGACCCCGGTCACGCTTACCCTCTGTCCTCCGCTGACGCTTACGATTCTCTAAATTCTGTGCATATACCTGTATACGGGAGATATCCATGCCCGGTTGTAATGCAGCGATCGTACACTTATCAATCTAATGTGGCCCTAGACCTTCCACAAAATGATGAACTCTGTCCTCCATCTCAGCCACCATGGCTGGGGCATATCTAGCCAAATAATCAAAATACACACAATACTCGTAAACACTCATACTGCCCTGCTCAATACGCAAGAACCTATCTGCTCGGGCCCATCGGACTTCTGGGGGTAAATAATGATGAATAAAAGTATCCGAAAGCTCTCGCCAAACGGCTAGAGGGGCGTTCTCTCCCCTAGATAACTCCCATGTCTGATACCACTGTACTGCAATATCCCGGAGCCTATATGAAGCTAACTCCACTGACTCGACCTCATCCGCGTGCATAACCCTCAATGTCCTCTGTATACCATCAATGAAATCTTGGGGGTCCATATTTTGCTTCAACACAAAAAACTCTGAGGATCTAACCCAAGGAAAGTCTTAACCCTCGAACTACCAGCCTGGTCTGCCTGATCAACACCAACTCCCTGCCGCTGAACTTGAGCAGCTACCAGTCTGGTCAATAACTATATAGCATCCCACACATCCTAGCCCGGTGCATCTGGCTGAAGATCTGAGGGTACTGGGCAGGTGCTGGAGGTGGGGTATGCAAAGTCTGAGATGGGCTCTCACTCTGAATCTCATCCCGACCCCTAGTAGCCCGCTGAATACGGCTAGTGGCCTCACCAGACACTCCTTTGCCCTTCTGGGCAGCTGTAGCTTTCTTGCGAGGCATCGCTGAAATCAGAACAAATCATTAGAAGCGAACTCTTAACACATGTGTCACGACCTGACTAGGGGGCCATGACGGGTACCCGGAGTTGACTACCGAGCACCACTCATTATACTAGTCATCATACCCAACCTGAACATACATAATCTCGAAGGAAACATATTCATATATATATATATATATATATATATATATATATATATAAGCCCTCATGGCTACAAAAATGATATACAAAAATATACACCGCTATATCCATAAGACATCAACTACCCACGTATCCTTATCTACGAGCCTCTACTAGAGTACTGTGACATGAGGAAGGGACAGGACCCCGTCATACCCAAAGTATATATACACAAAATAATATGACCATAAGTAGCACCTCCGGAGTAGAGGAGTGCTCCTATGAATCCACTGATAGGATAAGCTCCTACGGGTCTGCACCGTCTCCCTGTCTACCTGTGGACATGAACACAGCGTCCAAAAGAAAAGGACGTCAGTATGAAAAGTTTACTGAGTATGTAAGACATGAATAATACTAACATAATAAGGAATGATGAAACATGAGGCGAAGATATAACCTGCTTAGCTTTTAATGGAAAACATATGTTATGCATATCATATATACCATCATCGTTAACCTGTGTCCGGATAACTATCACACGCCGCCCACTAGTGGTGTCATGTCCGGCCATCTAGGCACGGTGTTATCTCAAGCCGCCCGCCTTAGCGGTGTCATGCCCGGCCATCTAGGCACGATGTAGTCATAAGCCGCCAGGCTTCGCGGTGTCATGGCCGGCCATCTAAACATGGTGTAATCATCATCATCATGTACTTATCGCAAAGCATGCATTAGAACTCAGTTACAAACTATAACTCTATTGGGGTGACGTAAGGTCGAGAACCCCCGATTCCATTATGGAGTAGTCATGATCATCATGTCTCACCTTGAAGGAACTAGCATTATAAGGTGAGTCTAGCAACAATGAATAACGTCACGGAGTCACATAAGGATCATTAACGTCATAAGAATATCATATCGTAGGCTTTGGAATCTCTAGACTTAGAATCATCATCATCATGATCATTTTCATAACATATCTCTTATCTTTATCTCATGAGTAGTTCTTAGTAGTCATGGACTCATAGTTTTCGGAATATGAGAACATCATGGAAAGTTAAAGGAAGTCATGCCTTAGAAAAAGAAGGGACTAGCCTCACATACCTTTTCGCCTTTCTAACTTGTCGACTAAATGCTTCCTTCCAAGTTCGTAATTCTACATTCAAGGGAATTCGTGCTAAGATTAGATAATCGATAACATACTTGAGCTTAAGCTAAAGTGACTAAAAGCTAATAAAAATTGGGCAGCATCTCCTTTGTTTCTACAACTTTTCCCATATAATATAACAACTCCCAAACATCAACAACACACCCACAATATCATAATCAATAACTTTGCTAAGTTGGCCATTATTCAATTCTTACAATTCCCTCTCAAAGTCATCCATAACCATGGTTATCACCCGACGTCGTATCCACCCGCATATAATGCTTCTCCAACATTCTTAATATTATTCATAACAAGATTATACCCATAATATGTCAAGAACTATGATTCAAGTCAAGTTACCATTCAAGAATATCACAATTTCCATATTTGAACTCCATGTTCTACTTTCTTCCTCAATCCAAGTTATTAAATCATTCAATACTCTTAATAACATGAAATTCTCATAAAACTCCCCTTTGATTATGTAGGAACGGGTCTTGGATGGAAATGCTTCACTTGGAGAAAAACCCTAGCTTCAATTCCAAGAGATTTCTTGACTTCTAGCAACCCTAAAGAGCTTTCTTGCACTTGATTTCCTTGGATTAATGAAGTTGATCTTTGATTTGTCTTGAATTTATGTAAGTAGAGTGGGTGGAATATTCTAGAGAGTTGGAGAGAAGTGGAGAAGTTGGAGAAATAAGAAATTAAAAGTGGGAACACATTTTTATACTTGAAAAGTATTCAGCCCGTCGAGTGTTATACGGACCCTTATACAGTCCGTATAAGTGGCCGTATTTCACCATCAGGGATTTCTCCTTTCTGTTAGGGGTTATAAAGACCCTTATACGGATCGTATAAAGTTATACGGACCGTATAAGTGGTCGTATAACTCCACTTTTCTGAAATTATTTCCATCGTTTCGTTTGATCTCCAATCCTTATGGAACCTTCTTAGCACTTGTTTAACACTTCATTAACCATCTAAGAGGCGTTATAACTCTTCCTCAAGGCATAATTAAATCAACATTAGTTCGTTACTTTGCAAACTTTTTTTTCAAAACGACTTATACTTTACATTCCTCAACGGACTTTCTTCTCTTGCCTCAAATGTCTTTGGAACCTTAATTAAAACCGTTAAGTACTAGTTCTTACTTGTAGAAACATCATATACTTCTTACCCTGCGTTAGTCTGTCTACCATATGAAGACATGAAATTTTCCGAGGTGTAACAACATGGCTCTATCGCATGATCTAAGAGGGAAGAATTGACAATTTCCTAAATGTCCTGCAGCTTCCTGTTTATAAGTGTGGTGCACAACACACCCATAAACAAGACTCTACTAGACACGGTTTGTAGAAAATCCTAGGACAGAACTGCTCTGATACCACTTCTGTCACGACCCATGCTGGTGAGTCATAATGAGTGCCTGATCCCTAATGACCAAGCACCCCTATACTCGTACCTGAATAACAAGGGCCCACAAATCATTCATTCTGAACTATACTGACTCATGAAAGGATGACATCATGAACTCTGTACATATATATATTGAAGAACAGTGTAAGCCGACTAGGCCGCTACATATGCTGTACACAAAAGAATAGGAGCCAACAAGGCTACATCATCTGTCAAATACATATAACTGTATACAGACCTCTAATGGAATAGAAAAATATAGAAAGGACGGGACAGGGCCCCGTCATACCCATATGCATATCCATCTCAAAAGAATGGCATACAAAAACAGACTGCAGCTCGGGATCAAATGGAGCGCACCAACTACTGCTGAGTGAAGGTTTTACTGAGTGGGATCGCCTGTCTGTCTACTTGCACCTGCGGGCATGAACGCAGCCCCCCGAGTAATAGGAGAGTCAGTACGGACAATGTACTGAGTATGTAAGGCATAAGTGTTATAGCCCGTATTTCGTACGTTCGGATATTGTGGGGCAATGGTGAAAAGTTAAGGGCAAGACTATGTTCTAAAATAATTTTAATGAACGAGTTGGTTATGAATATTATTTATAAATATTATTGGACGGAAATATTAAGAAAGGCTAGGGGCAAGAAGAGGAATTCGCAAAATGGGCCGTGGAAATAATGCGGAAGGTCGGGGGACAAAATGGTAATATTGAGAAAAGTCGAGGGGTAAAACGGGAATTTCACATGAGTCTCTTGAATGTTCCAACAAGGGGCCATATTGACCATGTGACAAAAAAAAGGAATGAAAATGATGACAAAATAAGTCATCTTTGCCATGGAAAAATAAAGAAAATTCTAGAAAAATAAAAGGAAGGGAAAAGAAAAGAAAAATCTAGAGAGGGGCATGTGCCCCTCACATGGCCATGAGAATTATATATATATAGAGAGATGAGGGAGTTCATCTTTTAATTGAAGAGTGGGAGAAAGAAAGAAAGAAAAAAAAAAGAAAAGAGAGAGAGAGAGCTACGGCTAAGCATGGCCAAAATTGGCCATGAGATTTTGATGAAGAAAATTATTCTCTTCCATGTTTTCTACTCTTTGGAAGGTGCTAAACAACATGAAGTAGTTGTTGAATCAAGCCAAATTCTTGTTCTTGCAAAACCTTGTCCTAGCCGAATGAAGGAGGGAGTGGAAAAAGGTGAGTTCTAATTCTCTTTTCTTGTGTTAAAGATGGTTTACGAGTGTTGTAGTGCATGGAAATGAATGAAATAAATGAGAATGTGGATGTGGATGATGTAGTGTGGCCGAAAATAGTAGTATGTGTAGAAGTGAGGAATTAATTTTATTTAGTAGTTTGGTTGCTATTGTAATGTATAGAAATGATGGATTAATTCTATGTATGTTAGTTGTTGATTGAAATGTATAGAAATGGATGGGAATGCATGAAACTTTATGGAAGTGTGCATGTAGTGTTGTGGCCGTGGGGGGGGGGGGGGGGGTATGGTGTAGTGTAGGAAGAAATGAATCAATTCTATTTAATATGTTGATTGTTGTCGTTGTGGATTCCATGATGTAAAATGAAGGTTTGGTGGTTTGAAATGGATTTGAAGTCGTATGTGCATTGTTGAAGAATCTAGTATGACATTAGCATGATTCCTTGTAATTGCAAGAATAATATTGTTAATGTGTGGTTGTATTATATTTTACGAATATGGAAGAAAGGAAACGTGTTGTTAATGTTTTTATGGAAGTTGGAAGATTTCGGTAGCCTTGGATTATTATGCATATTGTGGTATTGTTGTTGATAATGTGGCGAGTTCCATTCTCGGGTTTGTTGTTGTTGGAATTGGCCAAGTTGAACTTGGTGGGATGGTACGTTTATTGGGGAGATGCCGCGTAAAATTTGCGACAAAGTGTTACTTTAAAGAATCAACTTCCAAAGGCACTAATCAAGTTTTGGTAAATGTGACCAAATCGTAGATTTTGGCGGATTTACAACTTGGATTTGGAGTAGCAGAAGGAGCAGAAAGAGGTATGTAGGACTTCACTTTCCTTCTTTGGCATGTCTTAGACGTAATAGGCTTGAATATGTGCTTCGGGGACATTTCCTTTCCTAGAAATTCAAGATTGAAATTAGTTACTATTCATTCAGTAGAATTGAACTAGAAATTGTGTGAAAAGTTGAACAAGCTTCCTAAACACCCAGAACTTGCATGAACAACACCCGTCTATCCTAAACTCTCTCACAAGTAATGTCATGAAAGGTAATGTACGTAAATTGTGTACGCCGCCTCATTTGACCCGAGGTGGGCCCATTGTTCCCGGACTTTCTTTATTGTTTCACTTATCAAACGATAAGTGTTGTAACCATTCTAATAAGAGAAATTCTATGATAACAATGGTAACGATGATGTTAAGGAAAAGAATATGTCTATGATGAGTATGACAGGAATGACTCCATGACTAAGAGTCTCGAGTTAAGGAGTTAAGATGAGCATGAAAATGAAAGTATCAAATTAGATCTTGATCTTATTTTCTAGAGACTCCAAAGTATATGAGTTGTCGTCGTACAAGGTTTATGATTTCCCTCCATGTTTTCTCTTAACGTTATTCTTCGTTGACGGTCTCGCCTTATAATACTAGTTCCTTCTGCGTGAGACATGATGACCATGATTATTCCATAATGCAATCGGAGGCTACCGACCTTACGTCACTCCGATAGAGTTGTAGCTTTCACTTGGGCTCTCATGCATGCTTTATAAAGTATGTTTTTTTATAACACCGTGCCTACATGGCCGGGCAGTATCACACCGCGCCGTCCAATGGGCGGCCGGGCAGCCACACCACTGCAGTGGGCAGATCACACCCCGGACGCGGGAGGCCTGGACGCGGGCTCATCACACCGTTCCTATATGGACGGGCAGCTATACACCGATCCTCCGTGGTCGGGCAGTTTACTTACAAATATTTACACGTTTTTTTTTAAAGCTAGCATGCATGGCATTCGCCCCAAGGGGCACTCAGATGACAGATTACTCCTCGTTTCCATGGTCTACTCGTAAAAGCGTTACACCGTACCTATGTGGTCGGGCAGTACACCGCACCTATATGGTCGGGCAGTTACACACCGCACCTGTACGGGCGGGCAGTTCACTTGCAGAATCTATACAGTACTCCAAAGGGTAAAGCTATCTTGCATAATATTTGTCATGGTAGACAAACGAAGATACAGGTTATACCACCCTCCCATGTTGTGTTTTATGTTCTCTATTATGATCTCGTGATACTATTCATGTCTTACATACTCAGTACATTGCTCGTACTGACCCCTCTTCTTCGGGGGCTGCGTTTCATGCCGCGCAGGTACATCCAGACGGTCAGACGCCACTATAGAAGATGTTCCAGCGAAGTTGGCAAACTCCATTTGTTCTGGAGTGTCGCCGAGTCAGCGTGCTATGCCATGATGTCGTGCTCGAAGTTAGAGACTTTGCAGACACAGTCGTGGGTTTCGGGAGTCAGTTGTACTATGATACAAGTTCTGTACAATTACATGTTTTACTTGATTTAAAAGCAATAAAGGAATATTCCAGAAATCCTACTATGTACATTTGACGTAGAGACTCAAGAGAAAAAAAAAATTAGAACGTTGTAAGAGTCAGTGGGTTCGCTCGGCTCCGGTTACGGGGTCGGGTGCCCATCACACCCTAGTGAGATCGGGTTGTGACAATAAGCACATCAAGTACATAAGAATCATGAGAAACATCTGAAATAGGAAAGCTAAATCTCCATATCTCGAACGCATTCGAATCGAACATCTGGAACATCTGTATAACATGAAAGTGCCTCGCAGGGGGTATAATATGCATAGGTCATAATATAACTGTTAGTGCCGAGGAACGTACGACCCGATCCATATATCATCATCATATATATCGCTGCGGAACGTGCAGCCCCATCCATATATCATCATGTCTGTGCACCAGCTGGTCTGGTGGTAATGCGTATATAACGCCTATCCCTTTTCTCATACCCCATATACATATAATATACGCGTATATAAGGCCTTCTGGTCATAGGTCAATGTGCATATATATAAATGAATGCAATGCATGAACAAATTGGATACATAGAACTCTTGGAGTGACATAAGGTCATGCTATCTTTGGTGAACATCTTTTGAGCTAACAACATTAATATAAGAAATATTAAGACCCATGAACAGAAGGAATAATCATAGCGGGGTATAGGAACATCAAAATTGAAGTACTTCTAGTGCTTCTAAGAGTAGAGTAATATGGAAGCTCATTTACTCGATGGTTGGTTCATATCTTAAGATCATGCCAAAATGAAAGAAAGGTTAGCCTTAACATACCTTAACGTCTCCTTAATCGCTTAACGTTCTCCTTTCACGTTCGCAAAGTCTACATTTAAAAGAATCATACTAAGGTTAAGTCTTAAAACACTCTTAAGTCCAACTAGCGTAAGTTAACGTATTAGCGAAATTTGGGCAGCATTTTCCCTATTTTATCAAATTTCACTATATCATAAAACTGCTCCCAATCAACAATAACATTATCATCCATTCCATAATCAAGAGACTTCATTTAATGCCCGAAACTCCTTTTCATAATCAACACATAACAACATTTTCAACACAATCCTATATCCACTCGTATATCACCCTTCCTCATTATCATTACTAGCATTCATAGCAAGATTAAGCTCAAAATTCCCAACAATCAAAACTCAAGTCAATTTATTAGTCAAATATTATCAACCCTCATTTGAACTTCCTTTTTTGCTTTCTTCCCTCAATCAAGTTATTCAACAACTAAACACTCTTAATAACATGAAAGTAGATGTGGAAACTTATCTTAATCACACAAGAGCAAGCTTTGAATCAAATTATTCACTTGAGTGAAACCCCAACTTCAACACCAAAGAAAAGCTTGGATTCTACCAACCCTAGTTAGCCTTCCAACACTTGATTTCCTTGATTTCTAGCCTCTTGATCCTTGATTTCACTTGGGTTTTGTTTAGATAGGGCTAAAGGAAGTTTCTAGAGCTCTCATGGAGTTGGGAAATGATGGGAATGAATTAAAATGAAGAGGGGTCGGGTATATATTAAAAATTAAAAACTAGGCTGACTCGATTTTACGGTCAACTATACGGACCGTAAAAATTTATACGGTCCGTATAATTGGACCATAAAACCTGACCAGTGACTTCTTAATTCTGGAATCACTTTACACTGGGGGCCGGCCAATTATACGGTCCGTAAAACATTATACGGTCCGTAAAATCTGACCGGTGGTTCACCTTCTCTGGAACCAGTTTACGGTGGATGTCAGCCAATTATACGGCCCGTAAAGCATTATACGGTCCATATAATAGGCCGTAAAAATCCACTTTCCCTGAAACCTTTTCTCTTCAATTTGCTTAAGTTTTAACCTGTCCTATACTGCTAAACATGAACTTAACCCTTTGTCACTATGAGGTAAACTTGTCTAATCTTATTTAACCTTGATAACCCCCATGTCCAAGATTAGAACCACTAATGCACGGTGAATCTCAAGGTACAAAACCACGAGGTGTAACAATGAGAATCTTATTCATTGTGTTGATTGTATACAGTGTATCCCTTAGTCTATGAGTTCACAAAGTTAGTTATAACTAACTTTGTGAAATGAGATGCCAACTACTTAAACTAACTGCATTATTAAAATGACTAATCTGCCCCTTCTATGATTATTTTATTTAATACTCCCCCTCAAGCTAGGTGGTGTAAATATATTATGAACCCCTAGATTAATCTTCAAATACTCATGCTGCACTTTGGTAAGGCCCTTGCTGAATATATCTACTGGTTGCTCCTTGGTGTTTATGTACTGAGTTGTGATCAATCCTTGTTGGATTTTTTCTCTTATAAAGTGACAGTCAAGTTCAATATGTTTTGTCCTTTCATGGAACATCGGATTTGTAACAATTTGTGTAGCTACTTTACTATCGTGTATACAATGATAGGGTCGATCAATCTTTGAATCTAGTTCCTTCAGTAAACCTCGTAACCATGTTAGTTATGCAGTTGTACTGGACAAACCTTTGTATTCTGCTTCTACAGAACTTCTAGAAACCACTGTTTGTTGCTTGGACTTCCAGGAAATTAGAGAATCCCCTCGTTTGATCATGAAACCAGTCACTGACCTTCTAGTTATAGGACATGCAGCCCAATTTGCATCACAGTATGCTGTTACTGTGTTGTTGTGATTGCTAGACATAAGTAAGCCTTGTCCCGGTTGATTTTTGACATAGTTGACTGTCCTTAGAGCAGCCTCCATATGAGAAGTTTTTGGTTTCTGTAACAACTGACGCAAACTTTGTACAACAAATGAGATATCAGGCCTTGTTACCGTCAAATATAGCAACTTTCCTATGAGTCTTTGATAAGCAGTTTGATCTACTGCATGATCTTTCCCTTTTTTTTTTTTCATCTGATGGCAATGTATCATCATAGTCCTTTGAACTAAGCTTCATGTTAATGTCAATAGGAGTAACCACTGGTTTTGCACCTGCTAGTCCAACCTCTAGAATCAACTCCAATGCATATTTCCTTTGGTGCATTGTGACGTCTTTATTTGACCTGGCAAATTCAATTCCTAGAAAGTATTTCAACTCTCCCAGATCTTTCATCTTGAAAGTGTGTTGTAATGAGGCTTTTGTTTAATCAATCAGTGCCAAACTATCACCTGTGATCAACATATCATCCACATATACAAGTATGATCACCATCCCTTAATCTGTTTTCCAGACAAATAATGAGTGATCATGTTGACTTTGCTTAAAGTTGAACCTGCTTAAGGCTTCTAAAAAGTTTGGCGTTCCATTGCCTTGGTGCTTGTTTCAACCCATAAAGGGATTTGATTAGTCTACATACTGATTTCTCCCCCCGGTTGACAAACCCTTTTGGTAATTCCATAAATATTTCATCATACAAATCTCCTTGAAGAAAGGCGTTGTAAACATCCATCTGATAGATATTGTAATACCTTATACCTTTAACTTCAGCCTTGATCGTGATCTTAGACTTAGAAAATCAGATAGAGAATGTTGGAGTTGGAATTTTGCTTCTGTTCAGCAGATGGAATTTTACGCCCAAAATTACGGGCCGTAATTTGAATTACGGACCGTAATTTAGTCCGTAATTAGTAAGTTGGTCAATGGTTTAGATATGGAAAATTACGGTTAGGAATTACAGACCATAATTCATGACCATAATTGGAGAGGTGTTTAACTAGGTATTCTATTTTGGGACATTGTTAATTACGGTCTAGTTTTACGGACCATAATATGAATTACAGACCGTAATTTGGTCCGTAAAAACCCAGCCCGCACCAAAACCTATAAATACCTGGTTTCAGTTCTAGTTTTATTTTTTACAAGCCCCTAAACCCTAAAACGACCTGCTCTCCTCCTCCACCATCAAGAACACTAAGGTAAGCTATCCTAACCTATTCCAAGTGGATTAAATCATGTGTTCATCTAACCTAATTAGGGAATCATTGTTCTTAACCTAGGGTTTTCAAGAAAACCCATATTCAAGGTTAGAGACACAAGCTTTTGGGACTCTTCTCAAAGTTCAGACTTTTATTATGGATTGTGAATCAGCTAAGGTATGTCAGGCTAACTATCTATGTTAGGAAATGTTTATGATTCTCCCTACGCCTCATTCTACATGCTTATCAGTAATTTGACTCAGAATACAGTTTAGCCCTAGTTTCTTGATGAGTTGTAGAACTGCTATCTTCTAGGGTTATAGTTTCATAATTCGTTCACGGTGATCACTTTGAATATCATGGACTTAGTACGTAATCATTATAGACTTGTGTTTTAACATCACATGAGTCTCAGTTAGTGTATAATCAGTTGTTTGATTAAATTCCATAATTAGAAACAGTTATCATGCTATCAGTTATAACCAGTCTCAGTCTTGTAAATTATTTAATGTTGAACACCTGTATCTGTATTTTTAGGCCCTAGGCCACAGTTTATGCATACGTATTGCTTGGGCCGAGGCCACAGTTTTTGTGCACATTATTTGGGCCCTAGGCCACAGTTTATATTTACAGTCATACAAGTGATTCCTCATTCGAGCCATGGAGTACTTGATTCTTGGTTTCTCGTTTAGTTGATTTCGTACTTATATTCTTTCTTTCAGTTGCTTTACATACCAGTACAATTCAAATGTGCTGATGTCCCTTTTTATTGCTTGGGGGTTTGCATCTCGTGATACAGGCAACGATATACAGGTTGACGATCCAGCTAGCTAGGACTTGCTCGTATCAGCTATTGGTGAGCCCCAGTTCCTCCGGGGCGTTATCCTGCATTCAGTCTTCCCAGTTTTAGATAGCTAGCTTTTCAGTATTCGTAGACGCTTCATAGACATAGTTCCGTAAGTCAGATATTAGCAGTCTTTTATGTTTTAGCCTTGTTGGCTATTTATTCAGATGTTCTAAACTTAAACCGTATATTTTCACATTTATATATATTTTCAGTCAGACTTTAGTAGATCAACATGTGTTAGTATTATTTCCTTATTATTATATGTTTTGATATCACCTGTTGATTTAGCTAGCCTATGGGTTCGCTCAGTCACATGCAGTTAGGCACGAGTGTCGTGTTATGCCTAGGCCATGATTCGGAGCGTGACAAAGCTTGGTATCAGAGCACTAGGTTCAAGTGTCTTAGGGAGTCTATGAAGCCGTGTCTAGTGGGGTCGCCTTTATATGTGTGAGGGCCCCACACATATAAACAGTTGACCACCAAGACATTCAAGATTTGTTTCACTTCTTTCATACTCTAGTTCGTGCAGTACTTTTAGGAATTTTTCTAACTCGTGTGACTTACGTATTTCAGAAATGGCTTTGAAAAGAAAGTACAATAAGAGGAATACAACTACTAGCCAGAGGTCTACCGTTGATGCAGCAACGGAAGAGAACACTCAGCCTCAGACAACCGCCACAGCTAATGCTATAGGTACACCTTCCAATGCTTCGGACGCGGATGTTAGGGGAGCTATTCAACTGCTCACTCAGATTTTGGCAAACCAGGCACAGCGATAAGAAACAGCTCCTAGCACAGGTTCTAGTAATGGGTCGAACAGTTCTAGGACTCAGGAGTTTCTGCGGATGAAGCCGCCAGTGTTTACAGGGTCAAAGAAGGATGAGGACCCGCAGAATTTCATTGATGGACTCTAGAAGGTATTTCGAGTGATGCATGCTACTGATACAGAGACAGCGAAACTTGGAGCATTCCAGCTGCAAGATATGGCCCATATTTGGTGTGAAACATGGGAACAGTCCCGAGGGGAGGATGCACCTTACTACTTGGGACGAATTTGCAGACGCTTTCATTGAGCACTTTATGCCAATTGAAGTCAAGGAAGCCAAGGCTACTGAGTTTGAGAATCTAAGGCAGAATGACATGACTGTTCAGGACTATTATCTCAAGTTCGTATCATTATCCAGACATGCCCCTCACATGGTTCCTGATATGAGGGCCACGGTTGGGAGGTTCGTACTTGGGCTTAAACTCGAGTTACACAGGGATGCCAATACAGTTGCTCAAAATGACAAGATGACTATTTTGAAGATACTGGCCTTCGTGCAAGGTAACGAGACTAGGTAAAAGGAAGAAGAAGCCCTGCAGAAGCAGAAGAATAGAGAGTTCAACAAGAGGGCTAAGTTTGCTGGTAATTTCAGTCAGGGAGGATCTCAAGGAGGTGGGAGCCGTCAGTTCTTTAAGAATAGGTCATTAGGACCTTCTCTCTCTACAACTAGTGCCCCATCTCAGAGGTTCAAGTTTAATCAGAAAGGCCAAAACTTCGGAACAGTAGGCTCACAGTCACAGGCTAGCATGACCGATCGTGGTTTCCAACACCCTACTTGCAACACTTGTGGTAAGAAGCACTAAGAAGTATGCCATTCGGGCATGGATGGTTGTTTTGGGTGTGGTCAGCCAGGTCATTTTCTGCGGGATTTTCCATCAGCAAGACAGAATACCGGAGGTAACAGTAATGTAGCTTAGTCCACTAATTCAGCAGCTCGTCGAAATTTCTAAGCCCGGCAGGGGTGTGGCGCAGTAAAGTCTGGAAATACGGGCGGTGGTCAGAACCGTCTGTGTGCCTTTGTCGGGACGTCAGGATATAGAAACCCATGGAGATGTTGTCAAAGGTATGCCAACAGTCTTCACCTTCGATGTTTTTGCTCTTATGGACCCAGGATCCACTCTATCTTATGTAACCCCTTATATTGCTAAGAAGTTTGGGATAGAACCCGAACAGTTGCGTGAACCCTTTGAAGTAGCCACACCAGTTGGGGAGTCAGTTATAGCTAGACGTATTTATAGGGGCTGTCCAGTGTTAGTCTATCATCGCAAAACCATAGCAGACTTGGTAGAATTAGAAATGGTAGACTTTAATGTAATCATAGGTATGGATTGGTTAGAGTCCTGTTATGCCTCAGTAGGTTGTAGAACCAAAACAGTAACCTTTGATATTCCCGATGAGCTCATAGAATGGAGGGGTAATTCAGTAGCATCTAGGGGCAGATTTATTTCCTATCTTAGAGCCAGAAAGATGATTTCCAAGGGGTATATTTACCACTTAGTCCGAGTCAGGGATACAGATGCCCAGACTCCAACTCTTCAGTCAGTACCAGTTGTCAGTGAGTTTCCAGAAGTCTTTCCAGATGATCTACCCGGAGTTCCTCCGAATAGGGAAATTGACTTTGGAATTGATCTACTTCCCGGCACTAAGCCGATATCTATTCCGCCGTATAGAATGGCCCCAACAGAATTGAAGGAGTTACAGGTTCAATTAAAGGATCTTCTTGACAAGGGGTTTATAAGGCCAAGTGTCTCACTTTGAGGCACCGGTCTTGTTTGTCCGAAAGAAAGATGGATCCTTGCGTATATATATAGATTACCGCCAGCTGAACAAAGTCACCATTAAGAGCAAGTATCCTCTTCCCAGAATCGATGACTTATTTGATCAACTTCAGGGTGCTTAGTGTAATTCCAAGATTGACCTCAGATTCGGCTACCATCAGTTGAAGGTTAAGGAGGTTGATATTTCGAAAATTGCTTTCAAAACCCGTTATGGTCATTTTGAATTTCTTGTCATGTCGTTTGAGTTGACGAATGCACCAGCGAATGCACCAGCAGCTTTCATGGATCTTATGAACAGAGTCTTCAAGCCTTATCTCGACTTATTCGTCATTGTGTTTATTGATGACATATTGGTATATTCTCGTAGTGAGGTTGACCATGCAGAGCACCTCAAGATAGTGTTGCAGAGACTCAAGGATCACAAACTTTATACAAAATTCTCAAAGTACGAGTTTTGGCTCAAGTCAGTGGCATTCTTAGGCCATGTGATTTTAGGCGAAGGTGTGAAAGTTGATTTGCATAAGATTGACGCTGTTAAGAACTGGCCCAGACCCACCTCAGCATCAGATATCAGAAGTTTCTTATAAGGCTGGGCATAAATACTGAAAACTGAAAAATCGGACCGAACTTCAAGAAACCGAAATCGAAAGAACCGAACCGAACTAGTTTGGTTCGGTGTTTGGTGTTCACCTTCAAAAAATTGAAACCGAAATAGCCGAACCAAACTTTGATGAAACCGAACCGAAGAACTGAAATTTAAATCGAAATTTATACATTACCCAAAAAAATTAAAACAGTCCAGACCTATTAAGTTTAAGCCCAAAAAAAATCCACTGGTAATAAGCTCTCTTTTGCTTTTGTATTTCTAATTTTTCACTTCAGTTGAGAAAATCAAATATCCTTAACAAAGAAAGGTGACTAGGATGTGTCTTTAGGATTAATGTATATCCTTTATGTGTTTTCTTAATTATTCTTACTGTATGTATATAACACCTAGTAATCCTATATTATGGTTATGGTTTTCTGTTCTTGTGTATCTTGTTTGTTTGATCTTGATTTTGATTTTAATTTGTTAGTTTTATATTTTGTTGCTTTTGAGAATATGAATTAGTATAAATAGAATCGCTTCTAATATCATATCAAAAAAATCGAATTGAAAAAACCGAAGCCGAACCGAACCAAACTTCAAAAAATCAAAACCGAAAGAACCGAACCGAACTAGTTTGGTTCGGTGTCAACCTTCAAAAAATCGAAACCGAAATAGCCAAACCGAAGTTTAATAAAACTGCACTGAAGAACCGAACGCCCACACCTAGTTTCTTGGGTCTGGTAGGTTATTACAGGCTTTTTGTTGAGGGGTTTTCCTCCATCTCAACTCCGTTGACTAGGTTGACTCAGAAGAAGGCCAAATTCCAATGGTCAGATGTATGTGAACAGAGTTTTGAAGAGTTAAATAAGAGATTACTTCTGCTTCAGTATTGACGCTATCAGAAGGAACCGAAGGGTTTGTAGTATATTGTGATGCTTCAGGAATTGGTCTTGGATGTGTTCTAATGCAGCATGATAAAGTTGTGGCTTATGCATCTAGACAGCTTAAGGCTCATGAAAAGAATTATCCGACACATGATCTAGAATTGGCAGCTGTAGTTTTTGCACTTAAGATATGGCGTCACTACTTGTATAGAGTGCATGTGGATATTTTCACCGATCATAAAGCACACAGATATTTTCAAGCAAAGAGAGATGAATCTTAGGCAGAGAAGATAGCTCGAATTGCTTAAGGACTATGATGTGGATATTCTCTATCATCCAGGGAAGGCAAATGTTGTAGCCGATGCTCTTAGTCGTCGTTCCATGGGAATTTTAGCTCATGTTGATGCAGATAAGAGAGTCATGACCAAGAAAGTTTGTCATTTATCCAGTCTTGGAGTTTGACTTTTGGACTCCGAGGATAGCAGTGTGGTTGTTCAGAATAGGGCTCTTTCCTCCTTAGTCATTAAAGTTAAAGAGAAGTAGTATAAGGATCCCTACTTGTTGCAGCTGAAAGAGGGGATTCACAAGCATAAGACGACGACTTTCGAATAAGGGGGAGATGACGGTACCTTGAGGTACTGAGGCAGATTATGTGTCCCAGATGTAGATGGACTCAGGGAGCGGATCATGTCAGAAGCTCACCATTCCAGGTATTCCGTTTACCTAGGTTCCACGAAAATGTATCATGATCTTAAGGAGATTTATTGGTGGAACGATATGAAAAAGAATGTAGCAGATTTTGTGGCTAAGTGTCCAAATTGTCAGCAAGTAAAAGCCGAACACCAGAGGCCTAGTGGCTTGGCTCAGAATATTGATGTTCTCGTTTGGAAGTGGGACATGATAAATATAGACTTCATAATAGGTCTACCTCGTTCAGCTAGGAGGCATGATTCAATTTTGGTGATTGTGGACAGACTTATGAAGTCAGCGCACTTCTTACTAGTTAAGACCACAGATGCAGCAGAGGACTATGTCAAGTTGTAGGTTCGTGAAATTGTTAGACTTCATGGGACTCTAGTGTCCATTATTTCAGATCGTGGTGCTTAGCTCACAGCAAAATTTTGAAAATCCTTTCAGAAAGGATTGAGTTCAAAAGTTAACCTTAGTACAACTTTTCACCCTCGGACGGATGGTTCGGAGAGCGTTAATTATTCGGACCCTTCGAGGATATGTTAATGGCATGTGTCCTTGATTTCAAAGGTAATTGGAATGATCACTTATCTCTTATTGAATTTGCTTATAATAACAGTTACCATGCTAGTATTGGGATGACACCATATGAAGCTTTGTATGGGCACAAATGTAGATCACCAATTGGATGGTTTGAGGTTGGTGAAGCTGAATTATTAGGACCGGACTTAGTCTATCAGGCTATGGAAAAAGTCAAGTTAATTCAGGAGCTGTTGAAAACGGCTCAGAGTCGAATTAAGTCTTACACAGTTATGAGATGAAGGGATTTAGAGTTTCAAGTTAATGACTGGGTATTTCTTAAAGTTTTGCCTATGAAGGGTGTCATGAGATTTGGTAAGAAAGGGAAGCTTAGTCCCCGCTATATTGGACCATACAGAATTCTGCGAAAGGTTGGTCAAAAATGACTTATGAGCTTGAGTTGCCGCAAGACTTGGTTGTTGTGCACCCAGTATTCCATGTGTCCATGTTGAGAAAGTGTGTGGGAGACCCCTCATTGGTTGTCCGATCGATAGCATATCATGCCAATGATATTTTGACTTATGAAGTCCCAATGAAAATCCTTGATTATCGAGTTCGCAAGTTGAGAACGAAAGAAGCTGCCTCAGTAAAAGTTTTATGGAGGAGTCAGAAAGTTGAAGAAGCTACGTGAGAAGCAGAAGAGGACATGAAGTCCAGATATCTCCATCTCTTTGAAGAGTCAGCAGAAAGCGTTGAAGGTAATTTATCTTCTCATTCAGATTTCTTTTCATGGTTTCGATGTTCCCCGGTAATCGCCCGGTTGCGGCGACCGGCCCGGTTTAATAGTTATTCGGTTCGACGAGATAATTCGGTTCGACCCCTTTTAGTTTAGCATTCATGTGCGCATGTCAGTTAGTATACACATGTCTTAGGAGTCACTCTTTACCAGAATCTATCATTTGAGGACGAATGATCCCAAGGGGGAGATATTGTAACACCTCATACCTTTAACTTAAGCCTTGACCGTGATCTTCGACTTAGAAAATCAGATAGAGAATGTTGGAGTTGGAGTTTTGCTTCTGTTCAGCAGATGAAATTTTACGCCCAGAATTACGGACCGTAATTCAGTCCGTAATTAGTAAGTTGGTCACTGGTTTCGATATGAAAAATTACGGTCAGGAATTACGGAGCGTAATTTGAATTACGGACCGTAATTCATGACCGTAATTGGAGAGGTGTTTAACTGGGCTTTCTGTTTTGGGACATTGTTAATTACGGTCTTGTTTTACGGACTGTAATATGAATTACGGACCGTAATTTGGTCCGTAAAAATCTAGCCCACACCAAAACTTATAAATACTTGGTTTCAGTTCTAGTTTTATTTTTTACAAGTCCCTAAACCCTAGAACGACCTGCTCTTCTTCTCCACCATCGAGAATACTAAGGTAAGCTATCCTAACCTATTCTAAGTAGATTAAATCATGTGTTCATCTAACCTAATTAGGGAATCATTGTTCTTAATCTAGAATTTTCAAGAAAACCCATATTCAAGGTTAGAGACACAAGCTTTTGGGACTCTTCTCAAAGTTCAAAGTTTTATTATGGATTGTGAATTAGCTAAGGTATGTGAGGCTAACTATCTAGGTTAGGGAACGTTTATGATTCTCCCTACACCTCATTCTACATGCTTATCAGTAATTTGACTCAGAATACAGTTAGCCCTAGTTTCTTGATGAGTTGTAGAACTGTTATTTTCTAGGGTTATAGTTTCATAATTCGTTCATGGTGATCACTTTGAATATCATGAACTCAGTACGTAATCTTTATAGACTTGTGTATTAACATCACGCAGTCTCAGTCAGTGTATAATCAGTTGTTTGCTTAAATTCCATAATCAGAGACAGTTATCATGCTATCAGCTATAGCAGTCTCAGTCTTGTAAATTTTTTAATGTTGAACACCTGTATCTATATTTTTGGGCCATAGGCCACAGTTTATGCATACGTATTGCTTGGACCTAAGGTCACAGCTTTTGTGCACATTATTTGGGCTCTAGGCCACAATTTATATTTACAGTCATACAGGTGATTCCTCATTCAGAACAAGGAGTACTTCAGATTCTTGCTTTCCTGTTTAGTTCAGTTTTAGTTTCAGTACTTATATTCTTTTTTTTCAGTTGCTTTACATACTAGTACAATTCAAATGTGTTGATGTCCCTTTTTATTACTTAGAGGCCTGCGCAACGATATACAGGTTGACGATCCAACTAGCTACGACTTGCTCGTATCAGCTATTGGTGATGTTAGAACCCGTATTTTTGTACATTGGAATAATCCGGATTAATTATGATAAGTTAAGGACAAAACTATTCCGGGATACTAAGTCGGGATTTTTGACCTTCGATTTTATTTTGAGATATAGGTTGCTCATGAATTAGTTGGCATGAAATAATTAGGAGAATTTGGGACCAAAAGTGATAAAATTGGAAGTTGAAAAATCATCAATTTCTATGGTTGGCCTTGTAAGTGGGGTGAATGGCCCACACAAGTTGTGTTCAATTTTAATTGGAACAACACATGGTGTGGGCCAACGGTCAATTGTGCACTTCATTTAAGTGGCAAAAGATGACCACTAGTTTCATTTCTCACTCCACCACTCATAGACTCAAAAAAAAAAAAGAACAAGAAGTGAAGAGAGGGAGGCTCTCGGCCAGCCCTCCCAAAAATCACCTCCCCTCAAGCCCTTCAAAAATAAATTTTTTGGTGTTAACCCACTACATTGAAGTCCCTAAGTAATGGAAGAGTTGTTTGGGTCATCTAACCATTCATTGTATCCAAT